>NC_136063.1:1631771926-1632126926 GCF_964261635.1 Lissotriton helveticus | reverse complement strand
ACTATAGGATTGAAATGTGCCATGAAATGAGTAATGAAAAATTGAATTTACTTAAATAAGAACATTAATGCTCGCACGAATGAACTATGTATCCCAGCATACACCAGAGACTTCCATTGAGCACACGCCCACTGGGGGCAGGGACGTAAATTAAATAAAGCTGTTAAGAAAAAAAGAGTGCGAGGCTCAATTGTTTTCATCACTGGCAGCCCGAGAAGAAGAGGTTGTTCCTCGAAACGCGTTGGCAACTGCAAATTATGTAAGCAGCAAAGGCAGGCTGCATTTAGGAGCTGCATAGCGAGACGCTGTTGTGTGACCTTCTAAACGCTTCAGGGCACTTTGGATTACAATATATATATATATATATATATATATATATATATCGCATCTCGTGTACAATTATAGTGGAACATTATGCCCATCAGGGCTAGATTGAAACGTGAGCAAATAAAATGTATTTGGAAATGAAATTGCTGCTTAAAAATGCCCATTCAGGGCTTAATCACAATGCAATTGGGATTGTTAAAACAATGTATTTTCAGATTTCAATACAAAATACCAGTCTGATTCGCATGTCACAAGTCTAATATTACATAATGAAATTCTATTCAGACATAACATGGCGATGGAATCAGCCAGGGGTGTTTTCATATATATATATACATGAATTAATATTGATCCCTTTGCATGAGAATTATTCCTGAATAAGTTTTATTATTCGTTTTATTATTTTTTTAAAACTTACTCACTTTATCACTCAATATATGCAGTATGGACACACACATTAAACACTGAGATACCACGTTACAAGATGACCACCAATTGTTTAGCCTGTGGTAGTAGATCGGTAGTGTATTTTCTATGTTTAAGAAAAATCATGTGATCTGTGTTTTTGTGTGAAATACTGCAGAATGGGCACAGGAAAACTGACATTGAAAAAGCTATGGCAAAACGCATCTGTCAGGGGGGTCTGCACTGAATAAAGTATTTTGTACTGGAATCAACTGTTCCCGAGTGTGCTTTCCATCTGGTATCAAAGGAAGGATACTTGTTATTTATATATATATATATATATATATATATATATATATATATATATATATATATATATATATATATATATATATATATATATATATATATATATATATATATATATATATATGTAGAAAGACGCCATTCACCATGTTCCCGTTCAGCAGTGGAAACCAAAATAACGCCAGAGCGAAACCACAGTTAAGTGCTCATTTCTTCAGTGTTTTATTCGTGTCAAATTCTGCCAGCAATCTGTCATGACGCGTTTCACCTCTCGAAGAGGCTTGATCACATGATGTGTCAACAACATAAATGAGGGTATATATAATGGAATCCACTCAAACAACAGCTGTATGTAATATACAAACAGTAAACATGGAAAAAAATACTGCCCAAATGTCATAGCAGCAAGCAGCATATTCAGGGCATAATGCCCAAAGTAATGTAAATATATCCTTCTCAAATGTTAAGAAAAAAAATATATAAAAAATACACAACTAGAAAAATGCTAAAAACCATTTTTACACAATAAAACCAATTATATAAGTTATATTTACAAGGATAAATCCAAAATGTCATACAACTATATATTTACATTGATTTTTCTAGAATACTGCAAACCAAGGTGGGAATATCAATAGGAGTGGATAATCAAAACAATGTAATATCCTACCTCGCAATCTTGATTTCCCTACCACCAAGCTCAATTTGTCCTGTTGCTGTTTGTCTAATCTCGAAAGGGTTACTAGAAAATACATATTATTGTCAAAGTGGAAGTTTGTTCAACATTAGATATGTCTTGATAGCCCTCATATGAGTACTGGGATAACCAACCTAAAGTGAATAAAGTGCAAGTGCAATTTAAAATCTGATTCTGATGTGGAGCAACCACCCCCAATTTTCCGTCTTGGCAACACCTGGTCCCAGGTTTTTAAATTGTTGTCCAAGAACAGATAATGTTACAAGTGGGATGTCATATTACTGATGTTAAAGATAAATCATTACAGACAAGTATACATATCCTCACTGGCGTTCAAGCCTCCCGGATTCCTGCTGTTAAACTCCAGGATGTATCTTGTCTCCAGTAACCGTAGCTTTGCATTCCTGTTACCTCCCCTCTTGAGGGGTGGGATCGTGTCGACCAAATAGTATTCTAGCCCATCCGGGTTGCTATTATGGGTCGACTCGAAATGCCGCGCTACTGGATTTGTCGGATCTTTCCCTGAGATAGCTCTTAGATGCTGCAAGATTCTTTTGTGGGCGGGCAGCCGAGTGCTGCCCACATAGCTTAGCCCACATGGGCATTGCAGAACGTAGACTACATACTCGGTTTTGCATGTAAGTCTATGCTTGATGGCAATTGGCTTATCGTGAAAGGGAATGGAGTAGTGAGTCCTGTTAACACCATGTCGACAGGCCTTACAGAATGGACACTTTTTAAAACCCTTATTTAGGTCCATCCAGGTCCCTGATAATGGTTTGTCCAGACTGTTACTGACCAATGCATTTGCCATTGTCAAAGACCTTCGAAAAGTGAGTTTGGGCTTATTGGAAACCAGATTGCCTATTACTGGGTCTCTTTTTACTAGATTCCAGTTCCTGCTGAAGATTTTTCTAATCTCAGCATGCTGAGTACTGTAGGTAACAATGGCCCTTGATTGTACTGACTCAGGCTTAGTCTCAGCAATTATGTTCTTACCTCTCAGAGTTTGTTCCCTAGGGATACTGCGTGTGCGTTCAATTGCCATGTCTATTAAGTCTATACTGTATCCTCTCTCCAAGAAACGGATCTTACTGTCCCTTTGGGCTTTGTCACATTCTTGGTCAGTACTACAGATCCGTCTCATGTGCAGCATCTCCCCATATGGGATGCTGCGGATGAGATGTCGAGGATGCTGACTAGTGGCATGTAACAGCGTGTTCCCAGAAGTCTCCTTCCTATGCAATTTGGTCTCCAAATTTTTGCCCTTGATATACACTTCTACATCCAAAAAGTGAACTCTCTCTTTGTGGATCTCAGACGTGAACTGCAAATTATAGATGTTAACATTCAATTTTGTAACAAAGTCAGTTGCCTCCTCCTTGGAGCCCCTCCAAATCATGAATAAATCATCTATATACCTTAAATATATAATCACATTATCGGTCATTGTGGCCTCATGGTCGACCATGAGGACCCGCTCCTCCCACAGTCCCATGTGCAAGCACGCGAAACTGGGGGAAAAATATATATATATATATTTTTTATATATATACATACATATATATATATATATATATATAAAATATTTTTAAACTTTACAGAAACATACAGTCACTAGATGATGTCATCAGTAATGTCACTGACGATGTTATGAATGATGTAATATGTGACGTCATCAGTAGAGCATTGCGGGGACGCGAGTTATAGTTAGCTCAACTAACTATAACGGACGAATTTCTCTGGTTTTGTACGAGTAAAATGTCCAACTAACTATAACGTTCCTCAAACCTGTGTTTTTTTCAGTGAATATATATATATATATATATATATATATATATATATATATATATATATACATATATATATATATATATATATATATATATATATATATATATATATATATATTATATATATTTATTTTTCTCCAGTTCCAATTTCCCAATAACAATCGAAAACCGACACAAGGTACGACACTCCAGTAGATTTTTCCGCACTTTTAATTATATCGCTGTAACGCGTTTCGGCATTGCTGCCTTATTCACACATCAAGCGTTTTACAATTGGTGAGTTTAAAAACCCTCAGAGACCTGCGGTCACATGGGTGGAACTTTCCAATGCAACTGAAAACAGACTTCATTCGCAAAATTGTCTTTCAACTCTGCTGAACAATCACATATACCTCTGTTCAATTGACATTCATGATTATTATGTTTTAAATATTTCATGTAATAAATTATAAATCTTATTTATGTAAATTTATATTTTTTCCATATAACACTCATGATTTTACCTCGAAGCCTTCCGCTTCAGATCCTAATCATTCAGTTAGAGACCATGTATATTTACACGATAACTTGCAAGTGCATGATGTACTATTTTTAACCCAACACTTACTATGCCAAAAAGATCCAGCATTAGGGACTTATTAACGTTACACATTATTTCTGTTGATGCCTCTATTGTTCTAATCTTATTAGTCATGTCACCAACGATACCAGCCAAGTGGCAAATATTAATATAAACATTGTTTGCATATGCAAATATCCCTTTCATCCTTTACATACATGATTAATTACAAGAACAATTTGTCATTTTGGTCATCTAAATCAAGTGAATGTTAGCATCATATTTCATTTGTTTCCATAATGTTAATCATCCTTTCTCAATTCATGGTCTAAGGTCACAAGGGTAATTTTAAAACTTATTTGATCTAAAAACTGGGTAGCTAATCACATAATTGTCTAGATGCTTAAGTGCACAGAAAGATCTTCATCTGTATTAAGTCCAAACGGGATCTTGGTGTTGAATAGAAGGATGTATTGAGACTCAAGTTGCCTTAACCTCCGTACACGATTTCCACCCCTTCTGCTTTTGTCCACCTGGTCAATTACAAAGTACACAAGGTCCTTGATATTGCCCCCATGCTTTTCATTCATATGCCTCACTACTGGGTAGCTCTTGTCTTTATTTGTGACTGTTCTCAAATGTTGCAGTATTCGTACATGTGCCATATGAATTGATACTGCCCACATAGATTTTGGGGCAAGTACATTGTAGCATGTAAACAACAAATTCACTCCTACAGTTCAGGTGGGTCCTGGTGTTCAAAGGGCTTTTCAACAGGGGCGTTGTAATCTGTTTCATATTTTTCCCTATTTTATATGCTTTGTACTTTGAGCATTTACAAAAACCAATGCTTGCCTTCAACCACCCTTCTGTATCTCTAACTTCCGGACTGCTATTGACTAGGTTCTTCCTTAAGGACCTAGCCCTTCTGAAGGTAATTAGCGTCTCCGAGACACGAAATCTCTCAAGATAGGGTCCATTTGACCAGATGCCAATGCCTACTCATGTATTCTCTCACTCTGCTGTGGTAGGCATTGTAGGTGTTAATCATACGGGTCTCATTTCTATTCCTGTTTCCCTTCACATCCCTGTCTCTTTCTCAAGGGTAAATTAGGTCTGTTCTCTTCATCGTATTAACTTTGATAAGAGCCTAATTAAGTACATGTGGGCTGTAACCTCTTTGCAACAATCTAATAGTAAGACCTTTCTGTGCGATCTCCAGGATAGATGTTTCACTGCAATTTCACTTAATTCTAAGGTGCTCTCCTTATGGGATGCTGCTCCTGAGTTTCTTTGGATGGTGGCTCCTGGTGTGTAGTATGGTGTTTCCCACTGTAGGCTTTCTATACACTTGTGTATGAAGTGTATCCTCCTTTACGAAAACTTCTAGATCTAAAAAGTTTACATGTGTATTGCTGATGGAGCTGGTAAATGCTAAGTTCCGAGAGTTATTATTTAATCTCCTTATGAATTGTTCTGCACTGTCCATAGTACCATCCCACACTACAAAAAGGTCAGTCAGTCAGTCAGTCAATACATCTTTATTTCGGTTAATGAAAACCATAAAAGCAATGCAATACAAAAATTTATTATATACACATTATATACACATTAAAATTTGTACAGAAATAAGATATACACATGATTGCAGTTCAAAACAATCTAAAACAGTTAAAATCTTTGATGCAAAGAGAAAAGAGAGAAAATCTGTGTCATGAATATAAAGGCCCAACCCTATTTTCAAACAATCCTCATTCAGTTATGTGTCCTCCTGATAGTAAATTCATTTGGGTGAGTCTAATTTTATTTATACGTGCTGCCGCTACCAAAAAACTGGCTACACTATAGGTAACCTGTATAGAGTCAAGCATTTGTAAATGTAGGAGGGCAGGCCTCACCTGGACGAATTTTAGCTCCTTCAGAACAGGGTATAACATTTTTTTACGGGCCACCAGACAGTGCTTGCAAAACATCACCAAGTGGAGCGTGTCCTGTGTAGAGAAACTATCACAGGTGCAGGGTGGAGTATCTTCAGGGGTCCCCCACTTCAGATAGGTACCAAGTGTGAGGTGGATGAGGTTGAACCTGAATCTAACTAAAAGGAAACGATGGTAAGAGTTGGTCACGTACTTCAGATAGGGTTCCATGACTGGGGAGATCACAAGTTGATAGATTGATCTCACCGTAGGTTTCCTGAGTTCAACCTCCTCCCTTTCTGACTCAAGTAAATTGAGGAAGTTGCGCTTAATCCACCCTACATCCTCATTCCTGAGACCCTGTGGTGATAGATACATTCCCGGACGCCCCAGCCTCACGCATGCCGCTCTAACATACGCAAGCCAGGGTATTCTATCCACTCTATCCAGGGCCATACAGTCCTTGAGTATTAGGTGGTTAAGCGTGATCTCCTCATTTAGCCAGGTTTTAACCCATCGTAATAAAGGGGCAATTTTTAAGTGATCAGAAATATACCCCAAGCCTACTTCACAGTGGATAGAATATGTAGGGGATGATTGAGGGAGTGACAGAAGGGATCGTATGAACTTGTTTTCTATAATTTGGATCCCTGTTGTTGGAACATAGCCCTAAATATCAGCCCCATATGAGGCGATTGCTACGCACTTTGATTTATAGATGCGGATCATAGCCTCCATGGGTCTTGCACCCAGTCTTTTTGAAAAATTCATGAGGGCTGTGGTAGATCTTGCAACCACGTTACCCTTGAGTTTCAACTGGGGGCCCCAATTCCCTCTTTCATCAAATATAACCCCTAAATAACAAAAGAAGGGTACCCTTGAGATTGGCGTTCCATTGCATCTAAAGCTTTTGATCTTCATGGTTTTCCTGCGTAAACCAGCCACCATTACGTGGGATTTCGAGGTGTTGATTTTTAAGTCTAAGGCCTCCATAAAGGAGCCAAAATGATCTAACAATCTTTGTAATCCAGTACCAGTTCGAGCAAGTAGGACAGCGTCGTCCGCGTACAGGAGGACCGGTATAGCTGACCCTCCCATACGCGGGACGTCCAGGGTGGCCAGATCTAGGGATTTACCCAAAGAATTAATATAGAGTGTAAATAGGAGAGGGGCCAGAATGCAACCTTGTCTGACCCCTCTTCTTGATCTGAATTGCTCGGTACATCTGCCCTCCCTTGTTACCCTAACAGAAGCCGACAAGTTCTGGTGAAGATCATTTAGAAAATTAACCAACGTAGTGTCCAAACCCATATCCCGCAAAATAAACCATAATTTAGAACGATTGACCAAATCAAATGCGGAAGAAAGATCCATAAAACCCAAATATAGAAGCCCCTCCTTCACCACAGTGTACTTGCTAATAATAAAATGAAGGTTTAGGCATTGATCCATGGTCCCCCTATGTGCCCTAACACCGTACTGGAGATCAGAAAGAACCCCACTCCCCTCAAGCCAATCTCCCAATCTCTGTAAAATAACTCTGCCTAAGATCTTTACGGCAGAGTCCAGCAGGGAGATTGGCCTGTAGCAAGCGGGTCCCCCCTGTTCCCTTTCTTGAAAATCGGAACAATAATGGAGGTTGACCAAGAAGATGGGGAGCCTGCGGTGAGTATTGCATTGAGAATGTTTGCTAGAATTTTGGACCAGAATTGTGGGTACAAGATGTAGAGATCTGCAGGGACCCCGTCAGGGCCAGGGGCCTTATGTTTGCTAGTATCTTTGATCGCCTTTTCCACTTCAGAGGTGTTAAACTTAATGGACATATTGTTTCGAGGTACAACTAAGTCTGGGGGAGTAGGGACCCCTAGCTCAATGTCATAGATGTTTCTAAAGTGATTAAGCCAACTCTCATCTTCAATTACGCAGTCCATATCTGATTTCCCCTCCTCAGTGAAAAACGACTGATTGAGGATAGCCCAACATTTTTTGCTGTCTCTCAACACATCTGCAGATTGAAGATGATCCCTGGCTTCTGCCTTAATTTGGTTCTTGCGATTTGCAAGTGCCAGTTTGTATTCCTTACGAAGGTTCGCCACAATTAGCCTATCCCTAGGTCTAAGTTTCAGCGCTTTAAGTAGGGCACTATGGGCAAGTGAGCACTTTTTGTCAAACCATTTAAACACCTTCTCACAATGTGAGCCGTTTCTAGACTCCAAATTCTTGGAAATCCGTGAGCATATCTCTACATAGGCATCCACAACATCAGCCCCTGATGCAGTGGAGTCTAAGCAGACAGCCATATTGTCCTCGGTTTCCTGCGCAAGTGTTTTAAAAAAGGTTTCTGGAATAACCTTCTCCCACTTTACCCTCCTGCCCTGCCCTCCAGTTGACAAGTCTCTTGAGGCCACCACGCTTGAGTTCCTCCCATGCAAGAAACTCTCAAGATCCATAGCCAATAAAACGGGGTTGTGGTCACTAAAAATTGTAGTCACTACGCTGTACTCCTGCGTTTTGGCTAGCACCCCAGGGGAAACAAAAATATAGTCGATAACTGTGTTTGCGTCCCTCCCAATAAATGTAGGCGCTCTAGTCTCGTCATTACCTAAACCTGGTTCGAATAAGTTTGAGTTGGCAAGGAGACTCTCAAGGGCATCACCCTCCTTACTATGTTCAAAATGGGGGATCCCCTCCACAGGTGATCCTCCGTGTACATCATTATAACAATCCCCCTCACAAGGGTGAATATTAAAATCTCCCATGATGACCATCTCTGGGACAGAAGTGCGATCATGTTTGTAGACTGACAGAAAATCTGCCAGGGCAGTCAAATGCTCGTTCTCAGATGAGCCTGCCCTGGAATTATAAAAATTAATAATTAGAAATTTTTGTTGGTCCGTAATGGTCCATTCAATAATTAATGAATTCAGAGGGGTAGGATCAACTTTTTTAAACACCCCAACCAGGTTAAGTGAGAACAGTGTAAGCAAGCCCCCTTTAGCTCTTCCTTCCCGCCCCGGTACTGCTGAGGTTGAGAAACTAAGAAAGCCATCTAATGAAAAACTGGGTGATGTATCCCATGTCTCTTGAAAGGCCAAAATATCATACTGCTTAACAAAGCCCTGCCATAAAGGATCAGAAGTTTTTACGCTTAGTCCAGCCACGTTCCAAGTAAGAATTTTGCAACATCGACTTATTATTTCTTTGTTTGTGTTTTTAGTTCCAATTTGTAGGGGACTTCTATTTCATTGACTCTGATTACTATGCAGTGCCAAGTTGATCCATTTTACCTTTATTTCTGTGTTTCTTTCTACCTCCTTTTGCAAGGTGGGACATTCATTTTTTTCTGGAGATCTGCCAAGTGCGTTTCTTAGGACTGATAGAGTTTGCGTCCCTACCTTCTTTTGTTACAGTGGAGTGTTAACTCCTATAAAAGGACTAGGGTAAACCTCTGCAGTTTGTTTGGTAAGTATTATGCCCCAGGTTTTGAATATCTTTTGCTCCTTCTTTATCTGATCAGCTATGGATATTGAAGATAGTGAGATTAAGGTTGGGGTCTGGCTGTTCCGGTCATCCTCCATAAATTGAACAGATATAATGTCATTAGTTACAATGTTGTTAAGGGAAGGTATGGATTTGAAAAGACGCAGTAAGTTCCCTCGATTAAGAATATCGTGTCTACCTCTAGAGCGGAATTCTAGTGTAAATTTGAGTTTCTCATTAGTTTCAGTAGTGTGTTGATTTGCGGCCTCCGTTTTTTTAGTATGTTTCATTGTACAGGTTACTGTTTTATTCCCATCCACACATTTAATCTGCAAGTAGTCTCGTTCAGTTATTATATCGTGGCTACTTTCTGCCCTTCTCTCTGTTAGGACAATGTCTTTTTTTGTATTTTCCTTCCTGCATGCTTTAAGATAAGGATTCATTGTTTCTGTCTCTTTAGTAGCAATGCTTCCATTCATTGTATCAGAGTTATAGGTAGTTTGATCTCTTTCTTCCTTGTTTGGGTTTTCATCCTGGTTAGATTCCATTTGTAGACTCTCTGGCATGCTGTTTATTACTCGTACTTCCACTTCTCTATCTTCCTCCCATTTCTGGTTTTGTAATTCATTAGTTTTTATCGAACTATGAACGTTTAATGTTTTTTTTCCAAAGATAGGGAAGAAGTTGTTGGGTCCTGAGTTAGGTGATTTGAGGTCCTTAGGTGGAATACCTGTAGTATTCAACTTCTGTTTCTCATTTTTTCTTGCTTTGCGGAGTTTTTTCTTTTGGCGTTTTGACATTGTTGAAAATCCATCCGGCTCGGTATCAATCAAATTTTGGTCGTTTTGGAGAGTTTACACGGGGCTTCACACGGGATTTCATTGTCCAGATAATCCTTTGCCTGTAAAATATGTATGTTAACTGAATCATCAGAGTGACTTATTAATTGCTGTTCTACGGGAATAGGGTTGTCTGTACCATCCCCAGGTGTAATTTTTTCCATTCCCATCATACTTGTGATGTTCGTTTTAGGATTATCCTTACTGTGATGGATGGTTCTTTTGGCATCATCTATTATGCTTGTCAATACCACAGGTAAGGCTGATAGCTTGTCCATGATAGGCACATAGATGCTGTCAGAGGATGTTTTTTCATTATCTCTTTGTGCTCTGATTATCAGGTGGTTTAATTTGGCCAGTTTGTTGTCAATCCCTGCCACATTATTTGCCATCATTTTTAGAAGGTCAATTTGTATATCCATTTTATTTGATTGGTAGTGAAGGGCTTCCAGCGTAAGGGTTGATGTTTGGTAGAAAATATCCCAGGGTTTGACTACACCCTGGTGTTTTGCTCCGGTTTCTAAAGTTTCATCTTTGGATTCTTCGGCTCCCGCGGAGTCTAGTGTTTGCTCCCGAATTTCAACCTTGTTGACACTGTTGTCAGCCACTTCATTGGATATGTTGTCAGTCCGAATCCTCCTTTGGGATTCCTGTTGATGGTCCTGTTGATGGTCTGGGTATATTTCAGTTACCTCAGAGATTATGCCCGGCCTTTTTGTGATCTCAACGTTGACTTCAAAAGGGACCCTTTGTAATGTCTGCCCAGCTTGCTCAGTTATATCGTGGCAGTCTTGTTGGTTGGATCCCATAAATTGCGACAGCAGTTTGTTTGCGGTAGTGACAACCAGGTTAGATGTTACAGCTATATTGTTTTCTTTCATCGTATAGCAATTTCTCATATCTTTTGAGAATTGTTCTTGAGTTTTCCCCAGCTGTTGGGCTGCAGTTTGTATTTCTAGATTCACAGATTCATTTTCATTCCAGATAAATTCAATTTGGTCCAAATCTTTTATTTCTTTGCTGTTTTGTGACTGATTTAGGGCATCAGTATTAGTATTGGTATTAAAAGGTTTCATTGGTGTTTGTAATTTGTCTTTGTCTTTATTTGTTTCCATTGTCATTGACATCATACCACCCGCAGGATCCTTCAGAAATTGAAATTTGTCTGGTATTTTAACAGATTTCTCGAACATCCGTGCAATCGGGGATATAAGAGATTGGTTCTGACCTGGAGTGTTTATTTTAAATTTTTTTGCCACATTTGATTGCTGTAGTTTTTTTGTACGTTTAATTGCTGTTCCCACAGTCCTTACCTTGCCTGATCGCATGTCTAGGACTGTGCTTTAGATTATATATTTGCTTTTGCTCCTTGTGGGTACGATTCCGGTATGATTGTAACACTCTTGCGTAGACCTGCAGCCCCCTCTTATCAGCACTTAGTTAAACTGTTACACAGTTTGGTTCTTTTCCCTTTTTCCCTACACCCTGTTCCTTGTGTTCTTCTAGAGGTGACCTTTGCCACCCCTCTCCGCCAATCCAACAATCACGGCAATCACACGCTTCGGCTTACCTCCAAGCCCGTCTGCTCTGCAGAATGCCCGCCCAACCACTTACCGCAGGCCAACTGTTAAATGTAACAGCGGGTCGATGCGATGCAGCGGGACGGAGATGTGGCGGAGATCGGCTTGAGCAGCTGCCGTCAGGATAGGCAGCCGTTGGGTGGCGGTGGTAGCAGTGACAGAGGTGGAGGGGTGTCAGACCATTCAACGGCGCAAAGAGCCCGCCTCAGTGGCCAACCTCTGTAGTCAGGCGTTAGGAAACAAGGATAGCGTGAGCAGGTGTTAGGAAAACAGGGATAACGTGGGAGGCGGTGCTGCCAGCTCCTGCTGTGCGCCTCCACGAATTACAAACGATGTGGTGATGTGGTGATCCTTCCCACTGAATTTCCCCTGGTGTTCAATTAACAATTATAATTAAGCAGTTGACAATTGGCAGTTGGCTGCCAATGGCCCCGGGCGCGATTTGAATCACTGGCCCCAGTCCGATTCACAAGCTACAACAGCCGTGGAACAGCAGCCGTCGGCGATCGGTAATGATAATAGCCGCAAGTAGAGCAACAGCAGGTATGGCAGCAGCCCGGTAATAGAAGGTGCAGGAGCTCTGTGTGCTGCGTTTAAGCTGGGGGAGCGTTGGGACTCTGAAGCTCCTGCTTCCTGGGCTGTGTGTGCCTACGGGATGTGAGGAGGAGCAGTCTTCAACCACGAGCCTGCGGATTTTGCCGGTTTGCCGGTCCTGAGGGACTGTTACAGCGGCGCTCTCCCGTACTCCGCGCCGCTTGACACCCCCCCGCTCGGCTCGGCTCGGGTCTGCTCGGCACAGCGCCGCACCTCTGCTCCACACGCAGCTGCTCTCCGCGGCGCTCCCAGTACTCGCTATGCTCTGCTCTCTAGCGCCGTCTTCGTCAGCTCCCACTTCTGATCCGTTGGCGGATGAGTTAGCCGTAGAGTACCAGACTCAGGCTGAGGGAGGGTGTTGACAGTTGATAGTTGGCCGTTGGCTCCTGGATAGAACCGCTGCTGCTATGAACACCCCTCCAGTGCCCCTCGCTCCCTGTTCAAGGCGTCAGTAATTCACGGCTGTGGCTTTGTGTCTTAGAAAAAACACTTTTTTTAAAAGTCACTTGTGCATTTGTGCTTTAAGCGCTTCGCAGCACTTACGGAACAGGCGGTGCTGTGGAGCTGGGTTAGCTTCATAGCAGCTGTCAGGACCGAAGGTGAGGTGCTCCAGTCTGCTCCGCTCCTCTGGCGCTGGATTTGCGCGGTCTCCCGTCGTAGCTCCGCCCCAAGAAACCGTGGCTGCAACCCCTCACTGCCTTTTCCGGGCTATCTCAAAGTTTTCTCAAAGTTTTCCGAGAGCACCCGCTGCCCCAGCCGCCTGCAAGGAGCCTCGCGGCGGCCGCTCCCGCCGCTACCGGGCCGCTCCCGATTTTTGCCCGCGTGGCTGCTAAGGAGACTGTGAGCGGCCTCCTGCACTCACATCCCCCGCGCTCCGCACCTCACTGCACGGGGGGGCAGGGGGCAGGGTACAGCAAGCAGGTACAGCAGGCAGAGGCGGGAAGGCGGAGAGGCCGAAGACGGTAAAGCCCACGCCTGCCAACGCGTCCTCTCACCCTCCTCTCACTCACGCTTCCAACGTTCGGCGATCTGCACTCCTCTGCACTCTACTGCTTCAGTACAGGATCAAAAACTAAGACTTCTGAAAGTGAATGCGGACTACAAAAAGGTCATCTATGAACCTGGTCCATAAAATAATGTTAGTCTCTCATTCAAGTTGGAATTGCACCCTGAGCACCTGCTCCTCCCACCAGCCAATATGCAAATTTGCATAGCTGGGGGCAAAGCAGGTGCCCATCGCAGTCCCTCGTACTAGTCCATATGTCTCTGTGCTGCACATGGAAAAGTTGTTTTCAAGACAGATTTTGCCAATTTCTACTAACATTGCTGAGTGTTTGTAACCTGGAGGCGGGGCGCTCACCCCCTGTAACCCGGAGTGTGCCTGTAAACTGTGACCCCCCCCCCCTCTTGTCTCCACAGGTATCAGAGAAAACAAGCTGGAACCACGTGGAAGATCAGTACAGCTGTGATAAGGAAGACATGGAACACGGTTCCTTTAACTGGCCCCGACCAGGTGACGAGGAGGAGGAGCCCGACATCCCCTTAAAGGACGCCCAGCTGCCGGACCAGGTGTGTCTTTACACCGGAGGAGCGGTCAGAGCGGAGTGGAGTGGAGGTGCGGCGTGGAGCAGAGGAATCGAGCAGAGCAGAGGAGCAGCGTGGAGCGGAGGAGAGGCGTGGAGCGGAGGAGAGGCGTGGAGCGGCGTAGCCGAAGGCAGCAGTTCCAGGGAAGGGAGCGTGGTAACAGCGGAGGCGTCAGCAGAGACCGAGGGCGGCGGTGCTTCAGAAGCGGCATCTGTATAAGGAGTCTCACCGGGAGAGGAGGAGAAGCCGGGAAGAAGACGCCTCGGATTCCTACGGAGACCATCGGGAGCGACGGATCCAGGAGGACAACGGTCCCACGCGTTGCCCAGCCACTCCCCCAGAGGGGCGTGGCTAACAAAGGTGCGTGGAAGGGTTGCGGGGTGGTTACGGTTCCAGAAGAAGGGAGAACCCTAAATCCCTTAAAGTAAAGTCCCGTGCACGTCCCTCACATACCAGACCGTATTAGAAGCACTGAGTGTTCCCTCACCCCCTTTCCCAAAGCCACAGTTGTGTCTTACCGAGAACTGATACCTCCTCTGTTTCTGTCTCCCCCTTCGGTGGAACCTGGGCCACGACGGATCCCGAAGTGAAAGGAAGGCGGAGCCCGACCCGGCGCAGAGAGGAGGGCGTCATCCGGAAAAGCAGGAAAGAAAGAAGCCGCTCTCCGCGTCATTTTCAGATCAGACAGACCTGTACAGACAGACTGTTTAAGTCAATAAAGCCAAGTTTGAACTCTACTAAGACTCGTATCTTGCCTATCCCCACACAGCCGGTCACAGTGTTGATGTAGCGTGATAGGTTTTTTGTTGAGGTAGTACCTCATTGCCCATATTTTAAAGAAAAATGGAAGGTGCACTTGTTACGGAGTCAATCAAGCAAGCCTTATTCGTTCCAATATTACTTTTTTATTTAATCAATCTTTAAAACTGGCACACAGCCAACCCGTTTCGTTCTTAATTTGCCAGAGGGAACTTCGTCAGGGCTGTAACAATTATAAACAAAACATAACATCAATAACACATTAACATACATCAAAAAGTTATTAATAATTACTGGCGGCGCACAAACTCATATGACAAAACCTCACATAAATATTACATACATAAAACGACCATAAGGAAAACACCAACAAAACCCACGAATTGAAAACAGATATATTACATAACAATAAGAGATACACAATTTCACATCAAATATATATATAATTAATTTAAGGACAACTTGAATCTACTGTTGCCTGTGGTTCCGACCCGTTGAAAAAGAGGCTTGGCGAGGGAAATGCACGCACAGCGTTTGTGGCAAGTGACATTCCAGCGGACTAAATCATTTTTAAACGCCACCAACAGCATTAACAAACATCACGGAACTGTGCTGTTAAAGAACAACATTTGTTTAAATAAAATATTACCTTGGCGGAGTCCTGCTTCATTTGCCACAGACGGAGAGCTGACTAATCAGGAGAGATTTCCTTCTCTTCAAAAACCGTAGCGCTGTGCGCTAGATACCTACACCTGAGAGCACTGAAGAAAGCTGATTGCTGAAACGCGTCTGCGAATAAAGGTGGTTTTAAACTTTCCCGGAGTGCCTGTGTGTGCTGTACTCTGCATGCGTTGGAGCCTGCATTTATAAGTGAGTCCCTTCCTCACTACGTGGCACCCGCCTGGAGTTCGAAAGAGTCTGTCTGAAGGACCTTGGTGCGTGAAATTGTACAGACGCTGAACCGTCTCTTAACGGAGAGGCCCGCCGACCATATGTCGTGAATTATCCAAATTTAAGGACAACTTGAATCTACTGTTGCCTGTGGTTCCGACCCGTTGAAAAAGAGGCTTGGCGAGGGAAATGCACGCACAGCGTTTGTGGCAAGTGACATTCCAGCGGACTAAATCATTTTTAAACGCCACCAACAGCATTAACAAACATCACGGAACTGTGCTGTTAAAGAACAACATTTGTTTAAATAAAATATTACCTTGGCGGAGTCCTGCTTCATTTGCCACAGACGGAGAGCTGACCAATCAGGAGAGATTTCCTTCTCTTCAAAAACCGTAGCGCTGTGCGCTAGATACCTACACCTGAGAGCACTGAAGAAAGCTGATTGCTGAAACGCGTCTGCGAATAAAGGTGGTTTTAAACTTTCCCGGAGTGCCTGTTTGTGCTGTACTCTGCATGCGTTGGAGCCTGCATTTATAAGTGAGTCCCTTCCTCACTACGTGGCACCCGCCTGGAGTTCGAAAGAGTCTGTCTGAAGGACCTTGGAGCGTGAAATTGTACAGACGCTAAACCGTCTCTTAACGGAGAGGCCCGCCGACCATATGCCGTGAATTATCCAAATTTAAGGACAACTTGAATCTACTGTTGCCTGTGGTGCCGACCCGTTGAAAAAGAGGCTTGGCGAGGGAAATGCACGCACAGCGTTTGTGGCAAGTGACATTCCAGCGGACTAAATCATTTTTAAACGCCACCAACAGCATTAACAAACATCACGGAACTGTGCTGTTAAAGAACAACATTTGTTTAAATAAAATATTACCTTGGCGGAGTCCTGCTTCATTTGCCACAGACGGAGAGCTGACCAATCAGGAGAGATTTCCTTCTCTTCAAAAACCGAAGCGCTGTGCGCTAGATACCTACACCTGAGAGCACTGAAGAAAGCTGATTGCTGAAACGCGTCTGCGAATAAAGGTGGTTTTAAACTTTCCCGGAGTGCCTGTGTGTGCTGTACTCTGCATGCGTTGGAGCCTGCATTTATAAGTGAGTCCCTTCCTCACTACGTGGCACCCGCCTGGAGTTTGAAAGAGTCTGTCTGAAGGACCTTGGAGCGTGAAATTGTACAGACGCTGAACCGTCTCTTAACGGAGAGGCCCGCTGACCATATGTCGTGAATTATCCAAATTTAAGGACAACTTGAATCTACTGTTGCCTGTGGTTCCGACCCGTTGAAAAAGAGGCTTGGCGAGGGAAATGCACGCACAGCGTTTGTGGCAAGTGACATTCCAGCGGACTAAATCATTTTTAAACGCCACCAACAGCATTAACAAACATCACGGAACTGTGCTGTTAAAGAACAACATTTGTTTAAATAAAATATTACCTTGGCGGAGTCCTGCTTCATTTGCCACAGACGGAGAGCTGACCAATCAGGAGAGATTTCCTTCTCTTCAAAAACCGTAGCGCTGTGCGCTAGATACCTACACCTGAGAGCACTGAAGAAAGCTGATTGCTGAAACGCGTCTGCGAATAAAGGTGGTTTTAAACTTTCCCGGAGTGCCTGAGTGTGCTGTACTCTGCATGCGTTGGAGCCTGCATTTATAAGTGAGTCCCTTCCTCACTACGTGGCACCCGCCTGGAGTTCGAAAGAGTCTGTCTGAAGGACGTTGGAGCGTGAAATTGTACAGACGCTGAACCGTCTCTTAACGGAGAGGCCCGCCGACCATATGTCGTGAATTATCCAAATTTAAGGACAACTTGAATCTACTGTTGCCTGTGGTTCCGACCCGTTGAAAAAGAGGCTTGGCGAGGGAAATGCACGCACAGCGTTTGTGGCAAGTGACATTCCAGCAGACCAAATCATTTTTAAACGCCACCAACAGCATTAACAAACATCACGGAACTGTGCTGTTAAAGAACAACATTTGTTTAAATAAAATATTACCTTGGCGGAGTCCTGCTTCATTTGCCACAGACGGAGAGCTGACCAATCAGGAGAGATTTCCTTCTCTTCAAAAACCGTAGCGCTGTGCGCTAGATACCTACACCTGAGAGCACTGAAGAAAGCTGATTGCTGAAACGCGTCTGCGAATAAAGGTGGTTTTAAACTTTCCCGGAGTGCCTGTGTGTGCTGTACTCTGCATGCGTTGGAGCCTGCATTTATAAGTGAGTCCCTTCCTCACTACGTGGCACCCACCTGGAGTTCGAAAGAGTCTGTCTCAAGGACCTTGGAGCGTGAAATTGTACAGACGCTAAACCGTCTCTTAACGGAGAGGCCCGCCGACCATATGTCGTGAATTATCCAAATTTAAGGACAACTTGAATCTACTGTTGCCTGTGGTTCCGACCCGTTGAAAAAGAGGCTTGGCGAGGGAAATGCACGCACAGCGTTTGTGGCAAGTGACATTCCAGCGGACTAAATCATTTTTAAACGCCACCAACAGCATTAACAAACATCACGGAACTGTGCTGTTAAAGAACAACATTTGTTTAAATAAAATATTACCTTGGCGGAGTCCTGCTTCATTTGCCACAGACGGAGAGCTGACAAATCAGGAGAGATTTCCTTCTCTTCAAAAACCGAAGCACTGTGCGCTAGATACCTACACCTGAGAGCACTGAAGAAAGCTGATTGCTGAAACGCGTCTGCGAATAACGGTGGTTTTAAACTTTCCCGGAGTGCCTGTGTGTGCTGTACTCTGCATGCGTTGCAGCCTGAATTTATAAGTGAGTCCCTTCCTCACTACGTGGCACCCGCCTGGAGTTTGTAAGAGTCTGTCTGAAGGACCTTGGAGCGTGAAATTGTACAGACGCTGAACCGTCTCTTAACGGAGAGGCCCGCCGACCATATGTCGTGAATTATCCAAATTTAAGGACAACTTGAATCTACTGTTGCCTGTGGTTCCGACCCGTTGAAAAAGAGGCTTGGCGAGGGAAATGCACGCACAGCGTTTGTGGCAAGTGACATTCCAGCGGACTAAATCATTTTTAAACGCCACCAACAGCATTAACAAACATCACGGAACTGTGCTGTTAAAGAACAACATTTGTTTAAATAAAATATTACCTTGGCGGAGTCCTGCTTCATTTGCCACAGACGGAGAGCTGACCAATCAGGAGAGATTTCCTTCTCTTCAAAAACCGAAGCGCTGTGCGCTAGATACCTACACCTGAGAGCACTGAAGAAAGCTGATTGCTGAAACGCGTCTGCGAATAAAGGTGGTTTTAAACTTTCCCGGAGTGCCTGTGTGTGCTGTACTCTGCATGCGTTGGAGCCTGTATATATATATATATATATATATATATATATATATATATATATATATATATATATTTATATATATATATTTATAAAAATATATATTCAACTCCAAAGAACCCCCTCCCCAGGCAGGGAAGGAAGCGGCCGCACTCGCGTGGAAGTATTCAAATAAGTTTTATTGCACAAACAACAGGACGCGTTTCGGCAGACGTGCCTTTTTCTTCTGTGTCAACCTGTACTACAAGAGTTGCCGCCATTTAAAGCTTACAAACAAAATTGGTTACACATTTTTTTCATGTGAATTCATTATCATATATATATAAATTTCACAAACAAAAACGACATTTTTATGTGTACAAAGAGAGAGAAAATGTATATCAAAAAGTGTAAAATAGCCACATCTAAAAGGGTAAAATAGCCAAGCCTATAAAATACAGAGACCCTCCCATTTAATGGAAAAGAAAAAGCATTCATATCAGAAATGCTGTTTAACCCAAACTATGTAGAGCGGTAACCCTATTGATAAATGAGTAGATGAGCTGGAAAGGGCCCTCACCCAGTTTGAACAGTAAAGATGCCCAAGTAATAATGGAACTCATTAATTGCAAATTTCGGGTAAGGAAACACCACGGGTGAGATTACGTAATGGTGTAAGCTATTTATCACCTCTTAAATATCAAGCTGATTGGTAGATATGAATAATATCATAGGTAGGTGTGGACCTCAGAAGACACAGTCAGCCTCAAAAAGGAAAATGTCATGTATAACAAAATTTAAAATTAGAAAAAGGGCAGAACAGTAAGCTGGTGAGAAAAGTTATAAATTGAAGACCGTAAAAATAGGTAACCTAGTGGTAGTACCATAGTATGGATGCCAAAAAGTACTGTCATACGCACAGCCTTATAGCTATGCACACAAGGCAACTATAATAACAACAAAACACTTTTGGCTCCATCAAACCGCGTATTCCTGAAGTGGTGCCTAATGCTAATCATAAGGGTAGACAGACTCACCTCGCACCTAGGAAATGGAGAGTTCCAAGTATCCAGAAAAATATATGTAAGAAGTAAGGCAAGGCCCTCCCGTACATCCCAAGAGCACCCTGTTGACTCCAGCAGAACAGCCTTGGAAAGTTGTTCACAAATTAAGTTTGATATGCTGACGGGACTACATTTCCCATAATCCATTGTTCCTTCTGTGTGTAGTGATAGGCAGTAGGAACAGGAAGTCCATGTCAAAGGCTTTGGGAAGCCAGCACTGAACAAGCAGGTGCATTCCTTAGGACACTCGAGAGATTTCGCTGCTGCTACAAGACTTCGAAAAAAGTGAGTTTATTTGGGAAGCTGTCATGTTTTCTAAACAAAAGCAGACGCTGATGTCTTGATAAGACTCTGGGGTTTTTTCTTCATTTATAGAACCCCTCGCCGGAAATGAACACCGCACGGCTTTCACTTGAAGGGAAGTCTCGAGTCAAAAATTAGCTAGCATTCGCGCAAGAATTTTCAATTCTATTAAGAACACGGAGGCGAGGATTATGCTTCTCATTCTTTACTGCAAACATCACAGCAGCCAATGAAAATGCGTAGTTTCATTAAATAACAATAAACAAACTACATTTCCCATGATGACATGTACATAGGCACGCCCCCGTAGTCCATAAGAACCCCTTGCGTGCAGCCATCTTCCTCTTTCTTTGTAGCGAACAAGTCCAAATAACTTGAATACCACCATAACTCCTCCAACATGGAAGAAACAACATCCTCCTCAGGTTGAATATCCTGGCAGTCTTCTGTGGTTAGTCAGATTTCTTGTCTGATCCTGAAACAAAGGAGATGAAACCGTAACCACCGTAAACAACTGGGTGGGCAAGCTGTTACACATAACCAAGCCGGGTGGGATAATCCTCGCCTCCGTGTCCTTAATAGAATTGAAAATTCTTGGCGCGAATGCTAGCTAATTTTTGATTCTATTACAGGACCGGAGGCTTCAGATTATGCTAGTTTAACGCTCATTGAAAACAACAGAGGTAATATCCCCCACCGGCTTATAATAGTACGTCTTAAAGGTGGACTCTGAGGACCAATCTGCGCTACGCATGATATCCAGAATGCTGGAACCCAACATAAACGATTTCTACGCCATAGCGCCTCTTACAGAATGAGCACCAAATATGGTGATGTCAATGCCAGCTTCTTTCATAATATAACGAAGCCATCTGGCGATGGTGGCGGCCGCCACAGCTTTAAAAGACTTTTGCAAAGCAATCAACAATTGTGAACAGCACTGAGGCCTGATGGCCTTTGTGCATTCCTCATATGTCTTCAAACAGTGTACCACACATAATTTCTCATTATCATGAAATGCATTATAAGTAATATGACGTGACATTGTTTTGGTGCGTCCTGTAATGGTAAAGGAAACTCCTTCCGGAGTAAATACTCTACCTGTAACGTCGAGAGCTCGCATGTCCGACGAACGTCTGCATGCTGAAAGGCAAGGTAACATGGCCAATTTGGCTGATAATTGTTTCCTACTTAAGAGCGTGTTGACAGGCCATCCGTTAAACAATGCGAGAACTAGTGAAACATCCCACAAACCTGTGTATTTGGGTTTAGGTGTGTTGGCCACCCGAATACCCTTAAGCAACTTGCACACCACTGGGTGCATGCCTACCGGTTTCCCGTCTATCTGGGCATGCCCCGCTGAAATGGCAGACCGGAAATTGTTCACCGACCTATAAGCTAATCCTTCCGCCGCTTTATCCGATAAAAAATTCAACACGTGGGGTAACTCTGCCCCCACGGGATCAACGTGTCGTTCCATGCACCAATCCACCCAGTTTTTCCAGGCCGAGGAATACCGTTTTCTTGTGGATGGTGCCCAGGCCTGCCTAATTAATTCGGAAGTCTTGCTCGAAACGCCTGGCAGTTGCCACTGTTCTCTGAAAGCCTCCAAGCCATCAGCTGAAGCCTGCCTTCCACTATCAGTGGATGTCGCTCCTGATGAGGGCCCAGCAATAGCAATTCCGACTCCGGAAGGAGTCTGGGGAGATCGCAACTCCACTGTAGTAACTTGGGGAACCACGACTGGGACGTCCACCATGGCGTCACCATGACTACCTCCACCCGTTGTCTGATCACCTAGGACATTACTCTGGGGATCAACATGAAGCGGGGAAAAGCATATTGGGTTGCCTTCGACCAATCCTGGAGAAAGGCATTGGTCGCTTTCGCTAGTGGGTCCGGCCTCCAACTGAAGAATTGCGAGAGCTGGTATGTTAGTCTGGAGGCAAAGAGGTCCGTCTGGACCCCAAATACTATGTATCCACTGAAAGACCTCTGGAAGCAACTTCCAGTCGCTGTAGTCTCTGAGGTACCTCGAGGTCCAATCCGCCACCTGATTGGACTGGCCCGGAAGATATTCCGCGACTACCGATATTTGATTCGTCAGGCAATAATGCCAAAAGTCCTTGGCTATCTGCACAAGAAGTGACGACCTCGTGCCGCCCAACTTGTTGATGTATCTCACCGCTGACACATTGTCTATGCGAAGGAGGATACAACAAGAGGTCTGCCTCGGGGATAACGTTCGCACGGCGAATGACCCTGCGAGCAGTTCCAAGCAATTTATATGCAAGGCAACCTCCTGTGGAGACCATCTGCCGCCTGTGGAGATGTATCCGCAGCGCGCCCCCAGCCCCATAGGCTGGCGTAAGACTCGATTATGACTTCTGGTTGGGAGCCGGAAATCGCTCTGCCGTTCCAGGCGTCTACATGGCCTAGCCACCATTGTAGCTCGGTTCATACTTCCTCCGAAAGAGGGATGACGTCCGAATAGGACAGTCCCTTCTGAAGATGTCTGATCTTTAGCCTTTGCAGGGCCCGGGAATATCGCTTTGACAGATGAGGCTAGTATCCCTACTACTCTGGCAATGGCCCTGAGAGTTACTGTCTGATTGCTCAGCAACTTCCGGATTTCTTTCTTGAAATCCTTCAGTTTCGCCTTTGGAAGGCACAGCTGGGCCGACATCGAGTCTATCGTAAAACCCAGGAAATCTATTACTTGAGTGGGAACTATCACTGATTTCTTCGGGTTGATGACAAACCCTAAGGATTGAAGCAGTGTTGTCGTAAGGGTGAGGTGTTGCAGAAGAATCTGCTGACTCTGTGCCATTATCAGGATATCATCCAGATTAATTATGAGACGTATCCCCCTCTCTCGTAGATGAGCCACAGCCGGCTTCATTATCTTGGTGAAACACCAAGGAGCTGAGGAGAGCCCGAAAGGCAGAGCCAAATATTCGTACCATTGGCCGTTCCACTTGAACTGTAGGTACCTGCGATGCGGAGGGAAGATAGGAATGGAGAGGTAGGGCTCCTTGAGGTCCAACCTGACCATCCAGTCCCCTTCCTGCAGCAAGTCTGTTAAAAGATGGATGCCCTCCTCCATCTTGAAATGATAGTACGTTAGAAATTGATTGAAATCCTTGAGGTTCAAAACCAGTCTGTTTCCACCTCCCTTCTTTTGTACAAGAAAGATGTTGCTGCAGAAACCACGAGGTCCTTGGGTGTCTGGTGCTATCGCTCGCTTTTGCAGCAAACCCACGATTTCCACCTCTATAAAACTGAGATCTTGTTGGGAAAAATGGAGATCTGCAGTCGTACCTGATTGAACAGGACGAGAATAAAATTCTAAGTGAAAACCCTGCACTGTCTGTAGCACCCAGGCGTCCTGTGTTAAATCCTGCCACTGCCAAAGGCAGTGTTGAGTACGACCCCCCAATGGAAGAAGAGAAAGGTCTGAAACGCTCACCTGTGTTTTGCTGAACTTTGAAGTTCGCTCTGTTGTTATTCGACTGGAAGTGTCCCCTGTTGAACCTCCTGCGGGATGGGTAGAAAGTCCCGCCTCTGGTGGAGTCAAAGTCGCTTCGTCCACGACCAAAATCGCCTCTCTGGGAGCCTTGGGGACCTCCACGGCCTGACGAGCCACCCCCACCTCGTCCTGCCCTGTTAAAAACACCCTGGCTAAGGGCTCTCTTGATCCCTGTCTGCGCCTTGTCCAAGGCCGTGAAAGTTCCGACGTACTTAGAGACGTCCTTTACGAATTTGCCGCCAAAGAGCTGACCCGCTGCTAGGGGTCCTGGTTCCGCATCTGCCAACTCGGTCAGGATACTATCCATCTTGATCAAGAGAGATTTTCGCCTCTCTGAAGATATGGCACAGTTGGCGTTGCCAATAGGGCATATGGCCCTCTGGGTCCATCCTGCCAATATATCCGGGTCAATTGGGGTAGAAGATTCTTTCGCCGCTAAGGCCATCTCCAGGATCTTGGCCAAGGGGCCCCCCACATCCAGCATTTTGTCCTTACATCCTCTCCATGCTCGGTCAAGACTGCGCTTAGGGTCCTTAGAAAATTTGCGGAGAAAGGTCAAGAGGCTAGCATCTATCTCTGGCATCTCCGCCACCTTGTCCGGGAGATCCGGTCGTGGACACTCCGATTTTAGGCGATTGCGCACCTCTCTTGTGAAACTCTTCCTAAGGTTCTCATGCAGATATGCAGAGACTGCGGTGGGAGGCACCCAGTCCGAGGATCTGGGGTGCATGATATCAGACGGGTCGAAGGTGAAAGGGGTGTTTGTAGGTACCACTCCAGACGGCTGAGATAGTCTAGCCTTCTTTGGGGGAGGAGGTTCCTCCGAAGTATCAGTGTCTGTGTCTGTATTAGTGGTTGTAGTGTCCGTATCCGTGTCGGCATGGGCCCTATGCCTTCCGAATATGAGTGATCAGCTGCCTTGCCGGCAGGTAAAGCAGATAGTGCTTGTGCGTGTGGCCAAGTCGCAGAGTCAGACGAGGCCTGAGCAGATGTAGATGCCTCTGCCTTCTTTTTCTGCGTTTTTTTTATCGTAGCCGTGCCTTTTCGCAAAGCCCTCAAGCTGCTTTCTAATAGGGCATAAGGCTGCTGCTAGAGCTTGTTGGACCGTTTGTGGGACCGTGGTCTCCATAGCTTTGTTCACCGAGGACTGGACCGAGGCGTCCAATGCATTAACTAAATTGTCCTCCAAAACAGCTTCCTGCTGTCCTCCATATGTCTCCTCCTCAGCATACTCCTCAGGGTACTGCTCCCACTCAGCCATTATCAGGGGTGGCGATAAACCTCTATAGGTATTTGAGATATAGTTGAAATAGGGACTGTTATATATATATATATATATATCACGACATAGTTTTTGGCAGAAATCCAAGCCACAGTCACGGCGGGCAACACAGCAGGGAACGCCACTCCCATAAATTCCAACTTAACCCAGTTTTTAGGGAAAATAAATCCACTGGTGCCGTGGCCACGTTTTCATAAACGGTCTTTATTTCGGCTTTCGGGCAGACCCGACGCGTTTCGCAGTTACCTCACTGCTTTGTCAAGGGTGATTGAATAAAGTGCAATTCACACATTTAAAGGTACAAGGTTCGAAAATCATAAACATAGTAAAAATACTTCCGTTTTTTTGTTCATGCAGTGTACACATAATTCTTTTCCAAGTTGGCCTGAAATACATTACAGCCCTTGATTAACCATGATATTTCACAATCCTATTGCCCAAGTGGGCTAGTTCTGTTACCTCTAATGATAACCCCTGAAAGTCATCAAAAAAATAATAACACATTGGTAACATAGTTCAAAATTATATCAATTGGGCTTTCAATTATAGTTTCTCTGTGATGTAGCTCTAGTGAGCAAGTGTTCCCAGCCTCATGGCAAACATCTTTGGTAGTTACGTCTTTTGTCTGCAAAAGAACAAACGGAAAACTGACTTTAAAAGCTTGTTCGAACCCTGAGTGTCAAATAGAATACAAAACTAAGACTTTAAAATCAAAAGATATACAGTAAGGAGGGGGTTAGGATACAGAACATGATTCATCTCAGGTGTATAGAAATCTCATTATCCACATTCAGACCATAAGGAATCACGGTGTTGTATTTTATAATTATCATTGACTCCAGTTTCCTTAATTCTAGTGTGCGATTCCCTCCACTCTCTCTCAGGGGTATTATGTATTTCAGGCCAACTTGGAAAATAATTATGTTTACACTGCATGAACAAAAAAACGGAAGTATTTTTACTATGTTTATGATTTTCGAACCTTGTACCTTTAAATGTGTGAATTGCTCTTTATTCAATCACCCTTGACAAAGCAGTGAGGTAACTGCGAAACGCGTCGGGTCTGCCCGAAAGCCGAAATAAAGACCGTTTATGAAAACGTGGCCACGGCACCAGTGGATTTATTTTTCCTAAAAACTGGGGTAAGTTGGAATATATATATATATATATATATATATATATATATATATATATATATATATATATATATATATATATATATATATATATATATATATATATATATATATATACATATACATATACATATACATACATATACATATACATATACATATATATATATATATATATATATATATATATATATATATATATATATATATATATATATATATATATATATATTCTCCCCAATACCTTCCCAGAAAAGGAAAGTAAATAGCCGCACACCGCGATGGAGCCTGCATCAATTTATTAAAGGACAGCCTCGTCCTCCTGACATGTTTCGCTCGTTCTCCGTGAGCTTTTTCAAAGGGTTCACGCCGCTGCCATTCAATCAGGTATGGCCAGGAACTACATCACTTCTTTTTGTTTGTTAATTGTTCAATGGGCGTTTCTCTCCCTCGCTTTGTGTTGTGGTCAATGTAGTTTCTTAATTTCTTATTGTTTTTTCACCCTCCACTGGGTTTGTTGCACATACCTTACATCATGCAAAGTCCATCGTGTCCTTGATAATTCATTTTCAAAATTATCTGGGAACCAATACCAGAGAAGGTCTCCGGCGGCACCCGCCTGACCTGTTGCTCCCGCATTCCAAAACAATGGTTCCCTTTCGGTCAGGCTACGGCGCTCTTGTGGCGGTGCGTCGCATACGGCTGAACCACGCCGTTCAACATTCTCCCCAACACCTTCCCAGAAAAGGAAAGTAAATAGCCGCACACCGCGATGGAGCCTGCATCAATTTATTAAAGGACAGCCTCGTCCTCCTGACATGTTTCGCTCGTTCTCCGTGAGCTTTTTCAAAGGGTTCACGCCGCTGCCATTCAATCAGGTATGGCCAGGAACTACATCACTTCTTTTTGTTTGTTAATTGTTCAATGGGCGTTTCTCTCCCTCGCTTTGTGTTGTGGTCAATGTAGTTTCTTAATTTCTTATTGTTTTTTCACCCTCCACTGGGTTTGTTGCACATACCTTACATCATGCAAAGTCCATCGTGTCCTTGATAATTCATTTTCAAAATTATCTGGGAACCAATACCAGAGAAGGTCTCCGGCGGCACCCGCCTGACCTGTTGCTCCCGCATTCCAAAACAATGGTTCCCTTTCGGTCAGGCTACGGCGCTCTTGTGGCGGTGCGTCGCATACGGCTGAACCACGCCGTTCAACATTCTCCCCAACACCTTCCCAGAAAAGGAAAGTAAATAGCCGCACACCGCGATGGAGCCTGCATCAATTTATTAAAGGACAGCCTCGTCCTCCTGACATGTTTCGCTCGTTCTCCGTGAGCTTTTTCAAAGGGTTCACGCCGCTGCCATTCAATCAGGTATGGCCAGGAACTACATCACTTCTTTTTGTTTGTTAATTGTTCAATGGGCGTTTCTCTCCCTCGCTTTGTGTTGTGATCAATGTAGTTTCTTAATTTCTTATTGTTTTTTCACCCTCCACTGGGTTTGTTGCACATACCTTACATCATGCAAAGTCCATCGTGTCCTTGATAATTCATTTTCAAAATTATCTGGGAACCAATACCAGAGAAGGTCTCCGGCGGCACCCGCCTGACCTGTTGCTCCCGCATTCCAAAACAATGGTTCCCTTTCGGTCAGGCTACGGCGCTCTTGTGGCGGTGCGTCGCATACGGCTGAACCACGCAGTTCAACATTCTCCCCAACACCTTCCCAGAAAAGGAAAGTAAATAGCCGCACACCGCGATGGAGCCTGCATCAATTTATTAATATATATATATATATATATATATATATATTAAGACCTTGCACGTGAGTCCTATCAGTCTAAAATAGTAGAAATACTTCATTTCTCAGCACAGGTTCATAAATTAATCATTGACCAGTGCTACATATCTTTTTTCATCTTGGTACGAGCAGAAATAAAACTCACTGTGCAATAAATGTGGCATTTTAAAACCAACATTATTTTGAATTCATTGCAGTTTTAACTTTAAAATTGATTACAGTCTCGGCAACTTGCTGTTATTTTCTCACTTACGCCTCACCACTAGGCGACTGCCTTCTGTGGCACCCAACTCCGAAATAACTCTGTCCTCAGGAAAAACCACTCTGCATGAAATCATATATATATTAAAATTCAAAGACTAATCACTTTGTTTCTCTTTACAAATGTTGTTCAATAATGCATTGTATTTCAGTCAAAGGAAATGTTTAATTAGTTAGTAGATGCTTTCTATAGCAGAATGCAATTTTTAAACGCATTATACTTTGAAGGTTAACAATAAATAGAAAATACATAACAGTTTCCTATGCAGTTAATGTAACATCAAACATTCCACACGGATGAAAGTGTGACAGTTTTTTTATCCAAAACGTGTGCATATATTTATTACTCAAAAACAGTTACAGTGAATGAGTTGGGGGTTGAAATGTTGGAGGTGGTGCAGGTGGTTGTGGCAGCGGTGTTAGGTTCACTACAAAAAACACACGCTGGGGGTCTGTAACAGAGCCTAATGTGCCCAAAATTATCAATATAAAACCTAACTAAATTAATGAGGAGGTTTTTTCACAAACTGTATGCTATGTAGATAACCTAGTAAATTACCAACCAATAGCCCATGTGAGGGAATTCACTACAAATGTTGAATAGACTCATACAAAGAAAAGATGGATGTCCATCAATGTCAGATGTAGATCATGTATTCTCATTTGGTCATCCATGATGGAATGGTGTCGTCCCATGATCATTGAGACTAATCACTCCCATACAAGTGTCTGGATCGCATCTCAAAATGTAGTGAAGACCTCATGAGCTGAGAACAAGATGGAGTCATGTGCAGTGCAAAATATAATGTGGTGAGTTAAAAAAGGATAGAAGATCAATACACAATTTTAATATCACTTGATCGCTTCCTTGTTAAAACCAAGAACAGTGCAAAGATGCAGTCTAACCATATAACTGCATGTGTACGGCCAACATGTTTCAGCCTATCAGGGAAACAATCCCAGGCTTTCTTCAGGGCCACAGTCCTTAACGTTTGCTACTGCGAAAATGAGTGAAAAAGTAAATCAAACAAAGGATACAACTGTGTCAGACATGTTGTTCTGGGTCCACTGTAACACGCAGTACAAGTTGTGTCTATTCGCAAAGAAAAACAAAAATTGCCAAAAAAAATGTACTAAGCAATAATGTGTGAGTCCCAAAACAGAGACTGA
The DNA here is from genome assembly GCF_964261635.1 of Lissotriton helveticus. Lineage (NCBI taxonomy): Eukaryota > Metazoa > Chordata > Amphibia > Caudata > Salamandridae > Lissotriton > Lissotriton helveticus. Next base: position 1,632,097,360 of record NC_136063.1, on the reverse strand, counting down.
TGGTTGGCATTAGTTCCATGCCTAGGTAACTAGAATTTTTATGTGTGTAATAACCTGCATCGTACAGGGAGCAAACCTCATCTCTCCTGGTCCGTTGCTCAGGAAAAACTGAGGCCTCGCTCTAGAAAGGCAAATAAACAAGGGGTTGAACAGGAGAGTACAGGCTAGAGTAGCCTGATCTGTCTCCTAGATTCCTTGATTGGCACCCTTGTGAATTCAGAGCCTGATAGAGCTATAAACAAATCTCCAATCTGCTGGAGTTGACCAACCCCTCCCAGGGCAGACAGGGGACCAACCCTAGCCCTGCATTACTATCTATGGAATCCGAAGTGTACCATACTATTTCACTCATACATGGGTCCATATAGATTTTTAGAACACCCATGACAAGTTTGGATAAATGATCCATCAAAGATAAAAAGATTTTTCACATTTCCTAGTGTGTGGCACACCCAGGTGACAAATGGGATTCTACCAGTTTATCATCAAAAGGAAAAGGAAATCCAGGGGAGAAGAAAAGAGGAAACTTCCACCCAGGCCAGTAATCTCAGCAGGTGTTTTACTCACCTATCCGTCATTGCCCCGTCGCTATCATCTGAGCTCTGAGGGAGGCAACGAGGGCGGTGTTTCAGAAGCTTATGAAAGTATGTAAGGGGGCGGGGATTACTCAATCATGTGCGTTTTTCTACACGTTATTGCAATACCGCCATTCCCATATCATAACTACCTCTCCCATGTCTAAAGAACTGGAAGACACGTTAGACTTACTTGTGCCGTTTATGAAAAATTAGAGTAATACTGTCTCCATCGCGTTCTGAATGGTGTCTCTCTTTGGAACGCCGGTAAAACGAAGAACTACAAAGACGCGTCATCGCGTCAGAACGTGTAGTTCCTAGTCATGCCATCGCGAGAGCTGTTGGTCAGTTTAAAGAACTACAAAATCACGTCAGAGCGTGAAAGGGTGTAGTTTTAGTATGCTGCGCTCGCCTTAGTCATGCAAGGACAGGATCGCGGTTAAGAATCCAGAGGTTCTCCGGCACTCAGGACTCGGAGCATTTCCCAGAGTCTGTTCCCTAGCCGCGGAGCAAGGGCCAAGGCAGCAGCACTACAAATAGGCGGCTCAAGTTGCCAGAAGGTCATGTGTCTCAGGCATCACTACAAAATTCATTCCCATCTTCATCAACAGTCACACCTGTGCTTGAAAAATGACAGCAATCAGCTTGAGGATTAATCAAAAATTATGAAAATTTCTGTTATGTTGGAAGAGATTAGACAGTAAGTGTACAAATAGTAAATGTACAAAAAAGGGGGTACACACAAAGGTGGACCTCACAGGTACTCATCGTAGTTCATATGATAAACCAGCAATCATGTGCGTCTTATATCATGAGCCCTTTCTAACCTCCAGGAAATATTAAACATTATCATTTGAATATTATCAAATCCAAGAGGTGTATTGGTGTAATTGAGTGAAAAACTAGTATGTGTATCAACAGCTATACCGAATTGTACCGTTATGAGTACTGAGTTACTGCACCCATATTCAGCAGTGTTATATATTGGTGGTGTCCTGGATCTCAGTGGAGCAAGGTCCACGGAATTTCATCGTTTAACTCATTACTGGCTGTAGACAATTTGTAAATCCATCTCTGTTCCTTTATGAAAAGAAACCTAGAGATGTCAGCCACATGTTGGGGAATATGCGGTTTCTCCAAAACTGTCCAGAGAAATTCTGTCTCTAGGTGATTACAGTCTAAATAGTGTTTGGACAATCTGGATACAGTTTTCTTGCACCTGAAAACACTCTTGTGCTCCAAAATTCTGGTACGTGTCTTCCTTGTCGTCATCCCTACGTACTTCATTCTGCAGGGACATGTCAGGAGATAGATAAGGTTTGAGCTGTTGCAATTAGTAAAACATTTTTTTACCCATGGGCGGCCCGTACCGATATCTATCTCTTGAGAACGAGTGGTCTGAGGACACACAGAACAAGTGCCACATGGATGATGCCCTGTGACCGCTGGAAGATCCCACAAGGTGCCAATGGGTCTGCACGGTACATCACGTGGTCGCGTATGAATCAGTTTGTCACGTATGCTAGTTGACCTCTTAAAGGCAAATAGAGGAGCTTCTATTCTGTTGTTGCCAGCGTTTAAGAGCTTCCAATGTCGTCTGACTATTTGTTGTATAGCATTGGACTTAGTACTAAATTTACTAACAAAGGTAATCCGTTCAGACGGGAGTTTGGGCACAGGGGGGTCTAATAGACTCAAACGGTTATTGTTGGTAGCTCGTTTGAGTGAGCGTTTAATTAGACTCCTTGGATATTGTCTGTCTGATAACTGCTGACAGAGTTCTGTGGTGTGTTTGGAGAAGGTCTCTTTCTCAGAGCAGTTCCGTCTCACACAGAGAAACTGCCCGAAGGGCAAGTTATCTCTAAGTGCTTTGGGAAGTTGGCTCTGGTATGACAACAAAGAATTCCTAGCCATCGGCTTGCGAAATAGCTCACTTTGTAGCCCTGAGTCAGTGGCATAGATAGAGAGATCCAAAAATGAAATCCTGTTTTTGTTGATCTCTACAGTGAAACGTAAGAACTGATTCTGCATATTCAGCCACTGATGAAACAGGAGGATCGAATCACGATCCCCTCCCCACACTACCAAGATGTCATCTATATACCTCTTCCACCACTTGATATAAGGGTGGAAGGGGTTGGTAGGTGTCAGAACATGTTGTTGCTCGAAAGTATGGACATACAAATTCGCCAGGCTCGGGGCTAAAATGCTGCCCATACTGGTCCCTGACGTTTGGAGGTAAATCGTGTCCTCATATTTGAAAAAGTTGTCTTCCATGGCCAACTTAGCCAGGGCCATGATGAAGGAGATCGGTGTGATGGAGTTTAGATCGGTGTGGCTTAGAATGGCACGAACAGTGTCTAGAGTCTCATCCTGAGGTATTGACGTATATAAAGATTCTACGTCAAATTAAACTAGAAAATCTGTTTCAATATTATAGTCAATCTCAGGTATGGCACGTAGCACGTCAGTCGTGTCTTTCAAATAGGTGGGCATCGTTTGGACCAAGGGCTTCAAGAAATGATCCACAAAAGCCGACAATGGCTCCAAGAGTGAGCCTAGACCTGATATAATTGGTCTCCCAGGAGGTGGTCTCTGGGGTTTGTGCACCTTAGGCAAGGTGTAAAAATACGGCATGGTAGGAGTAGGAGTAACCGAAAAGCCGGCTTCCTGACTGGTAATCCAGCCCTCGCTCAGAGCTTCCTCTACCAGAATTTTGATCTCTGTGGACAACCTCGATGTCGGGTCTACCGACAGCGGTGTATAAGATGTTAAGACATTGAGTTGTTTTAAGCATTCGGCTCTATAATCACTGGTGTCTTGTATCACGATCGCACCCCCTTTGTCTGCGGGTTTGATCATGACCGAGACATCCTGTGTTAGGGCCCGTAGTGCCTGTTGTTCTATCTTAGACAGGTTGATGAAATCATTAGTAGGAGAAATCCATATTTTATTCACATCATCTTGAACTGTTGCCACATGTGGTGGTACCTGGTGGGTCAAGAGACAGAAGTTAGATTTCTTCTTGAGACCGGTGTTAGTTATGGGTACTGGGTCTGGATTGGCATCTTTATCCTGGAAGAAGTACCGCAACCGGAGTTTGCGGAAGAATTGGGCCAATTCTACCTGCGTTTGAAAAGAATCTCCGGTATTGGTGATCACGAACCCCAGACCTTTATTCAAGACAAGTTCTTCTTGATCCGTCAAGATTTTATTGCTGAGATTCACAACCAGACTTGGTGTTATTCGTTCCCTGTTTGGGCTGGCGTCCTCCTGGTTTGGCTCCGTGTCCCTGCATGGGGGCCCTCTGATACATCCCAATGTACTTGGGGTTGGGCATTTCTTCTTTTGCCTCGTGGACGTCTTTGGCCAGGCCCTAAAAAAGACTGGTTGCCATAATTGTTAGGGTCATAGCCAGGGAAGGGTCCCATATGTGGTTGAAACGGATATTGAGGCGGAATGGGGGGGCCCCAATTGGAGGGTGGCCACCAAGGTTGAAAGTGACCTGCCGATTGGCCTCTATAGTTCTGAAATCTGTTTGATCGACCTCTCCGCCTTAATATCCGTTTCAACCACATATGGGACCATTGCCTGGCTATGACCCTAACAATTATGGCAACCAGTCTTTTTTAGGGCCTGGCCAAAGACGTCCACGAGGCAAAAGAAGAAATGCCCAACCCCAAGTACATTGGGATGTATCAGAGGGCCCCCATGCAGGGACACGGAGCCAAACCAGGAGGACGCCAGCCCAAACAGGGAACAAATAACACCAAGTATGGTTGTGAATCTCAGCAATAAAATCTTGACAGATCAAGAAGAACTTGTCTTGAATACAGGTCTGGGGTTCGTGATCACCAATACCGGAGATTCTTTTCAAACGCAGGTAGAATTGGCCCAATTCTTCCGCAATCTCCGGTTGCGGTACTTCTTCCAGGATAAAGATGCCAATCCAGACCCAGTACCCATAACTAACACCGGTCTCAAGAAGCAATCTAGCTTCTGTCCCTTGACCCACCAGGTACCACCACATGTGGCAACCTTTGAACAAGCAGTTCGAGATGATGTGAATAAAATATGGATTTCTCCTACTAATGATTTCATCAACCTGTCTAAGATAGAACAACAGGCACTACGGGCCCTAACACAGGATGTCTCGGTCACGATCAAACCCGCAGACAAAGGGGGTGCGATCGTGATACAAGACACCAGTGATTATAGAGCCGAATGCTTAAAACAACTCAATGTCTTAACATCTTATACACCGCTGTCGGTAGACCCGACATCGAGGTTGTCCACAGAGATCAAAATTTTGGTAGAGGAAGCTCTGAGCGAGGGCTGGATTACCAGTCAGGAAGCCGGCTTTTTGGTTACTCCTACTCCTACCATGCCGTATTTTTACACCTTGCCTAAGGTGCACAAACCCCAGAGACCACCTCCTGGGAGACCAATTATATCAGGTCTAGGCTCACTCTTGGAGCCATTGTCGGCTTTTGTGGATCATTTCTTGAAGCCCTTGGTCCAAACGATGCCCACCTATTTGAAAGACACGACTGACGTGCTACGTGCCATACCTGAGATTGACTATAATATTGAAACAGATTTTCTAGTTTCATTTGACGTAGAATCTTTATATACGTCAATACCTCAGGATGAGACTCTAGACACTGTTCGTACCATTCTAAGCCACACCGATCTAAACTCCATCACACCGGTCTCCTTCATCATGGCCCTGGCTAAGTTGGCCATGAAAGACAACTTTTTCAAATATGAGGACACGATTTACCTCCAAACGTCAGGGACCAGTATGGGCAGCATTTTCGCCCCGAGCCTGGCGAATTTGTATGTCCATACTTTCGAGCAACAACATGTTCTGACACATACCAACCCCTTCCACCCTTATATCAAGTGGTGGAAAAGGTATATAGATTACATCTTGGTAGTGTGGCGAGGGGATCGTGATTCGATCCTCCTGTTTCATCAGTGGCTGAATATGCAGAATCAGTTCTTACGTTTCACTGTAGAGATCAACAAAAACAGGATTTCTTTTTTGGATCTCTCTATCTATGCCACTGACTCAGGGCTACAAAGTGAGCTATTTCGCAAGCCGATGGCTAGGAATTTTTTGTTGTCATACCAGAGCCAACATCCCAAAGCACTTAGAGATAACTTGCCCTTCGGGCAGTTTCTCCGTGTGAGACGGAACTGCTCTGAGAAAGAGACCTTCTTCAAACACACCACAGAACTCTGTCAGCAGTTATCAGACAGACAATATCCAAGGAGTCTAATTAAACGCTCCCTCAAACGAGCTACCAACAATAACCGTTTGAGTCTATTAGACCCCCCTGTGCCCAAACTCCCGTCTGAACGGATTACCTTTGTTAGTACATTTAGTACTAAGTCCAATGCTATACAACAAATAGTCAGACGACATTGGAAGCTCTTAAACGCTGGCAAACACAGAATAGAAGCTCCTCTATTTGCCTTTAAGAGGTCAACTAGCATACGTGACAAACTGATTCATACGCGACCACATGATGTACCGTGCAGACCCATTGGCACCTTGTGGGATCTTCCAGCGGTCAAAGGGCATCATCCATGTGGCACTTGTTCTGTGTGTCCTCAGACCACTCGTTCTCAAGAGATAGATATCGGTACGGGCCGCCCATGGGTACAACATTTTTTTACTAATTGCAACAGCTCAAACCTTATCTATCTCCTGACATGTCCCTGCAGAATGAAGTACGTAGGGATGACGACAAGGAAGATACGTACCAGAATTTTGGAGCACAAGAGTGTTTTCAGGTGCAAGAAAACTGTATCCAGATTGTCCAAACACTATTTAGACTGTAATCACCTAGAGACAGAATTTCTCTGGACAGTTTTGGAGAAACCGCATATTCCCCAACATGTGACTGACATCTCTAGGTTTCTTTTCATAAAGGAACAGAGATGGATTTACAAATTGTCTACAGCCAGTAATGGGTTAAACGATGAAATTCCGTTTACCTTGCTCCACTGAGATCCAGGACACCACCAATATATAACACTGCTGAATATGGGTGCAGTAACTCAGTACTCATGACGGTACAATTCGGTATAGCTGTTGATACACATACTAGTTTTTCACTCAATTACACCAATACACCCCTTGGATTTGATAATATTCAAATGATAATGTTTAATATTTCCTGGAGGTTAGAAAGGGCTCATGATATAAGACGCACATGATTGCTGGTTTATCATATGAACTACGATGAGTACCTGTGAGGTCCACCTTTGTGTGTACCCCCTTTTTTGTACATTTACTATTTGTACACTTACTGTCTAATCTCTTCCAACATAACAGAAATTTTCATAATTTTTGATTAATCCTCGAGCTGATTGCTGTCATTTTTCAAGCACAGGTGTGACTGTTGATGAAGATGGGAATGAATTTTGTAGTGATGCCTGAGACACATGACCTTCTGGCAACTTGAGCCGCCTATTTGTAGTGCTGCTGCCTTGGCCCTTGCTCCACGGCTAGGGAACAGACTCTGGGAAATGCTCCGAGTCCTGAGTGCCGGGGAACCTCTGGATTCTTAACCGCGATCCTGTCCTTGCATGACTAAGGCGAGCGCAGCATACTAAAACTACACCCTTTCACGCTCTGACGTGATTTTGTAGTTCTTTAAACTGACCAACAGCTCTCGCGATGGCATGACTAGGAACTACACATTCTGACGCGATGACGCGTCTTTGTAGTTCTTCGTTTTACCGGCGTTCCAAAGAGAGACACCATTCAGAACGCGATGGGGACAGTATTACTCTAATTTTTCATAAACGGCACAAGTAAGTCTAACGTGTCTTCCAGTTCTTTAGACATGGGAGATGTAGTTATGATATGGGAATGGCGGTATTGCAATAACGTGTAGAAAAATGCACACGATTGAGTAATCCCCGCCCCCTTACATACTTTCATAAGCATCTGAAACACCGCCCTCGTTGCCTCCCTCAGAGCTCAGATGATAGCGACGGGGCAACGACAGATAGGTGAGTAAAACACCTGCTGAGATTACTGGCCTGGGTGGAAGTTTCCTCTTTTCTTCTCCCCTGGATTTCCTTTTCCTTTTGATGATAAACTGGTAGAATCCCATTTGTCACCTGGGTGTGCCACACACTAGGAAATGTGAAAAGATCTTTTTATCTTTGATGGATCATTTATCCAAACTTGTCATGGGTGTTCTAAAAATCTATATGGACCCATGTATGAGTGAAATAGTATGGTACACTTCGCATTCCATAGATAGTAATGCAGGGCTAGGGTTGGTCCCCTGTCTGCCCTGGGAGGGGTTGGTCAACTCCAGCAGATTGGAGATTTGTTTATAGCTCTATCAGGCTCTGAATTCACAAGGGTGCCAATCAAGGAATCTAGGAGACAGATCAGGCTACTCTAGCCAGTACTCTCCTGTTCAACCCCTTGTTTCTTGGCCTTTCTAGAGCGGGGCCTCAGTTTTTCCTGAGCAACGGACCAGGAGAGGTGAGGTTTGCTCCCTGTACGATGCAGGTTAGTACACACATAAAAATTCTAGTTACCTAGGCATGGAACTAATGCCAACCATCAGTCTCTGTTTTGGGACTCACACATTATTGCTTAGTAAATTTTTTTTGTAATTTTTGTTTTTCTTTGCGAATAGACACAACTTGTACTGCGTGTTACAGTGGACCCAGAACAACATGTCTGACACAGTTGTATCCTTTGTTTGATTTACTTTTTCACTCATTTTCGCAGTAGCAAACGTTAAGGACTGTGGCCCTGAAGAAAGCCTAGGATTGTTTCCCTGATAGGCTGAAACATGTTGGCCGTACACATGCAGTTATATGGTTAGACTGCATCTTTGCACTGTTCTTGGTTTTAACAAGGAAGCGATCAAGTGATATTAAAATTGTGTATTGATCTTCTATCCTTTTTTAACTCACCACATTATATTTTGCACTGCACATGACTCCATCTTGTTCTCAGCTCATGAGGTCTTCACTACATTTTGAGATGTGATCCAGACACTTGTATGGGAGTGATTAGTCTCAATGATCATGGCACGACACCATTCCATCATGGATGACCAAATGAGAATACATGATCTACATCTGACATTGATGGACATCCATCTTTTCTTTGTATGAGTCTATTCAACATTTGTAGTGAATTCCCTCACATGGGCTATTGGTTGGTAATTTACTAGATTATCTACATAGCATACAGTTTGTGAAAAAACCTCCTCATTAATTTAGTTAGGTTTTATATTGATAATTTTGGGCACATTAGGCTCTGTTACAGACCCCCAGCGTGTGTTTTTGGTGGTGAATTGATTGAATAGGGGATTTCACCCTGGGCTGGTCTTTAAATATCTTTCCCTCTGACCCTTCCTCCTCCGTTTTGTCTGATATCATAGAGCAGCTTACAGCTGCGGGTCATTTTTACACCACACTTGAATAGGTAGGTGTGAGATAGGTATCCGCTTGGGACCTGCTCTTTACAACTATTTCTGTTTTGCTGGGGTACCCCTGGCTTCTCTCTCTGTGACGGCGGCACCTCCCCCGCCTCTTGCATTACTATGGCAGAAATTAGTGGTATAGCGTATGATGACGTTTTATACCAGTCTATACTAGATAACATGCCCAGTATCTTAGATACTTTACCAGCTCCCAATGTGGTTACAACTGATGACTGGACGAAGGTTTTGACCTTGAAGAAATCGCACTCCCGCACAACAGTACACGGCCTTATAATGGCGGAGTACATGCGAGCTAGTTGTGCTCCACCAGGGCTGGTGGTGACAAATGCCCCACGTTTGTTTCTCATAGATAACATTTTTTTTAAAGATTGGTCGCTGATCGCTTGGCGATGCACCCGTGATTGGCTTATTTTAATAATAAGCACGGCCAAACGGGTGGCAGACCAAATCTTGATTGAGATACAGGTTTTAGAGGCAGCAATTAGAACCACGGTCACACCGAGCGTTTTCAAAAAACAGCAAGATGAATCAAATAAAACCAACACTGAATTTCGAGGACCGATCTTACAAACTAAGATCGATAAATTCAAAAAAGACCTTGCGAAATTTAAACATGATGTAGTATATCCATACACGAGTGACTCGTACAAGGCACCAGATTTTAGACCTAGTGGCAAAAGATATGGTTCTAATTACTCGGGTTCTAGTTCTGGATCAGATAGCGATCCTGACTCCATCAATTATCCACCACCTACCATGAGGGGGAGAGGTTGATCAAACAGATTTCAGTACTATAGAGGCCAATCGGCAGGTCACTTTCAACCTTGGTGGCCACCCTCAAATTGGGGCCCCCCCATTCCGCCTCAATATCCGTTTCAACCACATATGGGACCATTCCCTGGCTGTGACCCTAACAATTATGGCAACCAGTCTTTTTTAGGGCCTGGCCAAAGACGTCCACGAGGCAAAAGAAGAAATGCCCAACCCCAAGTACATTGGGATGTATCAGAGGGCCCCCATGCAGGGACACGGAGCCAAACCAGGAGGACGCCAGCCCAAACAGGGAACGAATAACACCAAGTATGGTTGTGAATCTGTAGCGCTTACCAGGGGTGTGAGGCACAGGAAGGGACGGATGGCGGTGGTCAGAAGATGTGGTTCCCGCATATCGCCACTGGAGGGAGCCTGGCGATTGCGGGACTACATTCCCCAGAGACCCAGCAGACACGGAAACGGAAGTGTTGGATTGACAAAAGCCTTCCGAGGTAACGGCTCGGGGCTTGTCAATCCAGACCTTGCGTTTGTTCAGGACGGAGCCTTGCCTGTGTAGCCGGAGCAGAGAGTCAGGTACTTTTGTCATTTGAGCAGTACGGATACTGCTTCCCCGCATTCCTCGATACTGTTTTTGGTGCTATTTACATTCAGCGAGTCCCCGCATCAATAAGACGGGCGGCCTCGCTAAAGATAGTGGCGTTTGTGAGACCCGCGCAGGAGCGTGTTGTCGTCTCCGTCACTGTACTCTTCCTGGGGAATTCCTTTGGTGCATCCAGGCGTGCCGGTACCGGTGCGCGCTACAAGAAGAAAACCCTTGCTGATTTTTTTTTTTTTTTTTATGTTTACACATTCCTTGCTGATTTTTGTCGACTTTTGGAAACCTTTGCAGCCAGTTGTCAGGCTGCTCCTGCGAAGGCTTGGTTACACTCGACGAAGTGCTGTTTCCTGTATTGTTTTCCTGAGGGCATTTCAAGCGCTCCAGTCCACCTCAACAGTTAGTACCTATCATCTTGTGAATACTTGTTACCGGGAGTTCTGTGCAGTGCTTGGTTTCTAATTGTTGGTTCTTGTTCCTTCCTTACCTGCAGCAAACACCGGGGGGACATAGAGACTGGCGAGAGAGTGGGTGGACGGCATCCAGACAGTTCCCAGAAGCCCTTCGGAACAACCTTTATTGTTTATCCCCTTCCCCTTTTTCCCTGGGAGGCATTCATACATAGTTGTGTTACCCCTACACTGTGTATTGTGCGTTCCGGAGAGGAGGGGGACTAGTCATCCATCCATCGTTCCTGCTGACATCTTTCAGAGGTTAGTGGTAAACGCCATTGACGTCGTGACAGAATCTCAGCAATAAAATCTTGACAGATCAAGAAGAACTTGTCTTGAATAAAGGTCTGGGGTTCGTGATCACCAATACAGGAGATTCTTTTCAAACGCAGGTAGAATTGGCCCAATTCTTCCGCAAACTCCGGTTGCGGTACTTCTTCCAGGATAAAGATGCCAATCCAGACCCAGTACCCATAACTAACACCGGTCTCAAGAAGCAATCTAACTTCTGTCCCTTGACCCACCAGGTACCACCACATGTGACAACCTTTGAACAAGCAGTTCGAGATGATGTGAATAAAATATGGATTTCTCCTACTAATGATTTCATCAACCTGTCTAAGATAGAACAACAGGCACTACGGGCCCTAACACAGGATGTCTCGTTCACAATCAAACCCGCAGACAAAGGGGGTGCGATCGTGATACAAGACACCAGTGATTATAGAGCCGAATGCTTAAAACAACTCAATGTCTTAACATATTATACACCGCTGTCGGTAGACCCGACATCGAGGTTGTCCACAGAGATCAAAATTCTGGTAGAGGAAGCTCTGAGCGAGGGCTGGATTACCAGTCAGGAAGCCGGCTTTTTGGTTACTCCTACTCCTACCATGCCGTATTTTTACACCTTGCCTAAGGTGCACAAACCCCAGAGACCACCTCCTGGGAGACCAATTATATCAGGTCTAGGCTCACTCTTGGAGCCATTGTCGGCTTTTGTGGATCATTTCTTGAAGCCCTTGGTCCAAACGATGCCCACCTATTTGAAAGACACGACTGACGTGCTACGTGCCATACCTGAGATTGACTATAATATTGAAACAGATTTTCTAGTTTCATTTGACGTAGAATCTTTATATACGTCAATACCTCAGGATGAGACTCTAGACACTGTTCGTACCATTCTAAGCCACACCGATCTAAACTCCATCACACCGGTCTCCTTCATCATGGCCCTGGCTAAGTTGGCCATGAAAGACAACTTTTTCAAATATGAGGACACGATTTACCTCCAAACGTCAGGGACCAGTATGGGCAGCATTTTCGCCCCGAGCCTGGCGAATTTGTATGTCCATACTTTCGAGCAACAACATGTTCTGACACATACCAACCCCTTCCACCCTTATATCAAGTGGTGGAAAAGGTATATAGATGACATCTTGGTAGTGTGGCGAGGGGATCGTGATTCGATCCTCCTGTTTCATCAGTGGCTGAATATGCAGAATCAGTTCTTACGTTTCACTGTAGAGATCAACAAAAACAGGATTTCTTTTTTGGATCTCTCTATCTATGCCACTGACTCAGGGCTACAAAGTGAGCTATTTCGCAAGCCGATGGCTAGGAATGTTTTGTTGTCATACCAGAGCCAACATCCCAAAGCACTTAGAGATAACTTGCCCTTCGGGCAGTTTCTCCGTGTGAGACGGAACTGCTCTGAGAAAGAGACCTTCTCCAAACACACCACAGAACTCTGTCAGCAGTTATCAGACAGACAATATCCAAGGAGTCTAATTAAATGCTCCCTCAAACGAGCTACCAACAATAACCGTTTGAGTCTATTAGACCCCCCTGTGCCCAAACTCCCGTCTGAACGGATTACCTTTGTTAGTACATTTAGTACTAAGTCCAATGCTATACAACAAATAGTCAGACGACATTGGAAGCTCTTAAACGCTGGCAACAACAGAATAGAAGCTCCTCTATTTGCCTTTAAGAGGTCAACTAGCATACGTGACAAACTGATTCATACGCGACCACATGATGTACCGTGCAGACCCATTGGCACCTTGTGGGATCTTCCAGCGGTTAAAGGGCATCATCCATGTGGCACTTGTTCTGTGTGTCCTCAGACCACTCGTTCTCAAGAGATAGATATCGGTACGGGCCGCCCATGGGTACAAAATTTTTTTACTAATTGCAACAGCTCAAACCTTATCTATCTCCTGACATGTCCCTGCAGAATGAAGTACGTAGGGATGACAACAAGGAAGATACGTACCAGAATTTTGGAGCACAAGAGTGTTTTCAGGTGCAAGAAAACTGTATCCAGATTGTCCAAACACTATTTAGACTGTAATCACCTAGAGACAGAATTTCTCTGGACAGTTTTGGAGAAACCGCATATTCCCCAACATGTGGCTGACATCTCTAGGTTTCTTTTCATAAAGGAACAGAGATGGATTTACAAATTGTCTACAGCCAGTAATGGGTTAAACGATGAAATTCCGTTTACCTTGCTCCACTGAGATCCAGGACACCACCAATATATAACACTGCTGAATATGGGTGCAGTAACTCAGTACTCATGACGGTACAATTCGGTATAGCTGTTGATACACATACTAGTTTTTCACTCAATTACACCAATACACCCCTTGGATTTGATAATATTCAAATGATAATGTTTAATATTTCCTGGAGGTTAGAAAGGGCTCATGATATAAGACGCACATGATTGCTGGTTTATCATATGAACTACGATGAGTACCTGTGAGGTCCACCTTTGTGTGTACCCCCTTTTTTGTACATTTACTATTTGTACACTTACTGTCTAATCTCTTCCAACATAACAGAAATTTTCATAATTTTTGAATAATCCTCGATTTGATTGCTGTCATTTTTTAAGCACAGGTGTGACTGTTGATGAAGATGGGAATGAATTTTGTAGTGATGCCTGAGACATATGACCTTCTGGCAACTTGAGCCGCCTATTTGTAGTGCTGCTGCCTTGGCCCTTGCTCCAGGGCTAGGGAACAGACTCTGGGAAATGCTCCGAGTCCTGAGTGCCGGGGAACCTCTGGATTCTTAACCGCGATCCTGTCCTTGCATGACTAAGGCGAGCGCAGCATACTAAAACTACACCCTTTCACGCTCTGACGTGATTTTGTAGTTCTTTAAACTGACCAACAGCTCTCGCGATGGCATGACTAGGAACTACACATTCTGACGCGATGACGCGTCTTTGTAGTTCTTCGTTTTACCGGCGTTCCAAAGAGAGACACCATTCAGAACGCGATGGGGACAGTATTACTCTAATTTTTCATAAACGGCACAAGTAAGTCTAACGTGTCTTCCAGTTCTTTAGTCATGGGAGATGTAGTTATGATATGGGAATGGCGGTATTGCAATAACGTGTAGAAAAACGCACACGATTGAGTAATCCCCGCCCCCTTACATACTTTCATAAGCATCTGAAACACCGCCCTCGTTGCCTCCCTCAGAGCTCAGATGATAGCGACGGGGCAACGACAGATAGGTGAGTAAAACACCTGCTGAGATTACTGGCCTGGGTGGAAGTTTCCTCTTTTCTTCTCCCCTGGATTTCCTTTTCCTTTTGATGATAAACTGGTAGAATCCCATTTGTCACCTGGGTGTGACACACTATAGGAAATGTGAAAAGATCTTTTTATCTTTGATGGATCATTTATCCAAACTTGTCATGGGTGTTCTAAAAATCTATATGGACCCATGTATGAGTGAAATAGTATGGTACACTTCGGATTCCATAGATAGTAATGCAGGGCTAGGGTTGGTCCCCTGTCTGCCCTGGGAGGGGTTGGTCAACTCCAGCAGATTGGAGATTTGTTTATAGCTCTATCAGGCTCTGAATTCACAAGGGTGCCAATCAAGGAATCTAGGAGACAGATCAGGCTACTCTAGCCAGTACTCTCCTGTTCAACCCCTTGTTTCTTTGCCTTTCTAGAGCGGGGCCTCAGTTTTTCCTGAGCAACGGACCAGGAGGGGTGAGGTTTGCCCCCTGTACGATGCAGGTTAGTACACACATAAAAATTCTAGTTACCTAGGCATGGAACTAATGCCAACCATCAGTCTCTGTTTTGGGACTCACACATTATTGCTTAGTAAAAAATGTATTGTAATTTTTATTTTTATTTGCGAATAGACACAACTTGTACTGCGTGTTACAGTGGACCCAGAACAACATGTCTGACACAGTTGTATCCTTTGTTTGATTTACTTTTTCACTCATTTTCGCAGTAGCAAACGTTAAGGACTGTTGCCCTGAAGAAAGCCTGGGATTGTTTCCCTGATAGGCTGAAACATGTTGGCCGTACACATGCAGTTATATGGTTAGACTGCATCTTTGCACTGTTCTTGGTTTTAACAAGGAAGCGATCAAGTGATATTAAAATTGTGTATTGATCTTCTATCCTTTTTTAACTCACCACATTATATTTTGCACTGCACATGACTCCATCTTGTTCTCAGCTCATGAGGTCTTCACTACATTTTGAGATGTGATCCAGACACTTGTATGGGAGTGACTAGTCTCAATGATCATGGCACGACACCATTCCATCATGGATGACCAAATGAGAATACATGATCTACATCTGACATTGATGGACATCCATCTTTTCTTTGTATGAGTCTATTCAACATTTGTAGTGAATTCCCTCACATGGGCTATTGGTTGGTAATTTACTAGGTTATCTACATAGCATACAGTTTGTGAAAAAACCTCCTCATTAATTTAGTTAGGTTTTATATTGATAATTTTGGGCACATTAGGCTCTGTTACAGACTCCCAGCGTGTGTTTTTGGTAGTGAATTGATTGAATAGGGGATTTCACCCTGGGCTGGTCTTTAAATATCTTTCCCTCTGACCCTTCCTCCTCCGTTTTGTCTGATATCATAGAGCAGCTTACAGCTGCGGGTCATTTTTACACCACACTTGAATAGGTAGGTGTGAGATAGGTATCCGCTTGGGACCTGCTCTTTACAACTATTTCTGTTTTGCTGGGGTACCCCTGGCTTCTCTCTCTGTGACGGCAGCACCTCCCCCGCCTCTTGCATTACTATGGCAGAAATTAGTGGTATAGCGTATGATGACGCTTTATACCTGTCTATACTAGATAACATGCCCAGTATCTTAGATACTTTACCAGCTCCCAATGTGGTTACAACTGATGACTGGACGAAGGTTTTGACCTTGAAGAAATCGCACTCCCGCACAACAGTACACGGCCTTATAATGGCGGAGTACATGCGAGCTAGTTGTGCTCCACCAGGGCTGGTGGTGACAAATGCCCCACGTTTGTTTCTCACAGATAACATTTTTTTAAAAGATTGGTCGCTGATCGCTTGGCGATGCACCCGTGATTGGCTTATTTTAATAATAAGCACGGCCAAACGGGTGGCAGACCAAATCTTGATTGAGATACAGGTTTTAGAGGCAGCAATTAGAACCACGGTCACACCGAGCGTTTTCAAAAAACAGCAAGATGAATCAAATAAAACCAACACTGAATTTCGAGGACCGATCTTACAAACTAAGATCGATAAATTCAAAAAAGACCTTGCGAAATTTAAACATGATGTAGTATATCCATACACGAGTGACTCGTACAAGGCACCAGATTTTAGACCTAGTGGCAAAAGATATGGTTCTAATTACTCGGGTTCTAGTTCTGGATCAGATAGCGATCCTGACTCCATCAATTATCCACCACCTACCATGAGGGGGAGAGGTTGATCAAACAGATTTCAGAACAATAGAGGCCAATCGGCAGGTCACTTTCAACCTTGGTGGCCACCCTCAAATTGGGGCCCCCCCCCATTCCGCCTCAATATCCGTTTCAACCACATATGGGACCATTCCCTGGCTGTGACCCTAACAATTATGGCAACCAGTCTTTTTTAGGGCCTGGACAAAGACGTCCACGAGGCAAAAGAAGAAATGCCCAACCCCAAGTACATTGGGATGTATCAGAGGGCCCCCATGCAGGGACACGGAGCCAAACCAGGAGGACGCCAGCCCAAACAGGGAACGAATAACACCAAGTATGGTTGTGAATCTCAGCAATAAAATCTTGACAGATCAAGAAGAACTTGTCTTGAATAAAGGTCTGGGGTTCGTGATCACCAATACAGGAGATTCTTTTCAAACGCAGGTAGAATTGGCCCAATTCTTCCGCAAACTCCGGTTGCGGTACTTCTTCCAGGATAAAGATGCCAATCCAGACCCAGTACCCATAACTAACACCGGTCTCAAGAAGCAATCTAAATTCTATCCCTTGACCCACCAGGTACCACCACATGTGGCAACCTTTGAACAAGCAGTTCGAGATGATGTGAATAAAATATGGATTTCTCCTACTAATGATTTCATCAACCTGTCTAAGATAGAACAACAGGCACTACGGGCCCTAACACAGGATGTCTCGGTCACGATCAAACCCGCAGACAAAGGGGGTGCGATCGTGATAGAAGACACCAGTGATTATAGAGCCGAATGCTTAAAACAACTCAATGTCTTAACATATTATACACCGCTGTCGGTAGACCGGACATCGAGGTTGTCCACAGAGATCAAAATTCTGGTAGAGGAAGCTCTGAGCGAGGGCTGGATTACCAGTCAGGAAGCCGGCTTTTTGGTTACTCCTACTCCTACCATGCCGTATTTTTACACCTTGCCTAAGGTGCACAAACCCCAGAGACCACCTCCTGGGAGACCAATTATATCAGGTCTAGGCTCACTCTTGGAGCCATTGTCGGCTTTTGTGGATCATTTCTTGAAGCCCTTGGTCCAAACGATGCCCACCTATTTGAAAGACACGACTGACGTGCTACGTGCCATACCTGAGATTGACTATAATATTGAAACAGATTTTCTAGTTTCATTTGACGTAGAATCTTTATATACGTCAATACCTCAGGATGAAACTCTAGACACTGTTCGTGCCATTCTAAGCCACACCGATCTAAACTCCATCACACCGGTCTCCTTCATCATGGCCCTGGCTAAGTTGGCCATGAAAGACAACTTTTTCAAATATGAGGACACGATTTACCTCCAAACGTCAGGGACCAGTATGGGCAGCATTTTCGCCCCGAGCCTGGCGAATTTGTATGTCCATACTTTCGAGCAACAACATGTTCTGACACCTACCAACCCCTTCCACCCTTACATCAAGTGGTGGAAGAGGTATATAGATGACATCTTGGTAGTGTGGCGAGGGGATCGTGATTCGATCCTCCTGTTTCATCAGTGGCTGAATATGCAGAATCAGTTCTTACGTTTCACTGTAGAGATCAACAAAAACAGGATTTCTTTTTTGTATCTCTCTATCTATGCCACTGACTCAGGGCTACAAAGTGAGATATTTCGCATGCCGATGGCTAGGAATTTTTTGTTGTCATACCAGAGCCAACATCCCAAAGCACTTAGAGATAACTTGCCCTTCGGGCAGTTTCTCCGTGTGAGACGGAACTGCTCTGAGAAAGAGACCTTCTCCAAACACACCACAGAACTCTGTCAGCAGTTATCAGACAGACAATATCCAAGGAGTCTAATTAAACGCTCCCTCAAACGAGCTACCAACAATAACCGTTTGAGTCTATTAGACCCCCCTGTGCCCAAACTCCCGTCTGAACGGATTACCTTTGTTAGTACATTTAGTACTAAGTCCAATGCTATACAACAAATAGTCAGACGACATTGGAAGCTCTTAAACGCTGGCAACAACAGAATAGAAGCTCCTCTATTTACCTTTAAGAGGTCAACTAGCATACGTGACAAACTGATTCATACGCGACCACGTGATGTACCGTGCAGACCCATTGGCACCTTGTGGGATCTTCCAGCGGTCAAAGGGCATCATCCATGTGGCACTTGTTCTGTGTGTCCTCAGACCACTCGTTCTTAAGAGATAGATATCGGTACGGGCGGCCCATGGGTACAAACAATTTTTACTAATTGCAACAGCTCAAACCGTATCTATTTCCTGACATGTCCCTGCAGAATGAAGTACGTAGGGATGACGACAAGGAAGATACGTACCACAATTTTGGAGCACAAGAGTGTTTTCAGGTGCAACAAAACTGTATCCAGATTGTCCAAACACTATTTAGACTGTAATCACCTAGAGACAGAATTTCTCTGGACAGTTTTGGAGAAACCGCATATTCCCCAACATGTGGCTGACATCTCTAGGTTTCTTTTCATAAAGGAACACAGATGGATTTACAAATTGTCTACAGCCAGTAATGGGTTAAACGATGAAATTCCGTGGACCTTGCTCCACTGAGATCCAGGACACCACCAATATATAACACTGCTGAATATGGGTGCAGTAACTCAGTACTCATGACGGTACAATTCGGTATAGCTGTTGATACACATACTAGTTTTTCACTCAATTACACCAATACACCCCTTGGATTTGATAATATTCAAATGATAATGTTTAATATTTCCTGGAGGTTAGAAAGGGCTCATGATATAAGACGCACATGATTGCTGGTTTATCATATGAACTACGATGAGTACCTGTGAGGTCTACCTTTGTGTGTACCCCCTTTTTTGTACATTTACTATTTGTACACTTACTGTCTAATCTCTTCCAACATAACAGAAATTTTCATAATTTTTGAATAATCCTCGAGCTGATTGCTGTCATTTTTCAAGCACAGGTGTGACTGTTGATGAAGATGGGAATGAATTTTGTAGTGATGCCTGAGACACATGACCTTCTGGCAACTTGAGCCGCCTATTTGTAGTGCTGCTGCCTTGGCCCTTGCTCCACGGCTAGGGAACAGACTCTGGGATATGCTCCGAGTCCTGAGTGCCGGGGAACCTCTGGATTCTTAACCGCGATCCTGTCCTTGCATGACTAAGGCGAGCGCAGCATACTAAAACTACACCCTTTCACGCTCTGACGTGATTTTGTAGTTCTTTAAACTGACCAACAGCTCTCGCGATGGCATGACTAGGAACTACACGTTCTGACGCGATGACGCGTCTTTGTAGTTCTTCGTTTTACCGGCGTTCCAAAGAGAGACACCATTCAGAACGTGATGGGTACAGTATTACTCTAATTTTTCGTAAACGGCACAAGTAAGTCTAACGTGTCTTCCAGTTCTTTAGACATGGCAGAGGTAGTTATGATATGGGAATGGCAGTATTGCAATAACGTGTAGAAAAACGCACACGATTGAGTAATCCCCGCCCCCTTACATACTTTCATAAGCATCTGAAACACCGCCCTCGTTGTCTCCCTCAGAGCTCAGATGATAGCGACGGGGCAACGACAGATAGGTGAGTAAAACACCTGCTGAGATTACTGGCCTGGGTGGAAGTTTCCTCTTTTCTTCTCCCCTGGATTTCCTTTTCCTTTTGATGATAAACTGGTAGAATCCCATTTGTCACCTGGGTGTGCCACACACTAGGAAATGTGAAAAGATCTTTTTATCTTTGATGGATCATTTATCCAAACTTGTCATGGGTGTTCTAAAAATCTATATGGACCCATGTATGAGTTAAATAGTATGGTACACTTCGGATTCCATAGATAGTAATGCAGGGCTAGGGTTGGTCCCCTGTCTTCCCTGGGAGGGGTTGGTCAACTACAGCAGATTGGAGATTTGTTTATAGCTCTCTCAGGCTCTGAATTCACAAGGGTGCCAAGCAAGGAATCTAGGAGACAGATCAGGCTACTCTAGCCAGTACCCTCCTGTTCAACCCCTTGTTTCTTTGCCTTTCTAGAGCGGGGCCTCAGTTTTTCCTGAGCAACGGACCAGGAGAGGTGAGGTTTGCTCCCTGTACGATGCAGGTTAGTACACACATAAAAATTCTAGTTACCTAGGCATGGAACTAATGCCAACCATCAGTCTCTGTTTTGGGACTCACACATTATTGCTTAGTAAAAACAAATTTGTAATTTTTGTTTTTCTTTGCGACTAGACACAACTTGTACTGCGTGTTACAGTGGACCCAGAACAACATGTCTGACACAGTTGTATCCTTTGTTTGATTTACTCTTTCACTCATTTTCGCAGTAGCAAACGTTAAGGACTGTGGCCCTGAAGAAAGCCTGGGATTGTTTCCCTGATAGGCTGAAACATGTTGGCCGTACACATGCAGTTATATGGTTAGACTGCATCTTTGCACTGTTCTTGGTTTTAACAAGGAAGCGATCAAGTGATATTAAAATTGTGTATTGATCTTCTATCCTTTTTTATCTCACCACATTATATTTTGCACTGCACATGACTCCATCTTGTTCTCAGCTCATGAGGTCTTCACTACATTTTAAGATGTGATCCAGACACTTGTATGGGAGTGATTAGTCTCAATGATCATGGGACGACACCATTCCATCATGGATGACCAAATGAGAATACATGATCTACATCTGACATTGATGGACATCCATCTTTTCTTTGTATGAGTCTATTCGACATTTGTAGTTAATTCCCTCACATGGGCTATTGGTTGGTAATTTACTAGGTTATCTACATAGCATACAGTTTGTGAAAAAACCTCCTCATTAATTTAGTTAGGTTTTATATTGATAATTTTGGGCACATTAGGCTCTGTTACAGACCCCCAGCGTGTGTTTTTGGTAGTGAATTGATTGAATAGGGGATTTCACCCTGGGCTGGTCTTTAAATATCTTTCCCTCTGACCCTTCCTCCTCCGTTTTGTCTGATATCATAGAGCAGCTTACAGCTGCGGGTCATTTTTACACCACACTTGAATAGGTAGGTGTGAGATAGGTATCCGCTTGGGACCTGCTCTTTACAACTATTTCTGTTTTGCTGGGGTACCCCTGGCTTCTCTCTCTGTGACGGCGGCACCTCCCCCGCCTCTTGCATTACTATGGCAGAAATTAGTGGTATAGCGTATGATGACGCTTTATACCAGTCTATACTAGATAACATGCCCAGTATCTTAGATACTTTACCAGCTCCCAATGTGGTTACAACTGATGACTGGACGAAGGTTTTGACCTTGAAGAAATCGCACTCCCGCACAACAGTACACGGCCTTATAATGGCGGAGTACATGCGAGCTAGTTGTGCTCCACCAGGGCTGGTGGTGACAAATGCCCCACGTTTGTTTCTCACAGATAAAAATTTTTTAAAAGATTGGTCGCTGATCGCTTGGCGATGCACCCGTGTTTGGCTTATTTTAATAATTAGCACGGCCAAACGGGTGGCAGACCAAATCTTGATTGAGATACAGGTTTTAGAGGCAGCAATTAGAACCACGGTCACACCGAGCGTTTTCAAAAAACAGCAAGATGAATCAAATAAAACCAACACTGAATTTCGAGGACCGATCTTACAAACTTAGATCGATAAATTCAAAAAAGACCTTGCGAAATTTAAACATGATGTAGTATATCCATACACGGGTGACTCGTACAAGGCACCAGATTTTAGACCTAGTGGCAAAAGATATGGTCCTAATTACTCGAGTTCTAGTTCTAGATCAGATAGCGATCCTGACTCCATCAATTGTCCACCACCTACCATGAGGGGGAGAGGTTGATCAAACAGATTTCAGAACTATAGAGGCCAATCGGCAGATCACTTTCAACCTTGGTGGCCACCCTCCAATTGGGGCCCCCCCATTCCGCCTAAATATCCGTTTCAACCACATATGGGACCATTCCCTGGCTGTGACCCTAACAATTATGGCAACCAGTCTTTTTTAGGGCCTGGCCAAAGACGTCCACGAGGCAAAAGAAGAAATGCCCAACCCCAAGTACATTGGGATGTATCAGAGGGCCCCCATGCAGGGACACGGAGCCCAACCAGGAGGACACCAGCCCAAACAGGGAACGAATAACACCAAGTCTGGTTGTGAATCTCAGCAATAAAATCTTGACAGATCAAGAAGAACTTGTCTTGAATAAAGGTCTGGGGTTCGTGATCACCAATACCGGAGATTCTTTTCAAACGCAGGTAGAATTGGCCCAATTCTTCCGCAAACTCCGGTTGCGGTACTTCTTCCAGGATAAAGATGCCAATCCAGACCCAGTACCCATAACTAACACCGGTCTCAAGAAGAAATCTAACTTCTGTCCCTTGACCCACCAGGTACCACCACATGTGGCAACCTTTGAACAAGCAGTTCGAGATGATATGAATAAAATATGGATTTCTCCTACTAATGATTTCATCAACCTGTCTAAGATAGAACAACAGGCACTACGGGCCCTAACACAGGATGTCTCGGTCACGATCAAACCCGCAGACAAAGGGGGTGCGATCGTGATACAAGACACCAGTGATTATAGAGCCGAATGCTTAAAACAACTCAATGTCTTAACATCTTATACACCGCTGTCGGTAGACCCGACATCGAGGTTGTCCACAGAGATCAAAATTCTGGTAGAGGAAGCTCTGAGCGAGGGCTGGATTACCAGTCAGGAAGCCGGCTTTTTGGTTACTCCTACTCCTACCATGCCGTATTTTTACACCTTGCCTAAGGTGCACAAACCCCAGAGACCACCTCCTGGGAGACCAATTATATCAGGTCTAGGCTCACTCTTGGAGCCATTGTCGGCTTTTGTGGATCATTTCTTGAAGCCCTTGGTCCAAACGATGCCCACCAATTTGAAAGACACGACTGACGTGCTACGTGCCATACCTGAGATTGACTATAATATTGAAACAGATTTTCTAGTTTCATTTGACGTAGAATCTTTATATACGTCAATACCTCAGGATGAGACTCTAGACACTGTTCGTGCCATTCTAAGCCACGCCGATCTAAACTCCATCACACCGGTCTCCTTCATCATGGCCCTGGCTAAGTTGGCCATGAAAGACAACTTTTTCAAATATGAGGACACGATTTACCTCCAAACGTCAGGGACCAGTATGGGCAGCATATTCGCCCCGAGCCTGGCGAATTTGTATGTCCATACTTTCGAGCAACAACATGTTCTGACACCTACCAACCCCTTCCACCCTTATATCAAGTGGTGGAAGAGGTATATAGATGACATCTTGGTAGTGTGGCGAGGGGATCGTGATTCGATCCTCCTGTTTCATCAGTGGCTGAATATGCAGAATCAGTTCTTACGTTTCACTGTAGAGATCAACAAAAACAGGATTTCTTTTTTGGATCTCTCTATCTATGCCACTGACTCAGGGCTACAAAGTGAGCTATTTCGCAAGCCGATGGCTAGGAATTCTTTGTTGTCATACCAGAGCCAACATCCCAAAGCACTTAGAGATAACTTGCCCTTCGGGCAGATTATCCGTGTGGGATGGAACTGCTCTGAGAAAGAGACCTTCTCCAAACACACCACAGAACTCTGTCAGCAGTTATCAGACAGACAATATCCAAGGAGTCTAATTAAACGCTCCCTCAAACGAGCTACCAACAATAACCGTTTGAGTCTATTAGACCCCCCTGTGCCCAAACTCCCGTCTGAACGGATTACCTTTGTTAGTACATTTAGTACTAAGTCCAATGCTATACAACAAATAGTCAGACGACATTGGAAGCTCTTAAACGCTGGCAACAACAGAATAGAAGCTCCTCTATTTGCCTTTAAGAGGTCAACTAGCATACGTGACAAACTGATTCATACGCGACCACGTGATGTACCGTGCAGACCCATTGGCACCTTGTGGGATCTTCCAGCGGTCACAGGGCATCATCCATGTGGCACTTGTTCTGTGTGTCCTCAGACCACTCGTTCTCAAGAGATAGATATCGCTACGGGCCGCCCATGGGTACAACATTTTTTTACTAATTGCAACAGCTCAAACCTTATCTATCTCCTGACATGTCCCTGCAGAATGAAGTACGTAGGGATGACGACAAGGAAGATACGTACCAGAATTTTGGAGCACAAGAGTGTTTTCAGGTGCAAGAAAACTGTATCCAGATTGTCCAAACACTATTTAGACTGTAATCACCTAGAGACAGAATTTCTCTGGACAGTTTTGGAGAAACCGCATATTCCCCAACATGTGGCTGACATCTCTAGGTTTCTTTTCATAAAGGAACAGAGATGGATTTACAAATTGTCTACAGCCATTAATGGGTTAAACAATGAAATTCCGTGGACCTTGCTCCACTGAGATCCAGGACACCACCAATATATAACACTGCTCAATATGGGTGCAGTAACTCAGTACTCATGACGGTACAATTCGGTATAGCTGTTGATACACATACTAGTTGTTCAATCAATTACACCAATATACCTCTTGGATTTGATAATATTCAAATGATAATGTTTAATATTTCCTGGAGGTTAGAAAGGGCTCATGATATAAGACGCACATGATTGCTGGTTTATCATATGAACTACGATGAGTACCTGTGAGGTCCACCTTTGTGTGTACCCCCTTTTTTGTACATTTACTATTTGTACACTTACTGTCTAATCTCTTCCAACATAACAGAAATTTTCATAATTTTTGATTAATCCTCGAGCTGATTGCTGTCATTTTTCAAGCACAGGTGTGACTGTTGATGAAGATGGGAATGAATTTTGTAGTGATGCCTGAGACACATGACCTTCTGGCAACTTGAGCCGCCTATTTGTAGTGCTGCTGCCTTGGCCCTTGCTCCGCGGCTAGGGAACAGACTCTGGGAAATGCTCCGAGTCCTGAGTGCCGGGGAACCTCTGGATTCTTAACCGCGATCCTGTCCTTGCATGACTAAGGCGAGCGCAGCATACTAAAACTACACCCTTTCACGCTCTGACGTGATTTTGTAGTTCTTTAAACTGACCAACAGCTCTCGCGATGGCATGACTAGGAACTACACGTTCTGACGCGATGACGCGTCTTTGTAGTTCTTCATTTTACCGGCGTTCCAAAGAGAGACACCATTCAGAACGTGATGGGGACAGTATTACTCTAATTTTTCATAAACGGCACAAGTAAGTATAACGTGTCTTCCAGTTCTTTAGACATGGGAGAGGTAGTTATGATATGGGAATGGCGGTATTGCAATAACGTGTAGAAAAACGCACACGATTGAGTAATCCCCGCCCCCTTACATACTTTCATAAGCATCTGAAACACCGCCCTCGTTGCCTCCCTCAGAGCTCAGATGATAGCGACGGGGCAACGACGGATAGGTGAGTAAAACACCTGCTGAGATTACTGGCCTGGGTGGAAGTTTCCTATTTTCTTCTCCCCTGGATTTCCTTTTCCTTTTGATGATAAACTGGTAGAATCCCATTTGTCACCTGGGTGTGCCACACACTAGGAAATGTGAAAAGATCTTTTTATCTTTGATGGATCATTTATCCAAACTTGTCATGGGTGTTCTAAAAATCTATATGGACCCATGTATGAGTGAAATAGTATGGTACACTTCGGATTCCATAGATAGTAATGCAGGGCTAGGGTTGGTTCCCTGTCTGCCCTGGGAGGGGTTGGTCAACTCCAGCAGATTGGAGATTTGTTTATAGCTCTATCAGGCTCTGAATTCACAAGGGTGCCAATCAAGGAATCTAGGAGACAGATCAGGCTACTCTAGCCTGTACTCTCCTGTTCAACCCCTTGTTTCTTTGCCTTTCTAGAGCGGGGCCTCAGTTTTTCCTGAGCAACGGACCAGGAGAGGTGAGGTTTGCTCCCTGTACGATGCAGGTTAGTACACACATAAAAATTCTAGTTACCTAGGCATGGAACTAATGCCAACCATCAGTCTCTGTTTTGGGACTCACACATTATTGCTTAGTAAAAAATTTTTTGTAATTTTTGTTTTTCTTTGCGAATAGACACAACTTGTACTGCGTGTTACAGTGGACCCAGAACAACATGTCTGACACAGTTGTATCCTTTGTTTGATTTACTTTTTCACTCATTTTCGCAGTAGCAAACGTTAAGGACTGTGGCCCTGAAGAAAGCCTGGGATTGTTTCCCTGATAGGCTGAAACATGTTGGCCGTACACATGCAGTTATATGGTTAGACTGCATCTTTGCACTGTTCTTGGTTTTAACAAGGAAGCGATCAAGTGATATTAAAATTGTGTATTGACCTTCTATCCATTTTTAACTCACCACATTATATTTTGCACTGCACATGACTCCATCTTGTTCTCAGCTCATGAGGTCTTCACTACATTTTGAGATGTGATCCAGACACTTGTATGGGAGTGATTAGTCTCAATGATCATGGGACGACACCATTCCATCATGGATGACCAAATGAGAATACATGATCTACATCTGACATTGATGGACATCCATCTTTTCTCTGTATGAGTCTATTCGACATTTGTAGTGAATTCCCTCACATGGGCTATTGGTTGGTAATTTACTAGGTTATCTACATAGCATACAGTTTGTGAAAAAACCTCCTCATTAATTTAGTTAGGTTTTATATTGATAATTTTGGGCACATTAGGCTCTGTTACAGACCCCCAGCGTGTGTTTTTGGTAGTGAATTGATTGAATAGGGGATTTCACCCTGGGCTGGTCTTTAAATATCTTTCCCTCTGACCCTTCCTCCTCCGTTTTGTCTGATATCATAGAGCAGCTTATAGCTGCGGGTCATTTTTACACCACACTTGAATAGGTAGGTGTGAGATAGGTATCCGCTTGGGACCTGCTCTTTACAACTATTTCTGTTTTGCTGGGGTACCCCTGGCTTCTCTCTCTGTGACGGCGGCACCTCCTCCCGCCTCTTGCATTACTATGGCAGAAATTAGTGGTATAGCGTATGATGACGCTTTATACCAGTCTATACTAGATAACATGCCCAGTATCTTAGATACTTTACCAGCTCCCAATGTGGTTACAACTGATGACTGGACGAAGGTTTTGACCTTGAAGAAATGGCACTCCCGCACAACAGTACACGGCCTTATAATGGCGGAGTACATGCGAGCTAGTTGTGCTCCACCAGGGCTGGTGGTGACAAATGCCCCACGTTTGTTTCTCACAGATAAAAAAATTTTAAAAGATTGGTCGCTGATCGCTTGGCGATGCACCCGTGATTGGCTTATTTTAATAATTAGCACGGCCAAACGGGTGGCAGACCAAATCTTGATTGAGATACAGGTTTTAGAGGCAGCAATTAGAACCACGGTCACACCGAGTGTTTTAAAAAAACAGCAAGATGAATCAAATAAAACCAACACTGAATTTCGAGGACCGATCTTACAAACTAAGATCGATAAATTCAAAAAAGACCTTGCGAAATTTAAACATGATTTAGTATATCCATACACGAGTGACTCGTACAAGGCACTAGATTTTAGACCTGGTGGCAAAAGATATGGTTCTAATTACTCGGGTTCTAGTTCTGGATCAGATAGCGATCCTGACTCCATCAATTATCCACCACCTACCATGAGGGGGAGAGGTCGATCAAACAGATTTCAGAACTATAGAGGCCAATCGGCAGGTCACTTTCAATCTTGGTGGCCACCCTCCAATTGGGGCCCCCCCATTCCGCCTCAATATCCGTTTCAACCACATATGGGACCATTCCCTGGCTATGACCCTAACAATTATGGCAACCAGTCTTTTTTAGGGCCTGGCCAAAGACGTCCACGAGGTAAAAGAAGAAATGCCCAACCCCAAGTACATTGGGATGTATCAGAGGGCCCCCATGCAAGGACACAGAGCCAAACCAGGAGGACGCCAGCCCAAACAGGGAACGAATAACACCAAGTCTGGTTGTGAATCTCAGCAATAAAATCTTGACAGATCAAGAAGAACTTGTCTTGAATAAAGGTCTGGGGTTCGTGATCACCAATACCGGAGATTCTTTTCAAACGCAGGTAGAATTGGCCCAATTCTTCCGCAAGTTCAAGTTCAAGTTCGGGCATTTGTATAGCGCACTACTCACCCAGAGGGTCTCAAGGCGCTAGGGGAAGGGGTTCATTATTTGTCGAATAGCCAGGTTTTAAGTTCTTTTCTGAAGGAGATGTGGTTCTGAGTAAGGCGGAGGTGGGTGGGGAGTGAGTTCCAGGTCTTGGCAGCCAGGAAGGAGAAGGATCTGCCACCCATGGTGGATTTTCGGATGTGCGGGACTGTGGTGAGGGCTTGATTGGACGATCTCAGTTGGCGGGTGGGTTTGTAGAAAGACAGGCGGGTGTTGAGGCAATCGGGTCCTAGATTGTAGAGGGCCTTGTGTGCGTGGGTGAGAAGGCGGAAAGTAATTCTTTTGTTGACGGGAAGCCAGTGGAGGTCTTTTAGGTGTCCGGTGATGTGATCTTGGCAAGGGATGTCTAATATGAGTCTCGCAGATGCGTTTTGGATGCGCTGGAGTTTTTTCTGTAATTTTGCTGTGATTCCGGCGTATAGTGTGTTACCATAATCCAGTCGACTCGTGACCAGTGCGTGGGTGACAGTCTTTCTTGTCTCGAGGGGGATCCAGCGGAAGATCTTTTTGAGAATGCAAAGTACGTTGAAGCAGGAGGACGAGACTGCGTTGACTTGTCTGGACATCGAGAGAGAGGAGTCTAGGATGAAGCCAAGGTTACGTGCATGGTCTGTGGGTGTGGGTGCTGTGCCCAGAGTGGAAGGCCACCAGGAGTTGTCCCAAGCTGAGGGGGAGGATCCTAGGATGAGCACCTCCGTTTTGTCTGAGTTGAGTTTTAGGCGGCTATGTTTCATCCATTCGGCTACTTCTTTCATGCCTTCGTGAAGATTGGTTTTGGCGGTGTTGGGGTCTTTGGTGAGGGAAAGGATTAACTGGGTGTCGTTGGCGTAAGAGATGATGTTGAGGTTGTGTTGACGCGCGATGGAGGCGAGAGGACTCATGTAGACGTTGAAGAGGGTGGGACTGAGTGAGGATCCCTGGGGTACACCGCAGATGACTTCGGTGGCTTCTGATCTAAAAGGGGGGAGGCGGACTCTTTGCGTTCTCCCAGCGAGGAATGAGATGATCCAGTCTAAGGCTTTTCCTTGTATGCCGATGTTGCTGAGGCGATGTATAAGGGTGCTGTGACAGACTGTGTCGAAAGCGGCTGATAGGTCGAGTAGGATGAGGGCCACTGTTTCTCCGTTGTCCAGGAGTGCTCGGATGTCGTCGGTCACTGTAATGAGGGCGGTTTCGGTGCTATGTTTGGCTCGAAACCCGGATTGAGATGGATCAAGGGAGTTGTTGGATTCAAGGAAGGCGGCGAGCTGGCTGTTGACGGCTTTCTCAATGACTTTGGCCGGGAATGGGAGGAGGGATATTGGTCGGTAGTTTTTAAGTTCAGAGGGGTCTGCTGTGGGTTTCTTCAGAAGGGCGCTGAGTTCGGCGTGTTTCCAGCTTTCTGGAAAGGTGGCAGAGTTGAACGAGCAGTTGATGACGTCACGGAGATGGGGCGCGATGATGGAGTCAGCTTTGTTGAAGATGTGGTGGGGGCAGGGGTCGGTAGGCGAGCCAGAGTGGATTGAGTTCATGAGGCGAATGGTCTCTTCAGTGGTGGTTGGGTTCCAGGCGCTGAGGTTGTTAGTTGGCGGAGTGGGGTCTGAGGGGGGTGGGGGGGGGTTTGATCGCTGGGAGTATTCCCGAAGCTGTTGTGGATGTCGGCAATTTTGTTGTAGAAGAAGGAGGATAGCGCGTCGCAGAGGTCTTGGGAGGGGGTGATGTCGTTGGATGCTGCGGTGGGGTTGGTGAATTCTTTGACGATGTTGAAGAGTTCCTTGCTGTTATGGGTGTTGTTGTCGAGATGATCCTTGAATGCTGATTTCTTGGCGGATCGAATCAGTTGGTGGTGTTTGCGGGTGGCTGTCTTGAGGGAGGCCATGTTGTCGGAGGTTTGGTTTTTTCTCCATATCTTCTCCAGGGTGCGGCATAGCTTCTTGGATTTTTTAAGTTCGTCGTTGAACCAGGGAGCCTTTTTGTTGGCTGATTTCATCTGGGGCTTTTTCAGGGGTGCTAATTCGTCAGCACTGTGGGTAATCCATTGCCTGAGGTTGGTGGCCGCTTGGTTTGGGTGCATTGAGAGGGTGGGAGGGTATTGGTTGAGTGATGTGAGGAGTTGGTCGGAGGTGATTTTGTTCCAGTTTCTCCGAGGAATAGGTTGTGGACGGTTGTGGATCAGGGTAGTTTTGTAGCTGAAGTGAACACAGCTGTGGTCCGTCCAGTGGAGAGCTGTGGTGCGATCGAAGGAGATGTGATTGCAGGAGGTGAAGATAGGGTCGAGCGTGTGTCCCGCTACATGGGTGGGTGTGTCAACAAGTTGTTTGAGTCCGAGATTGGCCAGGTTGTCCAGAAGGGTGGTGGTGTTGCTGTCGTGTTTGTTTTCAAGGTGGTAGTTGAAGTCTCCTAAGAGAATGTAGTTCTCGGAGGCGAGGGCATGTGGGCTGACGAAGTCGGTGATGTCATCGCTGAATTGACTGCGGGTACCTGGAGGCCTATAGATGAGGGTGCCTCTAAGTGTGGTCCTAGGGTCGGTGTGGATCTGAAAGTGGAGATGTTCGGCAGTTGCAAGATTATCCTCGGAGGTGGTCGTGATTTTGATGGTGTTCTTGTGGATGATGGCGATGCCTCCTCCTGTTTGATTGGTGCGGTCTTTACGGGTAATCTTGTAAGCGTCCGGTATGGCTATGGCGATGTCGGGTGCTGATGATGTGTTCATCCATGTTTCTGTAAGGAAGGCGATGTCCGGTGACGCAGTGTCGAGTAGGTTCCAGAGTTCAATGGCGTGTCTGTGGACCGAGCGGGTGTTGAGCAGGATGCACTTCAGGTGGTTAGAGTCGGAGCTGTGTGTGGAGGAGGTGGATTTGATGAGGGTCCTGAAGCAGTTGAACTTGCAGGAGAGGCAGGCGAATGGGCCGTGGGTATGTCCTGGGGTGGCTTCGCAGCATTGTGGTGCGCGTCCGGGGTTGAGAGCGTGGAGAGTTGTGGCATCATATGTGATTTTAGTGGGCTGGGTATGGCGGGGACCAGGGGGTCTGGCGCTGGGCGCGGACCAGGCGCGGATGGGCGTAGACGGGCGTAGACGGGCGTAGATGGGCGTAGACGGGCGTAGACGGGCGTAGATGGGCTTACCTTTGGCGCACCTTCGGCGCGACTGGGGCGCGACCGCTGCGCGTGACCGCTGCGCGCATAAGCATCTGTCATAAATGGATAGTGGAGGGGGAGGGGCGTGGGAGGGTCAGCTGGGAGGCGGGAGTGTGTTGTAGGGACGGGCTGGGAAACCACAAAATGGCAGCAACAGAAAACAAAAGTGAGCAGGGTGAGGTTGGGGCGAGCAGGGGGGCGCAATAACTAACAATTAAGTTCCCAGCAGCAGTGATGAAACTTAAACGCTATGGAGGATAACAGAGCAGCGCTATGATCCAATCACGAACAAAGCACAATGCAGCGCTGTGATTTTAAGCACAATGAAAACTTGCAAAGCAGCGCTATAACTAGATCACGAAAAGCACAATGCGGCGCTATGAAATTATGAAAGAGGCAAGCACAGAGCACAGGCAGCGTTTGAATAGCGCTACGATACCCAGGAGGAGTGAGGGGAGCGACCGCTTCTGCTCGGGTCAGGACGGTCACAGCTCTCTGAGGGGGTGGGGTCAGGCTATACTATCAGTGGGTGGGAGGGTCAGCTGGGAGGCGGGAGCGTGTTGTAGGGACGGGCTGGGAAACCACAAAATGGCAGCAACAGAAAACAAAAGTGAGCAGGGTGAGGTTGGGGCGAGCAGGGGGGGCACAATAACTAACAATAAAGTTCCCAGCAGCAGTGATGACACTTAAACGCTATGGAGGATAACAGAGCAGCGCTATGATCCAATCACGAACCAAGCACAATGCAGCGCTGTGATTTTAAGCACAATGAAAACTTGCAAAGCAGCGCTATGACTAGATCACGAAAAGCACAATGCGGCGCTATGAAATTATGAAAGATGCAAGCACAGAGCACAGGCAGTGTTTGAATAGCGCTACGATACCCAGGAGGAGTGAGGGGAGCGAGCGCTTCTGCTCGGGTCAGGACGGTCACAAACTCCGGTTGCGGTACTTCTTCCAGGATAAAGATGCCAATCCAGACCCAGTACCCATAACTAACACCGGTCTCAAGAAGAAATCTAACTTCTGTCCCTTGATCCACCAGGTACCACCACATGTGGCAACCTTTGAACAAGCAGTTCAAGATGATATGAATAAAATATGGATTTCTCCTACTAATGATTTCATCAACCTGTCTAAGATAGAACAACAGGCACTACGGGCCCTAACACAGGATGTCTCGGTCACGATCAAACCCGCAGACAAAGGGGGTGCGATCGTGATACAAGACACCAGTGATTATAGAGCCGAATGCTTAAAACAACTCAATGTCTTAACATCATATACACCGCTGTCGGTAGACCCGACATCGAGGTTGTCCACAGAGATCAAAATTCTGGTAGAGGAAGCTCTGAGCGAGGGCTGGATTACCAGTCAGGAAGCTGGCTTTTTGGTTACTCCTACTCCTACCATGCCGTATTTTTACACCTTGGCTAAGGTGCACAAACCCCAGAGACCACCTCCTGGGAGACCAATTATATCAGGTCTAGGCTCACTCTTGGAGCCATTGTCGGCTTTTGTGGATCATTTCTTGAAGCCCTTGGTCCAAACGATGCCCACCTATTTGAAAGACAGGACTGACGTGCTACGTGCCATACCTGAGATTGACTATAATATTGAAACAGATTTTCTAGTTTCATTTGACGTAGAATCTTTATATACGTCAATACCTCAGGATGAGACTCTAGACACTGTTCGTGCCATTCTAAGCCACACCGATCTAAACTCCATCACACCGGTCGCCTTCATCATGGCCCTGGCTAAGTTGGCCATGAAAGACAACTTTTTCAAATATGAGGACACGATTTACCTCCAAACGTCAGGGACCAGTATGGGCAGCATTTTCGCCCCGAGCCTGGCGAATTTGTATGTCCATACTTTCGAGCAACAACATGTTCTGACACCTACCAACCCCTTCCACCCTTATATCAAGTGGTGGAAGAGGTATATAGATGACATCTTGGTAGTGTGGCGAGGGGATCGTGATTCGATCCTCCTGTTTCATCAGTGGCTGAATATGCAGAATCAGTTCTTACGTTTCACTGTAGAGATCAACAAAAACAGGATTTCTTTTTTGGATCTCTCTATCTATGCCACTGACTCAGGGCTACAAAGTGAGCTATTTCGCAAGCCGATGGCTAGGAATTCTTTGTTGTCATACCAGAGCCAACATCCCAAAGCACTTAGAGATAACTTGCCCTTCGGGCAGTTTCTCCGTGTGAGACGGAACTGCTCTGAGAAAGAGACCTTCTCCAAACACACCACAGAACTCTGTCAGCAGTTATCAGACAGACAATATCCAAGGAGTCTAATTAAACGCTCCCTCAAACGAGCTACCAACAATAACCGTTTGAGTCTATTAGACCCCCCTGTGCCCAAACTCCCGTCTGAACGGATTACCTTTGTTAGTACATTTAGTACTAAGTCCAATGCTATACAACAAATAGTCAGACGACATTGGAAGCTCTTAAACGCTGGCAACAACAGAATAGAAGCTCCTCTATTTGCCTTTAAGAGGTCAACTAGCATACGTGACAAACTGATTCATACACGACCACGTGATGTACCATGCAGACCCATTGGCACCTTGTGGGATCTTCCAGCAGTCACAGGGCATCATCCATGTGGCACTTGTTCTGTGTATCCTCAGACCACTCGTTCTCAAGAGATAGATATCGGTACGGGTCGCCCATGGGTACAAAAATTTTTTACTGGGGCGTGGCCGAGACAGCGATGTGAGCAGACGCGTCTCGTGTGAGCTCCGTCGCCCCGCTGCTCTAATAAGCTTGTTTAAGCGAAGTTCCGGGGGGTAACTGCCCCTGGGGATCCCCTGACCGCTGCCGCCCTGCTAGCGATCCCCTCCAGTGGCAGACTGCAGCCGTTGAGGTCCACGCCATCGGCGATCGGAGCCCGGGGACCTCCGAGATCGGCCTCTGGCCGCCATCTTGCCGCGGGGTTTGCCGGCGGGACGCCTGTCCTGATCCCCGCGGAGTGGGCTGGAGTGACGGTCTGCGAGAGACACCGGAGGCCCCCAAACCCCTCCAGCGGCTGTGTCCCTCCAGCGGACCCCACCGGCTGCCTGCACGGCTACTCTGAGGCTGCTGGTGCCGGACTGCCTCCAGCGAAGGACGCAGCGACCGCCCGGACGCCACTGCTACGGGAGGCCCCGGCTTTGGCGGGAACACCAGGCCTGACCCGGAGAGATCGCCGGAGGCCCCCCTCCCGCGAGCGCCGACCACGACCTCCACACCCGTCGAGGGATCTACCCGGTGAGCTGCAGCGCGCCGCCCCCCTCCCCCTGTCTCTCCCTGGAGGGGCCCGGCGGTGGGGGGCCCGATCGCGGATCTGCCCGCCATCTTCGCCCCTCGGTGAGCTCTCGGCTGCAACGCATCTGGGGATAGGGACCTGGCTCCCCTGTGCACGCGATTCCTGCCTGCGCTCCTTGCTACCCTGGACACATCGGCGGCGGGCTGGGGGGCTGATTGGAGATCGAGTGTGGGTGAGGCCCGGGCCTTGGAGGGCCCCAGCGCTGTAAGACTCTGCTCCTGGCCGTTCCTCCCACACAGCCCAGCCGGAACATTGCCTGGGGGCCTCAGCCACCTTCTGCCTAGCAGCCTGACGCCCCCGACTATAGGCCGCCTATTGCTGGGTCGGTGGCGCGTTTGGGGGACCCTCTTGGTCACACTCATCGTGGGACATCCGCCGGCGACGGCCCTCCGCCGCCCCCCCCTGCCAGCGCACTTCCCCGCCTCCCCGGCTGGGCCACCTCGCCTGCACAAGCGACCCCCCGGCGTCCTGGACCCCTGCTGCTCGGGCGGGCCTAACCTACCACCAACGAGCCGGGCCTGCCCTGCCTCGGGCTTGTGGAGGTCGTCCCTCGCCGTCTCCTGATTCCCGGCCTTGGACCCCTGATCGTAGGACCTGGGCTGCTTGACCACCGGGGCGCTGGTGCGACCTCCCTTGAACTTTCCTTCATCACGATCCGGAGGCTCCACGCAACAGCCTGCCCTACCTCTCACTATCCCTGGTCACTCTGAGTGGATCATGACTCGGGGCAAAGGGACCAAGCCGGACCCCCCCCCAGCGACGACCAGGGGTACATCTGTGGCTTCCATGTGGGGTAAGGCGGGCTCGTCGCCATCTTCCGGGGGTCCCCCGTCATCAGGGGGGAAGCCTCTG
This sequence comes from Lissotriton helveticus, assembly GCF_964261635.1. Classification (NCBI taxonomy): domain Eukaryota; kingdom Metazoa; phylum Chordata; class Amphibia; order Caudata; family Salamandridae; genus Lissotriton; species Lissotriton helveticus. The sequence continues at coordinate 1,632,061,277 of NC_136063.1, read as the reverse complement.
CCGCCGGCCGACTCCCCTCCGGTGACTCAGGCCTTCATGTCCTCCTTCATGGCGGATCTTAAGTCCGAAATTGGGTCCCTCAGGACGGAGGTCCACACATGCGTCAAGGAACTGCGCAAGGAGGTCACCGACCTCGGCGACCGGGTTGATGGCCTGGAGAAGACGGTCGATTCCCGCACCGAAGACCTAGAGCAGATCTGGCAGAGAGTGGCGACCCTCGAAGAGCAACACATCCAGCTCCAGATCAAGCAGGAGGATTTGGAAAACAGGGGGCGCCGCAACAACCTCCGCATACGGGGTGTGCCACTCGGAGAAGAGGGGACTAATACCATGGCCTATGTGGCGCTACTCCTGCAAGCGGTGCGGGGCGAGGAGGATGCTCCCCCACCGCGTCTTGACCGCGCACACCGAGTCTTTGGAGCGGGGGGCAAAGCCGGCCTCCTCCCAGACATTGTCGCCAGACTTCATTACTTCACGGAGAAGGAGGCCATACTCAAGGCGGCTAGGGACACCCCGGACCTGCGGTACGAAGGCCACAAGATCCAGATCTTCCAGGACCTGGCCCCCACCACGCTCCACAGGAGGAAGGTCTTCCGCCCGATCACGGAGAGGCTCCGGGCCCTCAACATTCCCTATCAATGGGGCCATCCTTTTGCTCTCATCTTCAAGTGGGAGGGCAAACGAAGGGCCCTTCAGTCCTACCAGGAAGCGGCGCAATTGCTTGAAATGCCGGAGTCCCCGGATCACAGCCCAGCCCGCTCTCACCACCCAGAGAAGGCTCCTCCGCGCCCCGACTGGTCCACTGTGCGTAAACGTCGCCGGTCCCCCCCTGTGGACGCCCTCTCTGCCTCGCAGACCAAGCAGGACATTATTGCTCACATTCGCTCCCTCGAGGGCGACCGCGAGGAGCAGGACTCACAGCTTCTCGCTTCTGGCGCTGAGGGCGGGGACCATCCTACGACACCAGAAGGCCACTGATCGTGACCACTGAGACCCGAGCTGCCTTGAGCCTACACGTGCCCTTTGGGCACACGGACTTACCCTATCGCGCCACGGCGGCCTGTTCCTACTGCTCTTGGAGGGGGACCTCCCCTTCTCTCTAGCGGGCCGCCCCTGTGGCTTCCCCCCCTGTGGGGGTCGGGAACATCTGACACTGGACAACACCTCTCCTGGGTCCTGCACCACACCACTGAGCTTCGGTGCCCTCTCGGCGACAGGTCTGCACATGCGGGCCCATGGCTCGACTCACCCCCGGACTACCTAGCGGCAGCGGGGTGGACGAGCTGCGAGACGACTGGATTTCATTTCATCTACCCAGATCTCTGCTCCCTCCCTTTGTCCCGTAGGAAGTGACATTCCTGAGTTCATCCAAACCCTCGGGTAGAGGATGTCTGGTACCTGGGACACTGTACACTGGCCCTGTTGGCCTGTTTTGGTTATATCTCTTCTTTGCGCCCTTTCTATTCTTTCTCTCTTATCTCTTCCTACTTTTCTCTTGCTCTGCCTTCTCTTACTGTTCTCTCCCCGCGCCTGCGGAGGGGTGGCATGGTGGGTCCTACGGGGGTTGACACGCTGGAGGCGAGGTGAGGCTGCCGCTGCCCTGGCTGCGGGGGGATTTGCTACACTGGGTCTTGCGCGGCTCCACTCCCCCTTAGTACTATGACAGCGAACATCCCTACACCCTTGAAGGTCCTCTCCCTCAATGTCAAAGGGCTCAACTCCCCCAACAAGCGAAATCAGATATGGCGCTACCTCCTACACCACTCCCCTGACATTATCCTCCTCCAGGAGACGCACCTTCTCAAGGGAGACACCAAACGCATGGCGCACCCTAGATACCCCACACAGTTCTGGGCATCCTCTGACACCAAGACAGCGGGGGTGGCAATCCTCTGCAGGGCTGGCATTAGGCGGGGACCCGCGAAACCCTTCAAGAGCGCTGACGGGCGTTTCCTCCGAGCCACGGTGCAGGTGGGTCGTATACAGCTCACCCTCGGATGTGTATATGCGCCCAACCAGTCGCAGGACAAATACCTCCAGACACTCCTGCGGGATCAGTTCCCATCGGGTGACCCTAACGTGATCCTGGGCGGAGACTTCAATCTTGTCTGGGACCCTGAGCTGGATCGTGCGGGGGCCTCCTTCAATGGCACGGGAGCGATGTCCTCTACCCTTAGAACGCAGCTTACAGACCTGGGACTCGTGGATGTGTGGCGCTACCACAACCCGGGGACCCGGGACTATTCCTTTTATTCACACTCCCATCGGACATACTCCCGAATCGACTATCTCTTCACATCCCTTGAATTGGCCCGAGACTCCTTAGCTGCCGCTATGTCCGACATTTCCCTGTCGGACCACGCCCACGTGGAACTTTTGCTGCAGGACCCCCTGGCTCATGCCACTCGTGAACGCCGATGGGTGCTCCCGCCGAGAGTCCTTCGGGACCCGGAGGACGTCGCCAGCATCCGTGACGCCATAGACTCGTATTTCGCTGTTAATGACACCCCTGACTTGCCCTTTCATACGATCTGGGATGCCTTCAAGGCCACCATTCGGGGTCATATCACCTCCCTGGCGGTGGCGCGGAGGAAGGAGGCGTTCAAGATGGAAACCGACCTGGCTAGCGAGATCAAACAAGCGGAGGCCCGGGACCGGGACTCCCCTTCACGGGCGTCAAAGAGAACTCTCGCCAACCTCAGGGGGCAACTCCGCACTCTGCGCACCAGCAAGGCGGAACACTCCTTGCTGGCGCTCAAACAACGCTACTATGAGGGCGGGGACAAAGTTGGCCGCCTGCTGGCCGGCAGGCTGCGGGCACGTGCCGCTAGGGCCCACATCGCCAATGTCAAGCGGCAAGACGGCACCTGCGCCACCTCTGAGAAAGCCAAGCAGGCCGCATTTGTCGCTTACTACACTTCTCTATATGCTGAGGAGCCTACCTCCGCGGAGGCACGGGAGGGCGTTCTTGCGGATTTCGAGGGGTCTCCACTGTCCCCGGCGTGTACAGCTACACTAGAGGGCCCCCTGCAGGAGGAGGAAGTAACGGAAGCTGTTAAAGACCTTCCCACTGGGAAAACCCCGGGACCGGACGGCCTGCCGTTGGCCTTCTATCGCCTGTTCCTGACCCAGCTCCGCCCGCACCTGCTGCGGCTATACGGTTCCTTCTCGGACACCACCGGCCCGTCCCCTGACATGGGCCTGGCGGAAATTGCCCTGATCCCCAAGCCTGGGAAGGACCCCACCCTATGTGCCTCCTATCGCCCCATCGCCCTCCTGAACACTGATCTTAAGATTTACACTAAGATCCTGGCCAAACGGCTGGACCCGTACATGCCGGGTTTGGTAAACCCGGACCAGGTGGGTTTTATACGGGATCGTCAGGGGGCTGACAATGTTCGCAGGCTGGCACACTTAGTGGGGAAGGTGCAGCATTGGGATATCCCGGCCTGCCTCCTCTCACTAGACGCGGAAAAGGCCTTCGACCGGGTAGATTGGTCCTTCCTGCGGGCGGTCCTCCGGAAACTAGGTCTAGGCCCTAACATGATTTCTAGGTGCATGGCCCCGTACCTCGGGCCGCAGGCCAGAATTCGGGTCAACGGCCAACTGACATCGCCGCTCTCGATCCACAGGGGCACGAGGCAAGGATGCCCGCTTTCACCGCTCCTGTTCGCCCTAGCGGTGGAACCGCTGGCGGAGCTGATTAGGCGCACTCCTGACATTCACGGGATCCCCCACGGGGGGCGCTCCAACAAGGTAGCACTGTTCGCGGACGATCTGATCCTTACTCTTACGCGCCCTCGGGACTCTCTCCCAGCGGTGCATAAAGCCCTCACACTGTTTGAGCAAGCGTCCGGCCTTAAGGTTAACCACACCAAATCTTGGGCACTTAACCTTACCGTCCCCGAGGAGGAGGTCTCTTTCCTGAAGGGGGTCGCGCCCTACCGTTGGGCGGAAGATCACATTAAATACCTGGGTCTGGACCTCACGCCCCACCTTGACTCGTGGTCCTCAAGGAACTGGGCCTCTTGCCGCAAGGAAGTTCTGGCGGACCTGCGGAAATGGAAGCCCTTGATGATTTCTTGGCTGGGGCGGCTAAATGCGGTCAAGATGTCGGTCCTCCCCCGTATTCTATATGTTTTCCAGTGCCTACCCACCCCGATCCCGCTCCACTGCATCAGGAATCTCCAACGTGACCTCACGTCCTTCATATGGGGTGGCAAGTGACCCCGGTTTTCGCAGAAGGTTCTCATGGAACCGAGAGACAGGGGCGGTCTCGCCTGCCCAAATCTCCTCCACTACTACTGGGCGGCACATCTTCGGTTCGTGATAGAATGGGGTGCACGCGAAAGCGACAAGCACTGGTTCCACATGGACCGAGTAGTCACGGGGCGCACCATATGGGATCTACCTTGGCTGCCGCGTGTGGCGCGCTCCAGAAGTGCATACATGGCGGTCCCCACGAAGACGGTTCCTGACGTGTGGGACAGGGTGGCAGTGTCCAAGGGTCTAACCACGTTCCCCTCTCCACACACCCCCATTGCAGGTAATCCGCACTTCCCTCCCGCTGCCCGGACCCGGGCTTTTGAGAGCTGGACACAAGGGGACTGCAGGGTTGCAGGGGACCTCTTTCTTGGAGGGTCGCCTAAATCATGGCCAGACTGCAGGGAAGAATTTAACCTCCCTTTAACCGCCAGCTTACAGTATGCGCAACTGCGCCACTGGACTTCGGGAGACGACATGTATCGGGCTGCTACCAGGGCATACACTCCATTCGAGAAGTTGGCACGCTCCCTAGGGGGACTGAAGCGGCTCATCTCCCAGATCTACAACATCCTGCAACACCCCACCATTCCGCCCGCACACCCCTACCAAAGGCAGTGGCAGTCGGCAACTGGCGCCGATATCACACCTTCTCAATGGGCTCGGCTGTGGACTGACATTCCCAAAACCTATCGCAGCATCCCGCAGAGGGAAAACGCATACAAGATGCTTACGCAATGGTACTACACCCCCCTGCGACTCAGCAAAATGTTCCCCACTTCCTCACCACTGTGCTGGAGGTGTGGCACTGCGACTGGCGACTTCGTACACATCTGGTGGTCGTGCCCTACCCTAGCTGTCTTCTGGAAGGAGGTCCTTAGTCACATCAAGAAGGTGTTGGGTTTCCCCCTCCCTGAAGAGGTTTGCACACTCCTGCTGGGCATTCGACCCCCCACACTTAGGGCCCTCACGCGCAGCGACTGGATCCTCACCCTTCACATGTTAGGCGCTGCCAAGCAACTCATTGCTCTGTACTGGAAGCGGGCTGAGGCACCGCCGATAGCCTCCTGGTTTGTGCGCCTCTGGCAGGTCCTGACTATGGAGCTGCTCACGGCGCGGATACAATCGAGGGGGGTGCGCTTCAAGGCAGTGTGGGAACCTCTTGTGCGCCATCTGTGCTCCATCAGCTATGCCCGCCATATGCCTCCCAGACTTCGCGCCCTGCAGTTATTTGAGGATGCCCTCATCCCTGCTGATCCGAGCAGACTAGGCTCTTAGTCGCTTCCCCCGGTGTAGGCTTGCGTCTCCTGTCCCCGACCGGCGACTGCAGTTTCTCCCCCCAGACCCCTCTCCATCTCGCTACTGCTCAATCCTCTTCCGACTTTTTCTTCTTTCCTACTTGCCTCTCTGGCTTCCGCCCCTCTATGGGGCAGTTTGGGCCCCGTTGGGCCTTTTGAAAATGTGACACCACTGCTCTCCCTCCTATACGCGCCTCCCCCGCACAACGATGCATCGCCAGCGTATGGCCGCCTCTTGCCATCATTGCCCCTAAGCCATGCGGCCGGCCCCTTCCAGGGGTTGTAGGCAGGGCGCTGTGTTAATGCTTCATCCTCCCCTGGCTACATAAGTCTACACACTCTTTTTTGCGCGGCCGGCCCCGACATGGGGTTGTAGGCTTATCGCTGTGTTCACAATAAAAACAGATTTGAACAAAAAAAATTTACTAATTGCAACAGCTCAAACCTTATCTATCTCCTGACATGTCACTGCAGAATGAAGTACGTAGGGATGACGACAAGGAAGATACGTACCAGAATTTTGGAGCACAAGAGTGTTTTCAGGTGCAACAAAACTGTATCCAGATTGTCCAAACACTATTTAGACTGTAATCACCTAGAGACAGAATTTCTCTGGACAGTTTTGGAGAAACCGCATATTCCCCAACATGTGGCTGACATCTCTAGGTTTCTTTTCATAAAGGAACAGAGATGGATTTACAAATTGTCTACAGCCAGTAATGGGTTAAACGATGAAATTCCGTGGACCTTGCTCCACTGAGATCCAGGACACCACCAATATATAACACTGCTGAATATGGGTGCAGTAACTCAGTACTCATGACGGTACAATTCGGTATAGCTGTTGATACACATACTAGTTTTTCACTCAATTACACCAATACACCCCTTGGATTTGATAATATTCAAATGATAATGTTTAATATTTCCTGGAGGTTAGAAAGGGCTCATGATATAAGACGCACATGATTGCTGGTTTATCATATGAACTACGATGAGTACCTGTGAGGTCCACCTTTGTGTGTACCCCCTTTTTTGTACATTTACTATTTGTACACTTACTGTCTAATCTCTTCCAACATAACAGAAATTTTCATAATTTTTGATTAATCCTCGAGCTGATAGCTGTCATTTTTCAAGCACAGGTGTGACTGTTGATGAAGATGGGAAAGAATTTTGTAGTGATGCCTGAGACACATGACCTTCTGGCAACTTGAGCCGCCTATTTGTAGTGCTGCTGCCTTGGCCCTTGCTCCGCGGCTAGGGAACAGACTCTGGGAAATGCTCTGAGTCCTGAGTGCCGGGGAACCTCTGGATTCTTAACCGCGATCCTGTCCTTGCATGACTAAGGCAAGCGCAGCATACTAAAACTACACCCTTTCACGCTCTGACGTGATTTTGTAGTTCTTTAAACTGACCAACAGCTCTCGCGATGGCATGACTAGGAACTACACGTTCTGACGCGATGACGCGTCTTTGTAGTTCTTCGTTTTACCGGCGTTCCAAAGAGAGACACCATTCAGAATGCGATGGGGACAGTATTACTCTAATTTTTCATAAACGGCACAAGTAAGTCTAACGTGTCTTCCAGTTCTTTAGACATGGGAGAGGTAGTTATGATATGGGAATGGCGGTATTGCAATAACATGTACAAAAACGCACACGATTGAGTAATCCCCGCCCCCTTACATACTTTCATAAGCATCTGAAACACCGCCCTCGTTGCCTCCCTCAGAGCTCAGATGATAGCGACGGGGCAACGACGGATAGGTGAGTAAAACACCTGCTGAGATTACTGGCCTGGGTGGAAGTTTCCTCTTTTCTTCTCCCCTGGATTTCCTTTTCCTTTTGATGATAAACTGGTAGAATCCCATTTATCACCTGGGTGTGCCACACACTAGGAAATGTGAAAAGATCTTTTTATCTTTGATGGATCATTTATCCAAACTTGTCATGGGTGTTCTAAAAATCCATATGGACCCATGTATGAGTGAAATAGTATGGTACACTTCGGATTCCATAGATAGTAATGCAGGGCTAGGGTTGGTCCCCTGTCTGCCCTGGGAGGGGTTGGTCAACTCCAGCAGATTGGAGATTTGTTTATAGCTCTATCAGGCTCTGAATTCACAAGGGTGCCAATCAAGGAATCTAGGAGACAGATCAGGCTACTCTAGCCTGTACTCTCCTGTTCAACCCCTTGTTTCTTTGCCTTTCTAGAGCGGGGCCTCGGATTTTCCTGAGCAACGGACCAGGAGAGGTGAGGTTTGCTCCCTGTACGATGCAGGTTAGTACACACATACAAATTCTAGTTACCTTGGCATGGAACTAATGCCAACCATCAGTCTCTGTTTTGGGACTCACACATTATTGCTTAGTAAATTTTTTTTGTAATTTTTGTTTTTCTTTGCGAATAGACACAACTTGTACTGCGTGTTACAGTGGACCCAGAACAACATGTCTGACACAGTTGTATCCTTTGTTTGATTTACTTTTTCACTCATTTTCGCAGTAGCAAACGTTAAGGACTGTGGCCCTGAAGAAAGCCTGGGATTGTTTCCCTGATAGGCTGAAACATGTTGGCCGTACACATGCAGTTATATGGTTAGACTGCATCTTTGCACTGTTCTTGGTTTTAACAAGGAAGCGATCAAGTGATATTAAAATTGTGTATTGATCTTCTATCCTTTTTTAACTCACCACATTATATTTTGCACTGCACATGACTCCATCTTGTTCTCAGCTCATGAGGTCTTCACTACATTTTGAGATGTGATCCAGACACTTGTATGGGAGTGATTAGTCTCAATGATCATGGGACGACACCATTCCATCATGGATGACCAAATGAGAATACATGATCTACATCTGACATTGATGGACATCCATCTTTTCTTTGTATGAGTCTATTCGACATTTGTAGTAAATTCCCTCACATGGGCTATTGGTTGGTAATTTACTAGGTTATCTACATAGCATACAGTTTGTGAAAAACCTCCTCATTAATTTAGTTAGGTTTTATATTGATAATTTTGGGCACATTAGGCTCTGTTACAGACCCCCAGCGTGTGTTTTTGGTAGTGAATTGATTGAATAGGGGATTTCACCCTGGGCTGGTCTTTAAATATCTTTCCGTCTGACCCTTCCTCCTCCGTTTTGTCAGCGGTGTTAGGTTGGCAGGAGTTTTGTCCCTCTTGCGTTGAGGTGCCTCTGTAGAATCTCCTGCATGCATTGGCCATGAAGATTGACAGTGGTATTTTTTGCATATTGCCTCTATCATTATCATGGCAAAGGTATGTTGCCTTGCCATCTCTTACATAAAAGTACAAAGATGTTCCTTGTGCATCTTTGCTATGTCTTCGCAACATTTCACAACATTATGCAAGGGACGGGTCTGCCTGTCAATTATCTAAGGGAGTCCTTCCAGGTAGGCAGCTATCTCATGGAGAAAATCCCCCATTACATGAATATCCTCCCACATATTAGACTGCTGTTGGTAAAACTGATCCTCTTAGTGAGCAGCATTAGACCATGCCATCCCCTTAATTCCTGGCCATCTGACATTGCCAGCAGATTGTCCAGCAAGGAGAGGGTGCCACCTGAGTGTTTAGGGGGAGAGGAAAGATAAATGGGACATACCTGTTCCTTACCAGGGGTGTTCTCTCTCGCTCAGATCATTGAGAGAAGACTGGAGGCGCACTTTCATGGAAGAAATATGTAGTAGATTGCACAGAGATACCAGTTAGTTGAGGGCTGTGTGGAGGTGATTGTTGCATACGTAGAACAATCATCCGTGGCTGCTTAACTAATGGTTGGGCGATCCTCAGAAGTGACTTAGGAGGAACACTGCTGCTTGCTGTGAAGTGGCCTTCTTGCAGATGTTCTGTGTAGGGGAAATAATATGGTCCTCCTCGTTCAGTTCTTCCTCTGTAACCAGCTCCTCCTCCTCCTTCTCTTCTTCTTCATATTGATCAGTACTGGCTGATGACATTGTTGCTTGGAGGAGGATTGTTGGGGAGAGAGAGAGAGTGAGAGAGGGGTACACAGGGAAGTAAGTAATTGTATATCAAGCAGGAAGATACTACATACACGGATTCACTGCTCACTTTGAGAGGCACAAGAATTGTTATCCTGCAAGTTAAAACAAGCCCTAACATATCTTACAGTGATACCCTTACACTTGCAAATTTCAGGGCCATTTTTGTATGCCAATAATAATATCATTGTCCAGATACTGCTCTTCCTCAATAAGCTCCTTCCTCTCTTCTTGGTGAGCAGGGCTGGTCACAGATATTGTAGCATAGAGGAGGATCAGATTCTGTCCTCAGACGGCTTGTCATCCTCAGCTTGTAGATGTTTCAGCATTAATGTCTGACACAATGTTTCAATACTGAAAACACATTTCAGCTGTTGAAGTATATTAAATGCAATCTTCTGTCTAAATGTCAACACTTTACTTTAATAACAATTGTTCTGCAAATAAATAATAACTGTAGTACTGTGTGACAATGAAGAAACATGAAATTAAGGAATGATCAGTTGATGGAATTATTATATCTCGACAATGTAAATGAAATAAGCAGCTCTACCTACAGAGATTCCATTTTTGGAGATGCACTGGAAGGTCATCTTTTGCACCTGTGTCCTTGTAGTTTGTGTTTCCAAAGTATATCCAGATCCATCATCTATAAAGATATAAATTATATTCAGTGGATATTATCAAACTATGAAAATATTCATGACCTCAAATGCTATCACATTAGACACATATAATAAGAAAACCAAACATTAAGATTAAAAGACTTATAACATTTGATATAATTACACAATAGTGATAAATGACTTATTGAAAGGATTAATGATGAGATTCAAATTTTAAAATCAGAGGTTCCCAGACGTACCAGATGGTACAGGGCCTATCAGCTACTGCCAGAATGTCCCATGATGTGATTAGAGTTGATGGTCTCAAAGTGGACACCATGAGCTATTGTATGACAGACACTGACAAGAGAGGGACAGCCATTCATGGGAGGTTAAGTCATCATACAAGAAGATGCTAGTTACATGGTTTTAATATTCATTTTGAAACCGACAAAATGTTAATCTCCTGCAAAATAAGACAAGGCCTAACAGATATCTTTTAGTGCTACCCTTATATTGGCAAGTCTAAAGGCAATTTTATAAGACAATATACATCTAAAACAACAGCACTACGTATAGAGTATGGTGTCAACAGGTGTATGTGACTAAAGATATACAGCTACCCTGTCAGTAAATATGAGGTTAGACCCAAAGTCAAAATAGCAGACATTTAACATACAAGTCTCTACAATCTGTTTGTTATGCGATGCCAATCTGTGTATTGGTGAACTGCTAGGAGAAGAAGTCGAGGTTTTGGCAGGTGTTGGGTGGGTCAACAACACACAGCATTAAAAAGGTTAAAATAAAAGTATGAGTGTATAATAGTGTGACAGTATAAAAGTCAAGGTTACATTTTAATAAATTAAAAGCTGTTCCTAAACACATTGTCAAATATAGTGTTAGGATTTAAGCAAATGGTAAAATTCCTAAGGACATACCTGTGTGTGTAGGGTGGTTGACTGCAAGACCTGCCTTGGCTTTTGCTCTGCTGCAGCTGCAATAACTCCTGCCACAGAGTAAGCAACCAATGTACTTGAAAGAGTTGCTGAATGAAACTACTGTATAAAATAGCAGGGTATTTTTAAAGATTATATATGCGATGTGTGCATACCAGTGCAGGTAAGAGGAAAGGACAGATATAGATAAGTGATTGTATGTTTGCTTTTAGTGAGAGAGAGAGAGAGAGAGAGAGAGAGAGAGAGAGAGAGAGAGGGTGGGCAAATTTAGATTAGAAGAGACAGCCCACGTAGCATGTGCGGGTGTATTCTACAAAGAGCAGCCTTCTCAGGGGGAGTGAGATTTAGATGGGTCCCAGTTAGCAGTCCAGGAATAACTTATGCCAGGTGAATCCTTGAGAACTTCTCTTACATCCATCTTCTGTCATCTTGTAACTTCTTCTTAATATCCCTTTGTGGCAGGATGAACAGTGAATCGGGAGACCGGCACCCTGGGGGACAAGCTCTAGCGGTCCACTCTCACCCAGTCCGGTACTGGATATGAGGAAGGTGGAAGAGGACTACGGGAGATCGGATGGCGAGGAGTGGAGTCGAGAAGACGCGTGGCGAACGTGAGAAGCGGAAGATGTGTCGCGAGCAGGAGGAGCGGAGGACGTGTGGCGAGCGGGAGAAGTGGAGGACGGCAGCCGGTTCACAAAGGACGACAAGGGAATTGGGACCGGAGAAACAGACCATCTAAGGGACAGTGCGGTGAAAGACCCTAGTTAAAGCATGATGGACGGGAACACCTGGACTCCGGTCAGTGTCAATGACCAAGGCAAGTGTTGTCCCCAGGTGAGACACTAAAGCGGTTGGGACTTCTCCTGTGGGTGGTAGGGTCTGTCTTGAAGGGGGCTTCGTGAGGAGAGAAAGCAGGGGTGTGAAGGGGAACGTCTATCGATATCCTGTCCCTAATCACACACTGTAAGATTGTGTGCAGTCTAGCTTATTGGTGGGAGGAGTCAGTGGGCAGCAGGAAGAGGAGGAGTGAACTAAGGTAGAGGCAGATAGAGTAGGGACAGGCATGAGAGCAGTAGCAAGAATAAAGGCTCTTATAAAATACACATACGTGTTTGTCATTATTAGTAGCACGACGCTACACACACCTTAAACAAAACTAAGCTTGGTTAACCACAGTGAGAAGCTGATTGAAACACGCGACCATAGTGTGGTTTTCTGGTATCACAATTGGTGTTTGGTGAAGGGTTCCTGACATTTAAGAAACAGATCATAATTCCCACGCACCCGTGTTTTGTGTTTGCCGAGGGCGTAACAGAGACTAAGGACCAGAGACGGGAAAAGCGATTCCAGAAGTAGAACGTGTCACACTTCCAAAGGTGTACTCCCAACGTCAGAGATGCCCTGAGGAGGGTTCGGTCCTCATCTCTGCAGGAAGGTGATTTTGTCCTGGTCAAGCAAGAACAGCAAAGAAAGACTGATTGCAACTTCAGGGCCGAACCTCTTGTGATTACTCAACAGAAGGGTACAATGTTGACTGCTGAATCAGAGAACCAGAGAATTACTAGGAACGTGTCACACTTCCAAAGGTGTACTCCCAACGTCAGAGATGCCCTCCACAAAATGACTGAGAGAACGGACATAGAGGAACCCAGCAATGCAGTTACAGCACCAAGAGCAGAGACTCATGCCGAAGCTGATACTGGGACAGGTGTAGTCCTACGACCCAGACGTGATATCCGACGACCTGTGCGGTTGATTGAAGAACTATGACCAAGTTAGGGTTTTCTTTTCCAGTTTTGTTAACAAGGGGGGAGATGTAAGATTGTGTGCAGTCTAGCTTATTGGTGGGAGGAGTCAGTGGGCAGCAGGAAGAGGAGGAGTGAACTAAGGAAGAGGCATATAGAGTAGGGACAGGCATGAGAGCAGTAGCAAGAATAAAGGCTCTTATAAAATACACATAAGTGTTTGTCATTATTAGTAGTACGACGCTACAGCTGGCGACGAGGGTGGGATACTGCAACCTGCCACTCCTGAGCTCAAGCAGAGAAGCGTCCTGTCCCTGGGCAACACGAGAGGAATGATCGCCGTCGTGACACGTGTGCCCTGCTGAAGCCGCCGCCGAAAGGCCAGCGGTAATTGCCCCGGCTCCGCGATTGGCCGGTCGCGTAGAGCCCTGCCTGGTCAGCGTGGCCGAGCGCTGAAGGTGACTGAAGTCGAGCGCTGCTTCGCGCCAAAAGTCAAGAGCTCACCCCCGATGCGTGCGAAATGGCACGCGAGTAACAAAACGAAGTCGGGAACTCGTCCCGATTCTACCTGGATGTCGTGGTGGCCCAGGAATCTGTGGGACGTCGAGGAGACATTGCTGCTTAAACAGAAAACCGGCTGCCGGTGAGTGCCGAATGAACTCCTGAGAGCCTGCAGAGTGAATGAGAGTAAATCTCGTGGAGAACGAGATTCCCACGTCGGCGGCCATCTTAGAATCAGGCAACTGGGAGACAACCCCTGTAAAATCCCTGAGCGGCCATTTTGAAGTCAGGCACCAGTAATAATGAACAAGCCTGAGTAAACAGAAAAGTCAACAAGCACGAGCAAAGGCAACAGCAATAGCAAACAAGCACGAGCAAATGTAACAGAAAAGTCAACAAGCACGAGCAAAGGCAACAGCAATACCAAACAAGCACGAGCAAATGTAACAGAAAAGTCAACAAGCACGGGCAAAGGCAACAGCAATAACGAACAAGCACGAGCAAATGCAACAGAAAGAGTCAACAAGCACGAGCAAAGGCAACAGTAATAACAAACAAGCACGAGTACATGCAACAGAAAGACAACAAGCACGAGCAAAGGCAACAGTAATAACAAACAAGCACGGTCAAAGGCAACAGCGAGAGTAAACAAGCACAAACAAGAGCAAAGGTACGGGAACCAACGATGTCGACGTCACCACACAGGAATGTGGCAAATGCGGCAGCAGTCACGTCAGGCACTTCTAGTGTCTCGTATCTGTGGACTCCTGAACCACTGGCCCTCATTGCTGGAGGAGGCATGGGACCTCGATGGGAGGAGTGTTTGGAGGACTTTGAGGACTATATGAAGGGATCAAAAGTCACAGATGAAGAGGAAAAGATAATTGCGTTGCGCAATCTGGTGGGAAAAGAAATCAGTACGGTCATCAAGGAGCTGCCGCCCCCTGAAACTGGTTCATATGTCAAGGTGCGAGATGCCCTCAACAAGAGGTTTTTACATAAGAGAAACATGGACTATGAAAGATACATGTTCCACCAAGCTTGTCAAGAAAGAGAGGAACTGATGAGTAGGTTCATAAAGAGACTGAGACGACTCTCTCGTTATTGTGAATTTGATACGTTCTCCACAGAGGACGCTATCAGGCTGCGGATAATTGAAGCGTGCCAGTCAGAAACTCTCAGAAGGCGGCTGCTACGGAAAGGTCACACTCTCGATGAGATTGAGGAGATAACCCGGATATATGATCAAGCAGAGGAACACGCCAAAAGAATGGAGACAGGACATAATGAGAGGAGGGAACAAGTGCATCGCGTACAAGCCAAGGACAACCGCAGACACTCTCGAGACCAACATCGGACATCCAGGGCGTCGTCCCGCCAACAATATACCGGGCATAGACGCCATGAGTCTCGCCGTAATGACAAAAAACGAGATCGTCCCCGCAAATGCTATCGATGTGGATACGACTTTCCACACACTGACGCATGTCCAGCACTCGGTCAGCAGTGTCGAAAATGCGGAAGAGAAAATCACTTTGAAGCTATGTGTGGAGACTATCGAAAGGAAAGGATGAAGGAGACGTCAAGGTTGTCTCGTCCTGCCACCAGGCGACACCATGTGAAGGCCGTCCAGGATCGACCCGAGTCCTCTTCTGACTCGTCACGCTCCAGCAGAGAGTCTCGCCGGTCTCAATGGGTGAGAAGATCCCCATCTAGAGGATCCCGGTCAACATCTCGAGACTCGAGATACACCATCGAATATGCTTGCATGGTTGCAGACCCGGACCAGTTAAAAAGATACCCCAGACTAGACATAAGTGTAGGAACTCACCCAACCAAGTTTGTAATGGACAGTGGGGCCTCACTGAACTACATCTCTGTGACTGAATATGACAGAATGAAACCATGACCCACACTGAGCCCGGCGTATGTGAAAGTATTCACGTGGATGTCAAAAAGACCTCTTCTGTGCCTGGGGAAGTTCGCAACTACTCTCAAACACAAAGACATTACTGTACCAGCATACAATCATGTAATTGAAGGTCCCAACACGGATTGTCTCCTCAGTCTACCCACTGCGGAGCGTCTTCGGCTGGTTGAGATTTTGTACAGAGTGAGTGATGATCCGGACATCATACGAAAATTTCCCAAATTATTCACAGAGCTTGGGAAATGAACAAATGTCAGATCCGGCTACATATCAATGAACGGATACCTCCTGTCGCACAACATCCAAGACGAGTGCCTTTCCACCTTCAACAAGCGGTGGAAGATGAGATTCAAGAGTTGCTACGGGCAGACATCATCGAGAGGACGGAAGGGCCAACACCATGGTTGTCACCTGTAGTCATCGTGCCAAAGAAGGGCCCCATTTGAGTGACATGATCTCCTCATTAAATGGTGCCAGAATTTTCTCCAAATTGGATTTAAATAAAGTGTATCACCAGCTGGAACTTCATGAGAAGTTGCGGTACATAACGACATTTGCTACCCATCTAGGTCTATTCCGCTACAAGCGACTTAGCTTCGGCATTTCGTCTGCTGTGGAGATCTTTCAAAGGCTATCCGCCAGACCATTCAGCACATACCAAATACACTAAATTATAGTGATGACATTCTGATATATGGCTCAAATGTCCAAGAACATGACAAAGCATTAGACCGAGTGTGCCATGCCCTCCTAGAGGCCCATCTCACTCTCAACAAAGACAAGTGTGAGTTTCATCAATCCACTCTTAAATTCTTCGGTCATGTGTTTTCTGGAGAGGGAATGAAACCTGACCCTGAAAAGGTGATAGCCTTGAATGAAACCAAGAGTCCGCAGGATGTGAGTGACATCAGGTTGTTTCTGGGTATGGCAAGCTATTGTGCCAGGTATATAAAGGACTATGCCACCATCAGTCACCCATTACCATCACTCACCAAGCAAGGACAGCCATTCAACTGGACTCCCCAATGCGAGCAGGCGTTTCGAGAAATTAAACAGGCTGTCGAATTAGCAGACAATCTAGCATATTTCAATCCCAAAAGAAAGACTGAAATCACTGTGGATGCTAGCCCAGTAGGGCTGGGTGCAATACTTGCTCAGCTCGACAACGAGACAGACCAGAAGCATATAATGGCGTATGCCAGCGGAAGTTTGTCGGACACTGAAAAGGCGTATTCCCAACCCGACAAGGAGAGTCTTGCGGTTGTGTGGGCATGTGAACACTTTCACATTTTCATATATGGAAAGCACTTTACACTTGTGACTGACCATCAATCACTAGTCACCATCTTTGGGAACCCCAGAGCCAAAATGCCACCTCGAATTGAGCGCTGTGGTCTGCGATTGTAAGAGTATACATACACAATAGTGCATAAACCAGGGAAATCAGCGAATCCAGCTGATTATATGTCCAGACACCCTCGAGCATCACAAGCGTCATGTCCATCGGTGGCAGAGGAATACATTAATTTTGTCGTGGACCATGCCAGATGACCAGCCGTTCCCTTAGAAGCCATACGTGAAGCCACTGCGCGAGATGACATTCTTCAAAAAGTGATGCGCCGGCTGCAGACTAATCGCTGGCGCCACAACAGTGAAGAAGAAGGCTGTGACATACAGGTCCGACAGGAATTGCAGGCCTTCAAACATGTAAGCGGAGAACTATCTGCAACCTCAGAGGGGCTCCTACTGAGGGACCAAAGGATTGTCATCCCAAGGCAACTTCGTCAGGGGGTCATTAACTTGGCGATACAAAAGGGGGGAAGCTTGATTCCGGTCCAGGGAAGACATGGCTTGGCAGTTCGGGCTGGACTGTTCCAAGAAGGCACAGGGTCAGACTGATTTGCATATAGCCATGTCTGAACTGGGGTGGCGGAGTGAGCTAAAGAACGGTGATGGATTAAACCCAGATCAGTTGACTGGGGGTGAGTGTTTGTATTGTCAACGCTCCGTCCATCATCACCTTTGGTTTTTCTTTGGTCATTAACTTGGCCCATGAAGGACATCGCGGAGTGGTAGCTACAAAAAGGGCACTGAGAGAACGAGTGTGGTTCCCATTGCTGGATCAGATGTTGGAGCTCACCTTTAAAGATTGTCCCCAGTGCCAACTAGTCAACTCAGGAGACACCCCGGCACCTCTACTCATGTCAAAATTACCTGGTGGTGTATGGCAAGAACTGGCCATGGACTTTTATGGACCCCTTCAGTCGGGCAAATATGTCCTAGTAATAATGGACGAATAGGGACATGTGCTTGATTTAGTCTGGACCACCATGCCAGCCCAGGGCCCTCTAGAAATCTTGCCATGTGCGTGGTCTGACCATTCTTTGTTAAGAGGAAGAATTCTGCTGAATGGGCATTTGTCCAAACCGGGGGAAGGTTGGAAAATGGCCCGGAAGTGGAGAAACATCGATGGGGAGAAATTGGTGCATCTCCTGGAAGAATCCCCCCCAGTGATGGAGCAGGAGGGTAATATTGATGTTCTTTGCGGACAATTTCAGCAGAGACTGGGGAGAGCCATTGATTTGGTGGCACCCCTTCGGAGGATGAAGAAGGTGGAGAGAGGAGCCGGTGCTCCATGGTATACTGATACCCTACGGGATTTGAAACGTGCGGTGAGGAGGAAGGAACGAGCATGGCGGAAGGAGTATGACGCCACTGCCAAGAAAGAATATATTTCTTCCTTGTCGACGTATAAATTAGCCATCCAATCTAGGAAGGCTGTTTTCTTTGAGGAAAGAATAGTTGCGGCTAGAAATCCGCAGAAGGAAATTTTTCGGGTCCTTGCTGAGCTCAGGACAAACAAAGAGCAAAGCACTGAGTTCGCCCAGGTGGACTGTCAGAGGTTCCAGGACTTTTTTGTGAATAAGATCTCCAATATTCTGGGAGAAATTGCCGCAACTACACCCCTCGATTGTCCCTGCCCACCGATCTCTCCATCTCATCGGACACTATACCGCTGGTTGAGTTCATCCCAATGGCAAAACAGGAGCTACGCACGATCATGGATCGAGTTAAATCTGGCTCTAAGGTCGATCTTTGCCCTCCGGATGTGTTCAAACTGGCACTGCCAGGTACTGAGAATGAAGTTTTACATCTGCTGAATGCTTCTCTTCTCACAGGACAGGTGCCTCTAGCTTTTAAAGAGGCTCGCCTGATCCCTTTAATAAAGAAACCTGGATCAGACACGAAGTGTCTAAAGAATTTCCGACCCATCTCCCAGCTGCCTTTTCTGGCTAAAGTTATTGAGCAGCATGTGCTGGCGCTGCTCTCGGGACATCTGGAGAGCAATAACCTGCTGGAGCCCAATCAGGCAGGGTTCCGTGCTAATCATAGCACGGAACTAGTTATGCTCTCTATTCTGGATGAACTGAGGAGTCGCGCCGATATAAAAACACCAAGCGCCCTGGTACTATTGGATCTCTCCGCGGCATTTGATACCGTGTGTCACGAACAACTACTGTCGCGGTTGAGATCCTTTGGTATCAGGGGTACAGCGCATGCATGGCTGACATCATTCCTGCAGGGCAGGACACAGAGAGTACAGTTGGGGGATCTGCTTTCCACTTCCTCCCCGATTACTTGTGGGGTTCCACAGGGATCTGCCCTGTCACCCCTACTCTTTAATGTATATTTGCAGCCTCTAATTGCACTCCTGAACAGGATGGACTGCTTAGTGTACAACTACGCTGATGACACCCAGATAATCATCCGGCTGGATGATGGTCCGGGAGCGTCCACCAGGTTGCAGGATATACTTAAAGCCACCACTAACTGGATGTCCGAGAATTCTTTAAAAATTAATCCGGACAAGACGGAAGTGCTGCCTATCTCCATCACGGGCAACCCTTGGAGTGAGAGATTTTGGCCTGTGGAGCTGGGTGCGTCGCCGGAGCCGGCGTCTGCAGTAAAAAGCCTGGGTCTATACGTGGACGACAAACTCTCCATGAAGAAACAAGTCACCACGGTAGTGGGCACTTGTATAGGCCTGCTGCGACAATTGAGAAAGATCTCTCCTCTACTCTCTTTTTCCACCATGAGACACGTGGTCTCAGCCACAATTCTGCCTAGGCTAGACTACGGTAACTCCCTGTATATTGGCCTACCTCAACGGCTGTTGGATATGTTACAGGGGGTTATGAACGATGCAGCCCGGCTGATCTATAAAAAACCTAGAACTGCCCACTCTTCCCCACTGATGCAGGAGCTACATTGGCTCCCGATTCGGCAGAGGGTTGTTTTTAAAGGTTTGTGCATCGTACACAAGGTGTTGTATGGCAATGCACCGAGATATCTGAAATCTCGCCCGTCCCCTTATACACCGAGCAGGACTTTGCGTTCGTCGGATGCGACCCTCTTGTCCCAATCCCATTTCAAACTGGCCACGGTGGGAGGACGCGCTTTCTTCAACACGCTTCCTGCACTATGGAATAAATTGGCCCCAGAACTAAGGAAGGAATGTAACCTGTTATCCTTCAGGAAAAAATTAAAAACCACTCTGTTTAGGCAAGCATGGTGTAGCCTGTAGGCGCTGTGGTAATATCAAGTAAAGGCCGAACCCCCACTACGTAATTCTGGACAAACAGCGCTTAGAGACCCCGGTGGTTATAACGCGCTATACAAATTAAATAAATAAATAAATAAATAAATACTCCAGATTTCCGATAGCTCAATTTGTGCCCTCCACTGGTGCCACCAGCACTATTGCAGTGTTGGATGAAGTGTTCGCAGCTTGGGGTGTTCCGAAAGAGCTCAGGACAGACAACGGGCCTCCTTTCAACGGTCATAAATTTGAAGAGTTTGCAAAGCATTTGAACTTTAGACCCGCAAGGTCACTCCCCTCTGGCCCCAGGCCAACGGCATGGTGGAGCGATTCATGGCAACGTTGAAAAAGACATTCCAGCAAGCCACCAGTCAAAAAAAGGATTTACAAGTTGCTCTCAACGAAACCTTGAGGGCCTATCGAACAACACCCCATGCCACTACAGGGAAATGTCCTGCCACCCTCATGTTGGGACGACCGATCAGAACACGCGTACCCATATGGGAAGGAGCCCTGCGACCGGTGTCGCTGACAAGAACACACGAGGAGTTAGTGGTGGCTGACCGGGGGCGCAAGGACAAGTTGAAGTCTTATGCCGACACTCGGAGGAGGGTTCGGTCCTCATCTCTGCAGGAAGGTGATTGTGTCCTGGTCAAGCAAGAACAGCAAAGAAACACTGATTGCAACTTCAGGGTCGAACCTCTTGTGATTACTCAACAGAAGGGTACAATGTTGACTGCTGAATCAGAGAACCGTAGAATTACTAGGAACGTGTCACACTTCCAAAGGTGTACTCCCAACGTCAGAGATGCCCTCCACAAAGTGACTGAGAGAACGGACATAGAGGAACCCAGCAATGCAGTTACAGCACCAAGAGCAGAGACTCATGCCGAAGCTGATCCTGGGACAGGTGTAGTCCTACGACCCAGACGTGATATCCGACGACCTGTGCGGTTGATTGAAGAACTATGACCAAGTTAGGGTTTTCTTTTCCAGTTTTGTTAAAAAGGGGGGAGATGTAAGATTGTGTGCAGTCTAGCTTATTGGTGGTAGGAGTCAGTGGGCAGCAGGAAGAGGAGGAGTGAACTAAGGAAGAGGCAGATAGAGTAGGGACAGGCATGAGAGCAGTAGCAAGAATAAAGACTCTTATAAAATACACATACGTTTTTGTCATTATTAGTAGCACGACGCTACACACACCTTAAACAAAACTAAGCTTGGTTAACCACAGTGAGAAGCTGATTGAAACACACAACCATAGTGTGGTTTTCTGGTATCACAATTGGTGTTTGGTGAAGGGTTCCTGACATTTAAGAAACAGATAATAATTCCCACGCACCCGTGTTTTGTGTTTGCCGAGGGCGTAACAGAGACTAAGGACCAGAGACGGGAAAAGCGATTCCAGAAGTAGAGTGAAGAGAACTCTTGGGAACACCTGAAAGGCGTATAATAACAGACACAGAGAGAGATAACAAAATAATTAAAGTACTCCCTTATCAAGCATTGACTCCCCCTACTTCTTGTCCTATCACACCCTCATGGTGTGAGCCTCCTCCCCCGATGCATTGACAGAGTCTGTCTGCTACTGCTATAAGGCTGCCTTTTGGGTTCCAGCGAGGGCGATTGGTGGCAGACCATCTAGTTGTTTGTAGTATTTTACCACAAATTTGCAAGGGCTTCATTCTTCTGAATTAAATTTCTCTTCCTCTTCAAAACTGAGGTTGCATCCTTCAAGGAGAATGTAGTGGCTGCAGGACCTAAAAGCTGAAGAGGAAACCACGGATTCAATGGTGTGGGAAGTATTTATGTTGCTTGAAGTCAATGGGTGGCAGGTGTGTCAGGCGTGTCAGGATTGCTTTCAGGTATGTACAATTCTCCTCTTGCCTTTCATGCAGAGGTGTCTACCCTTACTGTGGACGTCCTGAAAAGTGTGCAGATGTCCCTGCCTTAAGTGTGGAGGTCCCACAAAGTGTATAGAAAGCAAAATATAGTTGTAAAGTTACTAGTATTACTTTATAGTAGTATATTATGCTTATTCTGTTTCCACTCTCTAAACGGAGGCATATATAGTACATTTACAATTGGAAATAGTGAATAGCGCCACATAGTACATTTACTACAAAATGTAAGTGTAAACTTACACATGTAGATTTACTCACATGAAAGTTTACTATTAGGAATAGACCATGTTGACAAAGAAATCATTGTGTTTACTTGTAAAGTTAATGACTTGAAAGACAGGTCCTGATAAGAGCCCATTTAAAAACCTGTTTTTAAATATTGCCAGTGCAGACCACCCTCTTCACACATAGCCCTGACACACAAATGCACGCTCACATATGGGTGTGCACACGTTACAATGCAACTTTTATAACGCATGCTTTTACAACGCAATTTTTACAACGCATGATCCATTACAACGAATACCGTTACAACGCATTTTTTTACAACGCATATACCTTTATAACGCATACCATTACAACGTAAGTATAGGTAAGTAGGGTTTTTGGGTAAAGGGGTATTTTTAGGGTTCAGGGCTAGGTATGGGTTTTTGGGTAAAGGGGTATTTTTAGGGTTCAGGGCTAGGTTTGGGTTTTTGGGTAAAGGGGTATTTTTAGGGTTCAGGGCTAGGTATGGGTTTTTGGGTAAAGGGGTATTTTTAGGGTTCAGGGCTAGGTTTGGGTTTTTGGGTAAAGGGGTATTTTTAGGGTTCAGGGCTAGGTATGGGTTTTTGGGTAAAGGGGTATTTTTAGGGTTCAGGGCTAGGTTTGGGTTTTTGGGTAAAGGGGTATTTTTAGGGTTCAGGGCTAGGTTTGGGTTTTTGGGTAAAGGGGTATTTTTAGGGTTCAGGGCTAGGTATGGGTTTTTGGGTAAAGGGGTATTTTTAGGGTTCAGGGCTAGGTTTGGGTTTTTGGGTAAAGGGGTATTTTTAGGGTTCAGGGCTAGGTATGGGTTTTTGGGTAAAGGGGTATTTTTAGGGTTCAGGGCTAGGTTTGGGTTTTTGGGTAAAGGGGTATTTTTAGGGTTCATGGCTAGGTTTGGGTTTTTGGGTAAAGGGGTATTTTTAGGGTTCAGGGCTAGGTTTGGGTTTTTGGGTAAAGGGGTATTTTTAGGGTTGAGGGCTAGGTATGGGTTTTTGGGTAAAGGGGTATTTTTAGGGTTCAGGGCTAGGTTTGGGTTTTTGGGTAAAGGGGTATTTTTAGGGTTGAGGGCTAGGTATGGGTTTTTGGGTAAAGGGGTATTTTTAGGGTTCAGGGCTAGGTTTGGGTTTTTGGGTAAAGGGGTATTTTTAGGGTTGAGGGCTAGGTATGGGTTTTTGGGTAAAGGGGTATTTTTAGGGTTCAGGGCTAGGTTTGGGTTTTTGGGTAAAGGGGTATTTTTAGGGTTGAGGGCTAGGTATGGGTTTTTGGGTAAAGGGGTATTTTTAGGGTTCAGGGCTAGGTTTGGGTTTTTGGGTAAAGGGGTATTTTTAGGGTTGAGGGTTAAGTATGGGTTTTTGGGTAAAGGGGTATTTTTAGGGTTCAGGGCTAGGTTTGGGTTTTTGGGTAAAGGGGTATTTTTAGGGTTCAGGGCTAGGTATGGGGTTTTGGGTAAAGGGGTATTTTTAGGGTTCAGGGCTAGGTTTGGGTTTTTGGGTAAAGGGCTATTTTTAGGGTTCAGGGCTCGGTTTGGGTTTTTGGGTAAAGGGGTATTTTTAGTGTTCAGGGCTAGGTTTGGGTTTTTGGGTAAAGGGGTATTTAAAAAAATTAAATTAAATTAAAAAAATTAAATTAAATTGAAATTAAATAAAATAAAAATATATTAAATTTAATAACTTACATTTAAAAAAAAATGATATACTTACCTATACTTACGCGGTAATGGTATGCGTTGTAAAGGTATATGTTTGTAAAAAAATGCGTTGTAATGGTATTTGTTGTACTGGATCCTGCGTTGTAAAAGTTGCGTTGTAAAAACATGCGTTGTAATAGTATGCGTTATAACGTCATACATCCTCACATATGCGCTGCCTCTTTTACACACTGTCATCTATATGTATGTATGTGTATTTATATAGCTCAAATCTAGCACCTAGCTACAAAGTAGGGGAGCACTATAAATTACTTGAAGGGTTGGATTAAGTACATAAATTGGAGATTACACAAATATATATATTACATTTTTAGTTACAGGGAGACTCAGTGACTGACCGAAATCACACGATGTTGAGTTAAGGACTGAGGCTGGGATTCTAACTTGAGTGTCCCACTTCCAAAGGCGGCAATTCTAGTAACTCCCAGGCAGCTATGTCAGTGATGTGCAAACAGGGCAGCACTAATCTCTCATTGTTTACACACCACTAATAGGCTCTTAATAGGTGTTTGTTTTTCAATATAAATAGAGTCTCAGTCACCTAAATGAGTGCTGTGGTGCCCATCGGCACCGTCTCGTACAAATGAACCACTGGTGATGGTATGGGCTGCTGGTCCGAGTTTGTTGTTTGTAATCACATCTTTTCTTTGGCATTGGCAATGTCACTGGTATGCCTGGCAGCATTTTATGTCCCTTTGTTCTTGTTAATATCCCATATCTTCCCATGATGTTTTCATTTACTGGCATTGAAAGTTCCATCAAAGGTTCATGGAAGATCCGAGAGCTAGTTCATCCCAGTTGAGTGAGGTGTATGTTTTCATAAAATAATATAGGTGACAAATCTTCTTCAGGCAAGTCCAGGAACAGTCAACACTAGGTCATATTATGAATTGTTTTGTAGGAATCTAGGACCCTAGTGTAATTTTCCCGATTCATGCCCATATATAGGTATAAATTACCCGATCCTTATATAGGCATAGAAATCATTACCATATTTAGACTCAGCCTATGCAGCCCAAATACGGCATGGCTACTTCCACTAAGTTCCGAGAATCAACAACGGTTTCTGAGAAAAACCCACCTTCAGCAGCTAGGGACTTCCCCTTGCCTGAATACTAATTTATCTAGGAAATCATGGAGTTTTCAAAGAACTGAGTCTTTGGTGACGTTATTATGTCCAATCATACGCCAAACTCGGCACCTTCAAGGTATAAATATGCCTACATTTGCCCAGACAAACACACGGTGGTTTGGAGCAGTTCGACTATCTACTTGCCCGACGCGCCCTGCAGCAGCAAGTGCCGAAAGAAGCCGACCCTCCAGCTGACGCGCTGAGAGACCCTGTCTTTTCTCTTGCCGCGAAATCCAGCTCCAGTGTTTCCAGGCTACTCTTGCGGGTTGCTGGGAAATCGAGTCCTCAGAGAGAGATACAAGACCTCCTTCATTCTAAAACCAAGGTACGGAGCTGATTAGACCCTTATAGAATTCTTGGAATAGATTATTGGCAAAGAATACTAAAACTTAAGCTACACCTCACTTACTTCTTCCCTTGTACTAGACTTAGGTTAGGCGGGGTAGGTGTATTTTAGAAGCACCAGTTGAGTACTTTTAGTCATTCTTTATCACTGTATGTATTTTATGTATTATATGTTATTTTATATGGTTTAGAAACCATACCATGCTTTTACAGTACTACTTTATAACACTTTTCGTATTATATGCGTTGTACTTTATAACCAGTATTACGATTGTAGCAGTACATTTCTTATGCTTGAAAAAGAATATTGTTCAATAAATACTTTTTATTGAAAACGCCCGTCTCTCTATTTTCTCAGCACCTCTGGTGAAATGAAGCATGCACGATTGACTTAGTAAAATAGCTATCTATTGTTTCCGCGACTCTAGAGATTGATTTCTTATTCTTGGGAAACAAAGTTGTCATGTTTATGCGGTTGTCAGAAACTAATCCCTTCTTGTGAATTCGAGAAAGTTTCCAGTGACCTCTGAGCTAGCTGGCACTCACAATTAAGTTTAATATATTCGGTAGACACCTAGTCGACCTCAGCCCTACGTCTAAACTACAGGATATATTATTCCAATGTGCAGAGCCTATTGGGAATATAGGAACTACACTACATGGCGCCCAACGTTTGGTAAGGCGATAATTTAATGCTAGATACTAGAGTAACTCAGTCGTGCTTTTCACACAGACCCCTTTTTTCCCGTAAAAACTCCAAAAGACGTCTGGAGTGGGTTAAAGGATAATATCCGCCAAAACTGAGTAGGACGAAAATCCTATGTATTTGTTTTTGGTTTTTTCAACGTTGAAGGATACAGTGTTCCAAAAATATTGCGCACCTAATCTTTGTTTCCTTGAAACTTGCTCTGCAAACACTTCCAGTAAACAAAAATGACGGACAGTGACGAAGAATTAGAAAGAGCTGCAGCAGCAGCTAAAGCAGCTTTAGATGACAGAAATCTCCTACAGAATGACCCGGATGTTAAAATCATCCCAGTAAATGTAAGAAAAACTATAACTTACAAACTCATAAACAATGGAGTATCATCGAGAGGTGGTAAATTAATCTTTGTTATAGAGGCACATGAATATCGGCAGACAGAAGTATTCTATTCATGGATTCAGTTTCCTCGAGCAGATGCAGGAACACACGAGTTTCACTTCTACAAAGTAGAAGAACCTCCAACGGAATACGTTCCTTACGAGGACGTTGAAATTCAATTAACTTACCAAGAGCATCATCTCTGGTTTAAAGTCGCCCTACAACATCAAAATCACATAACCAGGCTCGGTCCACTAGGAAGACCAGGAGCAACATGGCCGGTACTAGCCAGCTATACACCACATCCTGACATTGAAAACATGACAGGTCCAGAACTGTTAGTACAGCTAAAACAATTAATTAAAATACATAGACAATTGATTCAATATGTCATGCGAACCTTGACAGTCCAACCTGCTGTGAGGATTCCACAGCACACCCCTCACCAGGGGAACACAAACAAAATCACACCACAGACTATACAATCAGTCATTGGTAAATTACCAGCAAAAAGGGAACAAATTCCGTTCTGGTTAGCTCAAAAAATCACTCAAATTGAGGCAGTATTCCCTGACAGTACACCTCATGAGAAACACAGAATTCTGACAATCTGTTTACCAATGGGGATAGCACCACAGGTGGAGGACTGTAACACTTGGGGCACGGTCTTTGCTTCAATCTACACAAAAACACATGGTGTTCCGTCCATGGCGGTAATACCAGACGTCCTAAGACAGATTCAAAATGAATACGGACCAGAACCTGCCTTAACTATTGGTATGAAATTACTAAAAGATTTCAAATAGGTCTCAGCTATATTATTAGCCAACATTAAAGGTGAAGCATTATCAGTGGCAATCCGCCAGAAGCTAAAAGAAACAGATATTACTGAGCAACCGTATGAACTTGGCAGAATTATTGAAAAATCATATGAAGAACTAGGTAGAGATAGTTTGGATGGGAAACCATTAAAACCACAACTTACAGAAAATCCTGAAAAAGTTTTTATTAAAAATAATCTCACTACTCCTAAAAAGAAGTGGGAAAACACTAAACAAACACTTCCTAAAGAGAAGCATTCCAAGTCCAGAGGAAGATCTCCCCAACGGGGAGGTAGGTCTCCCCAACGGGAGCCCTCTGAAAAGAGGTACAACCTCAGAAATAGGGATAACTTAAGAAAACCTAATAGATATCAAGATACTGATACACGTTCCTCTCGTACCTTTCAGACTTCCTCGCAGAAATCAGAAAGAAGAGGACAATCAGAACAAAAAGAAGAACGCGTGAATTCCAAAGATGAACAGCACGTTCCAAAAAATAAGAAAACTCAATTCACCAAGAAGAAGGTAGCAAGTCTAAAGATCAGACATGCCGAGGATCCTGAGGACACAACTCAAGAACGGGGAGTGGGCCCAGACAATGCTAGACAGCGCAGCAGAAGTAACCATAGTTCGCAAGATCCTGAAGGATCATCTGGAGACAGTGGACTTGAATAAATGCATTCAAGTTGAAACTTCCGACACCAGGGTTAGTGTACCATACAAGTCATATGAAGTAACACTCCGGATGGAGGGGGACATAACTAGGAAAATAAAAGCACTCTTTTGGGAGAAGCTATCTAAGGGTTATGACATTCTTCTAGCTGAACAAGACTGGCCACATGAATTTGTCAGGGAGTGCCCACATGGCGAAGAGATAATTATGCCAGCCTTCTCAAATCACATTCCAATTCATAAAAAATACACATATGCCAGGAAATGGGCAGTAGCTCAGGCTCCAGCATTATATAAAAATCGCGTAGGATGGGATGAGGATTCTCCTCACCATAAAATCTGGTTAAAAAATCAACAAACAATGCAAAGTCAATATCCTGTAAAACAGGAAGCTAACAAACAAGTCAGGGAGATTTTAAATCAACTTGAATACCAAGGGGTGATTGAAACATGCACCTCATCAATGAACAATCCTTTGTTTCCTGTCTCCAAACCAGACAATACATATCGTCTAGTTTTGGACTACAGACACTTAAACTCTTGTTGAAAAACTTTTGCAGTACAAAACGCACATAGTGCAGCACTAATGAATAACATCGTGCGTAAAAAATATAAAACCACATTAGATATTTCAAATGGATTTTTCTGTCAAAACATTGCACCTGAAAGCAGGCACTTGACAGGCATTTGACCGCGTTCTCAACCATGGGGACATAGCAACAATTTTGCCGTCTCCCCCAGGGTTATTTTCAGCCAGAGTAACAGAGTTACTACAAATGTACGATGATGAGGCATTATCCTATGTCGATGACATCTATCTTACAGATGATGATTTGGACGTGCACTTGAAAAGCGTGAACATCATAATACTTGGGTTTGCTTCTGAAGGGTATAAATTCAATTTCAAGAAATCACGCATTGCCCACCTCAACGTCCTATTCTTAGGCTATGAGTTATCAAGTGAAGGCAAAAGCCTGGCAGCTAACTTTCTAGAGAAATGTGCGCTGCTCCAACCTCCAAAAACGCTGAAAAACTTACAATCAATCCTCGGTTTCCTGAATTTTGGAAGAACTTATGTTCTAAATTACGCAGAAAGGGTTAAACCTCTCTATGAACTAATCAAACCTGATTTCACACCAACAAATTGGACTCAAAACCATACAGAAATTTTGCGTTCAGTGCAAACAGACATGTTAGCAAAAACACAGTTAGAAACACGCAATAATGCGCGCAATCTTGCGATCCGAATCATCCCAGGGAGATGCGGATTCACATGCCTAACCTTTAACGAAGGTGAGACGGTACCAATAGCATACAAGTCACACTTGTACACACAAGCTGAAATGAAATTCACTTCAACAGAAAAGATACTGACAGCGGTTTAGGCTGCTGTAGCAAAAGAGAGAGCTCTCGCACAGGGTAAACGCATAATGATCATTACACCTGTACCTGCCTTAGAGGCAGTGATGAAAGCAAGCATTCCCAATGCAAAGGCTTTACATACGAGATGGATACAATGGGTTAATTATCTTGCTGCAACAGACGTTGAATACGTTTTTGACCCCTACTTAAAGACACAAGAATTCCTACAATACGAACACGAATGTCCTCTGCCGACCGAAATCCGGCCTCTAGAACATTACAGATGTATAATCTATACAGACGGAGCAGCACAGCCCGCAATTGGGAGTAAACAAGCCTATAGTGCTGCGTGCGCGATTGTTAAAGGTCGCTGGCGCAAAGGTAAATTTAGACCTATGGTCACTAAAACTCAATCACTCGGAGACTGTACAGCTCAGCGAGCTGAACTATAGGCTTTCAAGATGGCGCTTGAAAATACTGATCGCGAATTCCCCACACTCATAGTGTGCGATTCATACTTCCGCGTTGAATTTTACAACGGGCACTTGCAGAACTGGGTTCGAAACGGTTTAAAAAATGCAAAAGGTGGCACAATCAAGCATAAAATGCTTTGGGAACAAGTAGTTCTTTTGCAAAAAGAACTACAAAAGACTCACGTGATACATACACTGAGTCATCAGCGTGATGGCGTTCACGTTGCAGGGAATTCATTGGCTGATGAAGCCGCAAAGGCAGCTGTGCAAACGGCTTCCGTAGCTACAATCGCTGGCTCCAAAAAAGTAATAGACGGTGAAACGTTACTGGCAGTAAAAGCCTCAATGCAAGGCAGCTATGCAGCGTTACCTCTAAACTATGCACTCACGTATACATACATGATTGATGCAAACTCTGTTCCTTTTGCTTGAATCCCTGGAGTGGGGGACAGAGTAATTCCAAACAGGAACAGGAGAGGTGTTTTGGTTCAAAATGCACATATGGGAGAGGGTCTGAGACATCAAGGGATCTTAGAATCTCTAATAGAATTAGAAGAGATGTACTGGTGGCAGGGAATGAGCGTCGAAGTTTACAAATTCGGAATTTACTGTGACACCTGTTACAAAGATCATAGCTTCAAAAACCACCAGGTACCTGACTACAGTACAGCCAGCCCAGTTCAGACACCATTGTTAGACAGCATTAGACTATCTACACGCAGACGTCACCATGGACAGATGCGGTCCCACAACTACTAGGACAAGATTTATTTGGATGTTGCCCCAGCGCTCGGCTGGCGCCAGAACTGTTATAAAGGATCTGTGAGTCTTTATCTGCACATACGCAATCGGCACGCTACATTCTGACCAGGGTCCTGCGTTTAGCTCTCGAGCTTACAAAGAGGCCATGGCTAGCTTGGGCGTTGCCTTGCGGTATTCTAGTCCCTTCCATCCTGAGGGTAATGCGGTAGTGGAAAGAAAAAACTGTGACATTAAGCAATCCATAACAGCTAAGGTATTAGGTTCGGGTGATGGGTGGGTCAAACATCTAATAAGTGTCCAACGTAGTCTTAATAATCTGCCAAGAAATTCTCTGGGTGGAATCACTCCATATGAATTACTGTTTGGTACTAGAATGATAATCGAAGACCTCGATTGTCAAACTTCAGTGGTGGAACAAAAACCCTTTGATGTCAAAGATCGTTTGGCTGTTTTACAGGACTTAAATGAAACAAGAATAAGTCTGAGTAACACAATACAGAAGCAAAGAACCACTGAAGAAAAACCTCCTGTCCCAGCAAGACCTGTCTGGATTCCAAAGATTGGGGATCTAGTCAGGGAAAAAATCGCGGTAAAGAAGGAATTCGGGCCTTCTTACAGAAAAGCAGTACCTGTCTTAGCTATCAACGGAACAAGATCAGTATTACTACCGCCCCTTGCTGGTAAAAGGGAGAACAGAGTTGTGACCATCGACATCTATGTGGCCGATAATAAGTAGTAGTCCCAGTGGACTCCCAAGAAGTAGCAGACAACAAATTCTTGCTACAATCCAAAAGGTTAAAACTGAAAGACTTATCACCTTTGATAAACCTGCAGTAAGAAATGAAGGACTATGCAACAAAGCCATGGAACTTGTGCCTCTGGATACCCAAATAACAGTTCTTCAAGAAACTCCTGTCTACAATGATATTGCATCAGACTGTGCCAACATGGCAAAAGAAGAAACAGCTCCAGCGATTTCAAGTAATCTAATGCAATTCCAACAATTGACACAACTGCCTCTGGCTATTTTATCAACTTTGATACATTTTCTGAGGATCCCAGTGAACCTGAAAATATGCCAGCAAATACAACTTTCAAAGAAAAAATAACAGAACTCTTTCATCAACTTGAAAAAACATATCTGGTTTCACCATGGGTTGAATTTTGGATTGTGTTAGGTGTACTTTTCCTCCTGCTCTGGCTCATACTGGTGTTAAGTTTGGGAAGGATGATAGATGTAAAATATAGTACAATGGACACAGCAAGTGCCTGATGTATGCCGATGACATTCTCGTTTTGGATTTAACACCTAAAGGCTTAGCAAATAGGTTGCAAGCACTCCACGCCTTTGCAGTTTCCCACTTTATGAGGATTAATATATCCAAAAGCAAAATTATGTGCATAAGGGGGAAAAAGTTGTGCCGTTCAGAAAACTTTGGGTGGTCCATTGGCGGTCAGAAGCTGGAGGTAGTCAAAACTTACACCTTCTTGGGAAAAGTTATTGCGGCCAACCTGAGCGAGAGGCCTCATATTGATCAATGTTCTCGAAAAGCCCTCGCACATGGCAAAGGCATAAATTCACTATACGTAGCGACCGGAAAAAGACACTTTTCTTGTATGCTTGAGGTTTATAGGGCTAAGATCCCCGCTACCCTTATTTATGGTATTGAACTCGTTGAGTTAAAACTCTGGGATTTCTGCCACAAAACTGAAGGGAAACTATTAAGATCTTTGGCTTCATTAAATACCAATTGCTCTTTGGCAGCGTGCAGACTTGAGTTTGGCCTAAGGAGCAGTTGGGTGCAGGGATTATGTGCCCTGGTACGTTGGGTGACCTCACTTGCCAGAGCAGAACCGGGGACGATGAGAGCTTTACTTAAAAGCGAATTATTAGGCAACTTCAAAGAGTTTTCACAACTTGTAAAGAATTTCAGAAAAGCGGTGACTCTTCTGAAACTAGATGAAAGTACTTTGTACCTGCACTCTCGAGCGCAACTAAAAATCCTGCTAAAACAGGCTTCTTGGGACTTAGGCTTTCAACTAGATAAGAATGAAATACAAAGAAAAGGTGGTTGTGACCTTCTTGTTAACTCATATGTTGCCAAGAAAGCCCAAGCCTACGTATTATGGAATATACCTCATGGCATTAGAAGGTTGTGGTTCCTCATTCGTCATGACCTATTACCATTGAATATTCTTTTATCCAAATGGTATGGAACATCGAAAATGTGCAATTTTTGTAAACTAAGTGTACAGGATCGTATGCATGTCTTGCTGATTTGCCCGGCACTTCGCACTTTGCGCCTTAAATGGCTAAAACCAATTTGCATCCGCTTGGGTATTTCCAATGTAAATATCTTCCTACAATTTTTATACTCGCCCTTAAATGAAATGTTCTGCTTCTACATTTTTAAATTTTTTAAAGGATTTTTAGATATTTATTAATATGTTATCTAATTTAATTTATGTCAGCTTTTTGCGGTACTCTTGTTAATGGATGATTTATGGACTTGTATAACATATGTTTGTGGTGTATTATGTTTGAATCTGTAGAAATATGTCATGTGTTTTCTTTTATCTTTTATGTGGCCCTCTATGAGAGCCAAAACATAAATAAATAAACTTTGAACTTTGAACACAGCAAGTAAGAAAATCAACTTGGTCCTAAAACCTCACAAATCATCTCATCATGAAAGAAGAGACCTGTCATCAGTAAACATCACAGATGTTCCTATACCTGGTGGTATAGCATGGGACAGAACTGATTATGACATTTATGGCCCGGTGGAACTGCTGAAGATTCCACACCAGTTTGAGGTTTCTTTAAGTGACTTTGTCGCACCCAGCACATTTTCTGATGATTGGGACTTTGAAACTGTTAACAACATGATGACAGATTTAGAAATGTCAGCTAAATTTACAGAACATAAATACCTAGAAGGTTCATCAGATTATGAACAAATGTATTGTTTTAATCATTATGGTCACCATTATTTGCATAAATCTGCAAACCCTAGAAATATTTGTACTTATAATCAATGGGAACATTGTCCAACGCCAGCAAGGGGTAGCTCAAAAACATTTTATGAAAAATTTCCGTACTTCTCAGGGTTTAATGTTACAAATCCAGAAACGTTTTATTTTAAAAATATAAATAAGACAGGAATGAAAACAATGTTGACCAATACTTAACAAATTTATTTTGCAACCTTTTATGCTCAGCTGTCTACATTAGGGTTTGACTTTTGGACAGACAACATTGAGACAAAAACTGTCTGGGGCACAAAAGATTGGCAGGTGCAAGGTTTAGAAGCATTATTCAGAGCCTGCATCATCCCAGAACAAATAATGTTTTTAAATGACACTGTTCAACAAACGTCTTGTCTTGGCCTGGCTAAGATAAAAGATTTAAAGAAACTGTCTATACCTAAGCCCACATCTGACAGTGCTGACACTACAGAAGAGGAGGTAGACGTACCCTATATTTCTAAACAAAACAGAGCGAAACACAGACACGAATAACTGTCAAGATAGATTCCTGAACACAACACAGGGGTTCACAGTGCATAGGCCAGATCCAAGATATTCCCAGAGACAACATCCAGGGATAGTAACTACTTCTAGTGTAGGAAATCTATGCCTTAAGTGGCTACATAAATCTATACTTCCAGAAATCAAACAACACTTATCTTTACTTAAAGAAGGCAATGATTTGTGAGATTTCTTAATGGGGCCTCGCAAACCACGTCAAAAACGTTTCATATACACCGGTATATACGCTGCTTACAACGAAGCATGGAAAATAACGCAAATGGAAACTGCAGAAAGAATATGAGAAATTGATCGTATTAATTTAGAGAAAAGCCTCTCTGTAGTGGACAATGGGTTAACGGCTCTGTCCTCCAGAATTTCTTCTTTGGACAGCATTGTATCATCTGCAATTGACATAATAGAGCAAGACTTGCTAATGTTACAACATGGCCAGTCTCAATTACGTTCTATACTGCTGCTAGGCTGGACGTTACAAAATCTGCGTTCAGGCTACGTGCCATAACGTCTAATCAACACCACGTCATTATTTACAGATAAATAAATCTCTTTGGCACAAAGAGGAGCAGACTATACGGTGCTGAGCATTGAGAAACTAGAAAGATTACTATTGACAGTTTCTGAGAAGCCTGTTATTGAATGGATAATACATGGCACCATCCCGATACCAGTGACGATTTTCCAATTTCAGTATTGTCTACAGCATATACCAGCGGGCCTGTATGAAAGGTTGGGTAAAGAATACATTATGTCGACCTGGAATTTACCCTACACACACAAATGTTGGAATGGGGGAAAGGAGGTATTCCTTAGTGGTAAAAATTGTAAGAACTCACTAAGTGGTACACTTTTGTGCCAAGGTATTAATTTACACAGAGCCTGCAAAGGTTCTGCAAATAACCTCTCTTGCCACCTGCACGGTTCACCCTCCATAATGATAGAACCAATTTTCAGGCAGCTATCCAATGGCAGCTAAGTTATGCTCATTGACCACAGCTGTTGTGGCATGTTGCCAGGAAAAGCGTATCTAGTTAGTGTGTCATCCAGGGTCACTTGCTGTATGCAAGTATTGTATCCAAAAAGTAAGACAGAAAGGGAGACGGCGTTATGGCCTTCCCTGAATATCTCTTCTATACGAATTGATATTTTAAGCAGAATGAAAGTCATTCTTTTACAAAAAAATGTGCCACTGACCTTGTTTAGAGAAACGTATGATCTATAAGTTGCAAGGACTTCTGCAGAGATACATGCATTATTATCAACAAACTGCCCAGTACATTTCGCAGAAATGATAAGTCAAATCTTAAATATGTCTGATACCAGTGGCATCGCACATGTATTTAAGACACTTTTTTCAGGACTATTAGCACCATTTGAAGCAGTCCTCTGCATTTTTCCAAATTTCGTGCACTCTGTGTTCGGCGGCCTCCCTCTCATCTTGGGACTTGTGCCAGGAATTATGTTTTTATTCCTTCTGCTCCGATATGGCATGTCCAGTGACTAGCAATACCCACACCACCATGGAAGAAGCCCTCCTTGCCATGAGGTATCGTGCGAGAATTACACAGATTCTTGGCTTGGCCCGTTTAAGGGATCTGAACACAACTTGGTTCCTTTCGTTCAGCCCAATCTGGCAAGATTGCATCTTACCTCTTCTGCGATGCCTGCTTTGCAGAGAAGAATGCGTGTTGGACATTTGTATTACACTCCCATCAGTCCTGCCATCTGAGGTTGACAATTTGCTAGGTCCGGTTACGACTCATGCATCACGTAGCGCCCAACGGCTGCCCATTCTGATGATGGCATTCATTGAGGTCTCACCGGCAAGTCTAACTGAGGGTGAGATACGTGACACTACAGGCACAAAGGTACCACCTACTACGGACATTGCTAATGCATCAAACACTGAGGGTGTGATCCTCATCTATGCACATTTGACCTGCTAAGTGAAGTGGTTCCACTTTCGCCTACTATGGTAGACGGTTTCTTTGCCAGCCTAGACGATCTGATGTTTTCTCCTGACACCGAGAATAACTTTTGATTAATTCACACAGCGTTCTCTGAACTCTAAAATTCGGCCTTCATTTTTACAAAACAAACCGTCTAACAAATTTTAACTTTTTCCAAAATAGAACTTGTTGGCACAGAGTAATCTGCTTAAAGTAGAACTATTCTTAGAGAACAAGATTTCTTTTGAAAACTTCCTAATGACAATATTTGGCCTTGTCCTAAAAAACGAAACAGTTTAAATATTATGCTATGGGATAGTCTCGATTTTTTTTCTTTACCTTAAAGAGACATTTCATGAATGTAAATTTCGTCTTTCATAAATGTTAGAATGTGTGCTCTCATACTATGCTTCATATCGGTTTGTAGTGTAGTTCCTATATTCCCAATAGGCTCTGCGCATTGGAATAATATATTCAGCAGTGTAGACGTAGGACTGAGGTCGACTAGGTCTCTACTGACTATATTAGACTTAAGGTTTGCCAGCTAGCTCAGAGGTCACTAGAAACGTTCTCGAATAAACGAGGAGGAGTTTAACCTCCCTGGATAGACAAGAAGGGATTAGCTTCTGACAACCATATAACATGACAACTTTGCTCCCTCAGAATAAGAGTGTATCTCTAGAGTCGTGTGAAAACAATAGACAGCTATTTCACTCAGTCAAGTGTGCATACTTAGTTTCACCAGAGTGCAGAGAAAAGAGAGACAGGCGTTTTCAATAAAAAGTGTTATTTTATTGAGCAGTCTTCTTTCTCATACAAGAGAAATGAATTGCCACAATTGCAATACTTAGCATAAAGTAAAGTGCGTACAGTAAAAGGAGTACTATGAAATAATACTGTAAAAGCATTGATATGGTTTCTTAGCCATATGTTTCTTTAAAATAGATAAAATATTTACATATAAATATACTTTGACTAACGTACTCAACTGGTGCTTCTAAATACGCCTACCCCGGTGTACCTGACCTAAGCCTAATACGTGGGAAGGAGTAAGTAAGTAGCAGTTTAAGTTAAGTTGGTTTTGCCAAGGAATCTGAATCAAGAATTCTCTTTAAGGGTTTAGTCTGCTCCGTACCTGGGTATTAGAAAGCAGGAGGTCTGGTATCTCTCTCTCAGGACTCGATATCCCAGTAACCGGCGAGGGTATCTGGAAACACCGGAGCTGGATTTCTCGGCAGGAGAAAAGACAGCGTCTCTCTCAGTGCGTCAAAGGAGGAGGGGCGGCGTCCGTGGGCTCTCGCATCAGCTGGGATCTCGGGCAAGTAGATAGCCGCTCTGCTCCAAAACAACCACCGTGTGTTTGCTTAAGGCAACATTGGTATATTTATACCTGAAAGGTGCCGGGTTTTGACGTAAGGTTGGACATAAGACGTCAATGAAGATGTCACTAAGAACTGGCCGTTCTTAGAGTGCTCACAGGAGTTCTAGGACGAAATCAAAACAAAAGCAATGGGGAATTCCCAGGTTGCTGGAGGTTTGGTTTGTTTACAGAACTCGTTGTACTTTCTAGGAGCCTGGGGAAGTAGCCTTGCTTAATTTGGGCAGCATGGGCTATGACTAAATATGGATATGATTCTTATGTCTTTATAAGGATATTATTTATTATAACCACATAAGGGCATAAATCAGGACTATCGAATTTAGGGTCCTAGATAGAACTACAACACCCACTCCACGATCTAATGTCCCTCATTACTTAAAACTAAGCAATAGTAAACATATAAACATATAATGATGCATGTGTTTTCCAACCCACCCCAAAATACATAAATTTGCATATTGAAATGGTATATGGTAATACACGAAAATGAGTATTGGTACTGTACGCTTTTCAAGCAGTGTTATCATTCAAAAAAAGGATGGCATAAAATTATCAGCTGAATGATTTGCGAAAATTACACATGAAATGGCTCTTAATACAGAAGAGAAGGTCGAGACCATTCCATCACATATTAATACAAAATGCTGTACATGTGCTAGAGGCTGAGGTAATATATTGTCTCTATAGTTCCTAAAATAGAAGCTCTGTTCTCTAATAATAGTTCTGCTTTAAGCAGAGTACATGTGCCAAAAAAAAGTAAATATTTTTGGAAGTGAGAAAAAATAATTTCGCTTTCAGGGGAAAAAACAGTTCCAAAACTTTTCAGTAGCTTTTGTTTATCAAAGCTGAAGGCCGAATTCAGAGTTCAGGGAACGCTGTGTGCTCGTTGCTTAAAAAGTTATTCTTTCTGCTCAGAATCGTATAGTCTGCTCCTTTTTGTGCCAAACTGATTTGTGTATCAGTAAGGTTAAAGATATAGAATAATGACGTTGTGTTGATTAAACGCCAGGGCACGTGGCCTGAACGCAGATTTTGCAACGTCCAGCCAAGCTGTACAATAGAACGTAATTGGGACTGACCGTGTTGTAACATTAGTAAGTCCTGCTCTATTATATCAATAGCAGATGATACGATACTGTCCAGTGAATATATTCTGGAGGACAGAGTCATTAACCCATTGTCCACAACAGAAAGTGATTTTTCCAAATTAATATGATCAATTTCTCGTATTTTTTCTGCTGTTTGAATTTGCATTACTTTCCAAGCTTCGTTGTACGCAGCGTATATACCGGCCGCTATGAAACGTTTTTGACGCTGTTTGTGTGGTCCCAGAATGAAATCAGGCAAGTCAGCACCGTCTTTAAGTAAAGTCAAGTGTTGCTTAATTTCTGCCAGTGTGGATTTTTGTAGCCATTCGAGGCATAGTTTCCCTACACTGTATGTTGTAACTATCCCTGGATGTTGTCTCTGGGAGTATCTTGGGTCTGGCCTGGTTATTTTGAACCCCTGTATTTTGTTCAGGAATCTATCTTGACAGTTATTTGTGTCTGTGGGCCAGATCAACCATTTTTTCCAATCAGGATGTGTTCTGTTTTGGTTAAAAATATGGGATACGTCTATCTCAACATCTGTAGTGCTATTGCTGTCAGGTGTTGGGTTTGGAATAGATGGTTTGTTTAAGTCTTTTATCTTGGCTAAGCCAAGACAGGTTGTCTGTTGAATGGTATCATTCAAGAATATTATTTATTCTGGGATCATGCAGGCTCTAAATAATGCTTCTAAACCTTGGACCTGCCAATCTTTGGTACCCCAGATGGTTTTTGTTTCAATGTTGTTTTTCCAGAAATCAAAACCAAATGTAATCATTTTTTCAAAAATATTGCCGAATAGATCAATTTAGTATTAGTCAGCATTGTTTTTACCCCTGTCTTATTTAACAGTTTGAAATAAAACGTTTCTGCATCACTTGTGTTAAACCCTGAGAAGTATGGGAATTTCTCGTAAAATGTTTTCGAACTGCTTTGAGGTGGAGTTGCACAATGTTCCCATTGATTATAATTAAAAACATTTCTAGGCTGAGCAGATTTATGCAAATAGTGATGTGCAAAGTGATTATAACAATACATTTCTTCATAATTTGATGAACCCTGTAAGTAATCATTTTCTGTAAATTTTGCTGACATTACTAAATCTGACATCATATCATTAATACTTTCAAAATCCCAATCATCAGAGAATGTACTCTGTTTTACAAAGTCACTTAATGAAATCTTGAACTGATGTAGATATTTCAAGAGCTCAACCGGGCCATAGATTTCATAATCTGTTTTGTCCCATGCTACACCAACGGGTATTGGATTGGCTGTGACATTCACTGATGATAGTTCTCTTTTCTCGATGTGAGATGACTTGTGAGGCTTTAGGACCAAGTTGATGTTCTGACTTGCTGTGTCCATTGTACTGTATTTTCCTTCAATGAATTTTCCCAAACAAAGAACCATGATGAGCCAAAGCAAGAGGAAAAGTACACCTAACACAATCCAAAATTCAATCCGTGGAGAAATCAGATAGGTTTCTTTGAGTTGATGTAGAAGTTTAGTTATTTTGTCTTTAAAAGTTTTTGTTGCTGGCGTTTCTTCCGATTCACTTGGATCTTCAGAAAAGTTATCGAAATTGATGAAGTAGCCAGATGCAGTTCTGTCAATTGTTGGAATTGCTTCCGGATTTTCATTTGCTTTTGGATTTTTCTTTTCATTAGCATAGTCTGAGGCTACATCGTGGTAGACTGATGTTTCTTGACGAACTGTTGCAATTTGGGTTTCAAGAGGCACAAGTTCCATGGCATTGTTGCATAGTCCTTTTTTATTCACTGCAGGTTTATCAAGTGTGATTAGTCTCTCAGTTTGAACCTCTTGTATTGTAGCAAGTTTTGGTACTCTGCTATTTCTTGGGAGTCCACTGGGCCTACTACTTATTATTGGCCACATGATTGTGGTTTTACCAGGTCGATGGATACAACTCGGTTCTCCTTTTTACCAGCAAGGGGCGGTAGTACAACTGATCTCGTTCCGCTGACAGCTAAGACAGGTACTGCTTTTCTGTAAGAAGGCCCAAATTCCTTCTTCACCGCGATCTTCTCTCTGACCAGATCCCCAATCTTTGGAATCCAGGCAGGCCTTGCTGGGACAGGTGGTTATCTTCAGTGGCTGTTGGCTGCTGTTTTAACTTTACGTTGCTCAGGCCTTTTCTTGTTTCATTTAAGTCCTGTAAAATAGCCAAACGATCTTTGATATCAAAGCATTTTTCTTCTACCACTGAAGTCTGACTATCGAGGTCCTGAATATGCATTCTAGTACCGAACAATAGTTTGTATGGACTGAAACCTTTCAGAGAATTTCTTGGCAGATTATTAAGACTACGTTGGACACTTGTTAAATGTTGGACCCACCCATCACCCGAACCTAATACCCTCGCCGTTATAGATTGCTTTATGTCCCGGTTTTTTCTTTCCACAATCCCATTTCCCTCAGGATGGAAGGGACAAGAGTACCTCAATGCAATGCCCATGCTGGTCATGGCCTCCTTATAAGCTCGAGAGCTAAAAGCAGGACCCTGGTCAGAATGTAGCATGCCAATTGCGTATGTGCCGATATGGACTCGCAAATCTTTTATAACAGTTCTGGCGTCAGCCGAGTGCTGGTGTCTGTATTTTTAGTGAATCTAGTCTTAAACATTAATGGGACGCATTTCTCCTATTGGATTTCTGCGTATAGATAGCCTTATGCTTTCTAAAAGAAGGGTCCTGGCATTACTCCGGCCGGTTCACCACTGCGATCTCTGTTGCAGTTTTGACACCCCATCGCAAATTTGTAGTTATGCAGGCTCATCCCCGGCCACCAGTATTCTGATTGTAATTCTTTCAGAGATTTCATGATCTCCTGGTGCCTTAGACCTAATCCCATATGTGCTTCTTGATTCAAGAAGATTCTCCTGTTCGTGTTTGGAATCACTCTATCCCCCACTCCAGAGATTCGAGCAAAAGGAACGGAGTTTGCATCAATTATGTATGTATGTATAAGTGAGTAGATAGTTCAGAGGCAATGCTGCACAGTCGCCTTTAGAAGACGTTTTTACCGCCAGCCTGGTTTCCCCGTCTATGTATTTTTCTGAACGCTTTTTTGTGGCTACGGAAGCCGGATTAGTTGCTTCTGCTGTGGCTGTGTTAGCCAATGAATTCCCTGCAGCGTGAACGCCATCACGCTGATGACTCAGTGTATGTATCACGTGAGTCTTTTGTAGTTCCTTCTGTAAAAGAACTACCTGTTCCCAAAGCTTTTTATGCTTTATTGTGGCACCTGTGTCATCTTTGTAATCGTTTTGAACCCAGTTCTGCAAGTTATTATTGTAAGATTTGACGCAGTAATGCGAATCGCACACTATTAGTGTGGGGAATTCGCAATCGGCAATATCGAGCGCCATCTTTAAAGCTAGTAGTTCAGTTCGTTGAGCCGAACTATCTTTTACAGATTGAGTCATAGTTACCAATGGTCTCAATTTTCCTTCGTGCCAACGACCTTTAACAATCGCGCACGCAGCACTATAAGCTTGTTTACCACCAACTGCGGGTTGTGCTGATCCGTCTGTATATATCACACAGGCATAAAGTTGTAGAGGTAGAATCTCGATTGTCAGAGGATATTCTAATTCATATTTTAGCTCTTTTAATTTTTTCATTTCCGGGTCAAAATAGTATTTCACGTCTTCTGCAGCAAGAGAATTTTCCCATTCGATCCATTTTGGATCTA
The DNA here is from genome assembly GCF_964261635.1 of Lissotriton helveticus. Lineage (NCBI taxonomy): Eukaryota > Metazoa > Chordata > Amphibia > Caudata > Salamandridae > Lissotriton > Lissotriton helveticus. The sequence goes on along the minus strand of NC_136063.1, from coordinate 1,632,019,159 downwards.
ATGCCACGTTAGTCAAATTGTGTGGGATTGTTAATGCCTCAAAGGTTGATTCTGCTGTTAAAACAGTTATTCTTTTGCTTTGTGCTTGGGCTCTTTCTTTTGCTACAGCAGTTTGAACCGCATTTACAATGTTTTCTGTAAGACTGAATGTTTTTTCAGCTTGTGTGTACAAGTGTGATTTGTAAGCTATTGGTACATTTTCTCCCTCATTAGAGGTTAGGTACGTGAATCCGCATCTTCCTGGGATGACTCGGATTACAAGGTTGCGTATGTTTTTGTGTGTTTGTAATTTTGTTTTAGTTAACATGTCTGCTTGCAATGATCTTAAAATTTCTGTGTGTTTTTGAGTCCAATTGATTGGTTTAAAATCAGGTTTTATTAATTCATAGAGAGGTTTAACCCTCTCTGCATAATTTAGAATGTATGTTCTTCCGAAATTCAGGAAACCTAGAATTGATTGTAAGTTCTTCAGCGTTTTAGGTGCTTGGAGTACAGTGCACTTCTCTAAGAAGTTGTCTGCTAGGCTTTTGCCTTCACTTGATAATTCGTATCCTAAAAACAGGACAGTTTAGATGGGCAATTCGTGACTTTTTAAAGTTGAATTTGTAACCCTCAGCTGCAAACCCAAGTATTATGGTGTTTACTCTTTTCAAGTGAGTCTCCAGGTCATCATCTGTTAGGTAGATGTCATCGACATAGGGTAATGCCTCATCATCATATATTTGTAGTAACTCTGTTACTCTTGCTGAGAATAATCCTGGGCTATTCTTGAATCCCTGTGGGAGTCGACAGAAGTGTTTTGCTACCCCATTATTGAGAACGCGGTCAAATACCTGCTCTCAGGTGCAATATTTTGACAAAAGAATCCATTAGAGATGTCTAATGTTGTTTTGTATTTTTTGCGCACGATGTTATTCATTAGTGCTGCACTGTGTGAATTTTGTATTGCAAATGTTTTGCAACATGAGTTAAGGTGTCTGTAGTCCAAAACTAGACGATATGAATCGTCTGGCTTGGAGACAGGAAACAAAGGATTTTTCATTTGTGAGGTGCATGTTTCAATCACCCCCTGGTATTCAAGTTGATCTAAGATCTCCCTGACTTGTTTTTTAGCTTCTTGCTTAATTGGGTACTGCCTTTGTGCAGTCGGTTGACATTTTAACTGGATTTTATGAGGAGGAGAGTCCTCATCCCATCCTACATGATTTTTGTATAATGCAGGAGCTTGGGCTACTGCCCATTGTCTTGCATATGTATATTTTCTATGAATTGGAATATGATTTCAGAAGGCAGGCATAATCATTTCTTCGCCATGAGGGCACTCCCTGACAAACTCTGGTGGCCAGTCTTTCTCAGCTAAAAGGATGTCATAGCCTTTCGAAAGATTATCCCAAAAGAGACCTCTTACTTTCCTGGTCTTATCTCCCTCTATACGTAAAGTTGTCTCGTATATTTTATGAGGTCTGCTAACTCTGGTATCTGCAGTTTCCACTTGAATGTATTCATTCGTGTCCACTGTCTCCAGAAGATTCATCAAGATCTTGCGAGCTATGGTCACTTCTGCTGCGCTGTCTAGCATTGTCTGGGCCCACTCTCCGTTTTTCAGTTGTGTCCTCAGTATCCTCGGCATGTTTAATTATTTTAATACTGGCTACCTTCATTCTTGGAAATTGTAATTTTTTACTTTGATGAGCAGTTTCCTTGTCTTTGGACTTGACGGGCTCTTCCGTGTTCTGACCGTCCTCTTCTTTCCGATTTCTGCGAGGAAGTCTGAAAAGATCGAGAGGGACGTGTATCAATATTTTGATATCTATCAGGTTTTTTCAAATTATCCCTATTTCTAAGGTTGTATCTTTTCTCAGAGGGCTCCCTCTGGGGAGACTTGTTTCCTCGGTCAGGAGATCTTTCTCTTCGTTGAGGGGACCTTCCTCTGGACTGGAATCTTTTTTCTTTGGGAGTGGATTGTTTATTTCCATCCCAACTCTTTTTTGGAGTATTTAGATTATTTTTAATAAATGTTTTATAAGGATTTTCAGTTAGTTGGGGTTTTACTGGTTTCCCACCCAAACTATCTCTACCTAGTTCTTCATAGGATTTTTCTATGATTCTGGCAAGTTCAAATGGCTGTTCTGCTATATCTGTTTCTTTCAATTTCTGGCGGATCACCACAGATGCTGCTTCTCCTTTTATGTTGGCTAGTAATATAGCCGAGACCTGCTTGAAGTCTTTCAGTAATTTCATACCCAGAGTTAAAGCAGGTTCTGGACCGTATTCGTTTTGAATCTGTATTAGTACATCTGGTATTACCGCCATGGACGGAACACCATGTGTTTTTGTGTAAATGGAAGCAAAGACTGTGCCCCAAGTGTCACAGTCCTCCACATGTGGTGCGATCCCCATTGGAAGACAGATAGTCAGAATTCTGTGTTTCTCAGTAGGTGTAGTATCCGGGAATACTGCCTCTATTTGAGTGATTTTTTGTGCTAACCAGAATGGAATTTGTTCCCATTTTGCGGGTGTTTTACCAAGACAGGATTGTATGTTCTGTGGTGTTATTTTGTTTGTGTTCCCCTGATGAGGGGTCAGCTGTGGAATGTTAATTGCTGGTTGGACCGTTGTGGTCCGCATTACATATTGGACTAACTGTCTATGTATTTTAATCAGTTGTTTTAGCTGTGCTAAAAGTTCTGGTACTGACATTTTTTCGATGTCTGGATGTGGTGTGTAGCTGGCTGGAACCGGCCACGTTGCTCCTGGTCTACCTAGTGGACCAAGCCTGGTGATGTGATTATTATGTTTTAGGGCGCCTTTAAACCAGAGCAGGTGCTCTTAGTAATTTAGTGGGATTTCAATCTCCTCGAAAGGAGTGTATAAATCCGGAGGTTCCTCTATTTTGTAATAGTGGAATTCGTGTGTTACAGCGTTTGCTGCTGGAAAGTTTATCCATGAATAGAATACCTCTGTCTGCCGATATTCATGGGCCTCTATCACGAATATGACTATACCACCTCGCGCGGTCAGTCCATTTTCTATAAGTTTAAGAGTTATAGTTTTTCTTATGTTGACCAGAATGATTATAACACTCGGGTCATTTTCTTGGAGACTTGTGTCATCCGCTAGGAGTTGAGCTGCTATTCTAACTGTCTCCCTTTCGTCTTCACTTTCCGTCATTTTTACTGACAGAAAGGTTTTTGTTGCAGATCAAGTTTCAAGGAAACAAAGATTAGGTGCACAATATTTTGGAACACTGTATCCTTCAACGTTGACTAAACCAAAAACTTTACACAGGAATCTCTTCCTACTAAGTTCCGGCGGATTTTAACCTTTTACCCACTCCAGACGTCTTTTGGAGTATTTACGGGAAAAGGGTTCTGTGTGAAAAAGCACGACTGAGTTACTCTAACGTCTTGCGTTAGATTTATCGCCTTACCAAATGTTGGGCGCCATTTAGTGTAGTTCTTATATTCCCAATAGGCTCTGCGCATTGGAATAATATATTCAGCAGTGTAGACGTAGGACTGAGGTCGACTAGGTCTCTACTGACTATATTAGACTTAAGGTTTGCCAGCTAGCTCAGAGGTCACTAGAAACTTTCTCGAATAAACGAGGAGGAGTTTAACCTCCCCGGATAGACAAGAAGGGATTAGCTTCTGACAACCATATAACATGACAACTTTGCTCCCTCAGAATAAGAGTGTATCTCTAGAGTCGTGTGAAAACAATAGACAGCTATTTCACTCAGTCAAGTGTGCATACTTAGTTTCACCAGAGTGCAGAGAAAAGAGAGACAGGCTTTTCAATAAAAGGTGTTATTTTATTGAGCAGTCTTCTTTCTCATACAAGAGAAATGAATTGCCACAATTGCAATACTTAGCATAAAGTAAAGTGCGTACAGTAAAAGGAGTACTATGAAATAATACTGTAAAAGCATTGATATGGCTTCTTAGCCATATGTTTCTTTAAAATAGATAAAATATATACATATAAATATACATTGACTAACGTACTCAACTGGTGCTTCTAAATACGCCTACCCCGGTGTACCTGACCTAAGCCTAATACGGGGGAAGGAGTAAGTTAGTAGCAGTTTAAGTTAAGTTGGTTTTGCCAAGGAATCTGAATCAAGAATTCTCTTTAAGGGTTTAGTCAGCTCCGTACCTGGGTATTAGAAAGCAGGAGGTCTGGTATCTCTCTCTCAGGACTCGATATCCCAGTAACCCGCGAGGGTATCTGGAAACACCGGAGCTGGATTTCTCGGCAGGAGAAAAGACAGCGTCTCTCTCAGTGCGTCAAAGGAGGAGGGGCGGCGTCCGTGGGCTCTCGCATCAGCTGGGCTCTCGGGCAAGTGGATAGCCGCTCTGCTCCAAAACCACCACCGTGTGTTTGCTTAAGGCAACGTTGGTATATTTATACCTGAAAGGTGCCGGGTTTTGACGTAAGGTTGGACATAAAACGTCAATGAAGATGTCACTAAGAACTGGCCGTTCTTAGAGTGCTCACAGGAGTTCTAGGACGAAATCAAAACAAAAGCAATGGGGAATTCCCAGGTTGCTGGAGGTTTGGTTTGTTTACAGTACTCGTTGTACTTTCTAGGAGCCTGGGGAAGTAGCCTTGCTTAATTTGGGCAGCATGGGCTATGACTATATATGGATATGATTCCTATGCCTTTATAAGGATATTATTTATTATAACCACATAAGGGCATAAATCAGGACTATCGAATTTAGGGTCCTAGATAGAACTACAACAGGTTGAGGCCTATTTTTTTTTCATACAGTTTATACTGATTTCATGTGAACAAACCTTTCAAATGCAATTTGTATTTTGGGTGGGATTGTAAACACTTGCCTTAGATATGTTTAGTGCTTATACATTTAGTTTTTTTGAACTTAATATCGTGGAGTGGGTGTTGTGAAGGAATCTAGGACCCTAATGTAATTTTCCCGATTCATGCCCATATATAGGTATAAATGACCCGATCCTTATATAGGCATAGAAATCACTACCATATTTAGACTGAGCCTATGCAGCCCAAATACGGCATGACTACTTCCATTAAGTTCCGAGAATCAACAACGATTTCTTAGAAAAACCCGCCTTCAGCAGCTAGGGACTTCCCCTTGCCTGAATACTAATTTATCTAGGAAATCATGGAGTTTTCAAAGAACTGAGTCTGGTATTATGTCCAATCATACGTCAAACTCGGCACCTTCAAGGTATAAATATGCCTACATTTGCCCAGACAAACACACGGTGGTTTGGAGCAGTTCGACTATCAAGTTGGTTTTGCCAAGGAATCTGAATCAAGAATTCTCTTTAAGGGTTTAGTCAGCTCCGTACCTGGGTATTAGAAAGCAGGAGGTCTGGTATCTCTCTCTCAGGACTCGATATCCCAGTAACCCGCGAGGTTGGAGATCCAGTTGCAGGTAAGTTGTAGGTGGGTATATGGACACCTGCTTAATGGCTACTCTGTTCGATGGCCGCCATTAATTAATTCCTGGGAGAGGGAGGCAGAGCAGGAGGCACTGAATGGAACTGGTAGGGGGTGCAGCAGGTGGGAGAGTGGGAAACTAGATGAGGAGCACTCAGGTAGAAGGAGAGGGAGGGAGAGAGTGGGAAGAGGGCAACTGAGCTCGATAAAAGGGCTACATACTAAAAGAAAGATGCCCCAAAAAGCAAAAGTGAATTAGAGTAGAGGAGGTACAAACAGCAGAAGTAGCAACTTCGGAAGGGGAACAGTGAAAAGCAAAACCGGTAGAAATGAGCGAGCAGTGGCGGTCTTAGCCATGTGCAAGCTGTGCACTGCACAGGGCCACCAAACCCCAGGGGCTACCACGCCAATATATATCCTTAATATAATAATCCTCTGAGGATGGATACATATTTGCGTGGTGGCCCCTGGCAGGGATTTAGCGGTCTCCGGCTCTGTTCCACTTCCAAACACCCTGACCCCCCCCTCTTCACTGGCCTCCGCGCTCCGCCCCGCCCGGACCCCCTCTTCCGGGGCCCCCTACCTAAGCTCCCTGCCCAGGGCCGCCATGAGCCTAGAGCCGCCCCTGGAGTGAGTGTGGCAAAGGAAAGAGCAAGCAGAAGAGTGGTGCACGAGAGAGCGCGTAAAAATCAACAATGGCAGAAATAGCAAGGAGTAGCAAAATAAGCAGACAGACAGAGACAATCAATAGAGGCAAACAGTGGCAACAAGTAGACAACAAACAGAGGCAAAAGGGCAACAAAGCCAATCAGAGAGAATAAAGGTACAGGAGAGTGTGTGTGAGAGAGAGCAGCAAAAGGTTGGAGTAGGGGGAGTGAGGCGGTAGTCTAGGACATACAGGAGAGGAGTTTGAAACAGTTTTGCTTGGTCAGAGAACGAAGCGCAGGTAGGTGCTAAGTGGGGCTAGAGGCCAAGCTACCATGCAAAACAATATGAAGGTGAAGTAAGCAGAGAAGGCTTTTGGGAGGTGGCAGAGTTGGACAAGTGTGGACAGGGGTGGCTGGTTAAGAAGAACCAGGTGTGTATGGGTACCCCATGACTGCTCGCAACCTCCATAGTTGATTTATGGGGCCAACTTACAGGGGGAGCGCATGGCGTAATTCACAATTTAAAATTGTAGATGGGGTAACTGCCATTAACGGAGAGTTCCAAGTGACGTTACAGACAGCCCAAGCTTTACTCGTGTATTCTTTAATGTAATTTTTAAGTTACTCAGTGGAAAACAAGCCCATAACTGATGCTGCACTTATATAATTCTGCATGTTATGTATGGGCCTCATGCCTTGCACACTCATTATCAACAACACACTTTATGGAAAAAATGCTGGGAAGTCGCAATAATCTGAAGAAAAGCCCTCAAACTTTGCTCAACTAAATGTATTGATCACACCATGGTTTCACTAAAAGGCAGTTGGGTATGTTATGGGATGACTGCGCATCACATGTATTGCAGTGGGAGAGAGACCTTTAAAAATCTATGGAGGCTGAGGGTACTGCCTTTACAGGCAACAGAGGATAAGGAGAGGACATTCATGGGCAAAGGAGTAGGGCATGTTCCTCTCAAATGTAACTGGAAAATGATTGCATTAGATCCCCTTGGACCGCACCACATAGTCCTAAATATATAACATATATGTCAAAAAGGCTTACTCATGGGATTTCAAATGGATCCAGAGGTTATGAAACTGGAAAACATAAAATATATCAAAATGGGAATTCACTTTAGAATTAAGTAAATAACCTAAAATGAAGTATTAGTCACACACCATCATACAATGATTGTCACGGTTTTGAAGCAAAACTCTCTTAGGATATTAATTTAATCTGTGCAAAGAAGAAAATGTTGAGGGTATCATTTAAATAGGAGATGCACTGCTGCATTGTCAAATAAACTTGTAAGCATACATATGTATGTACAACTTACTTCTAATAATAATAATAATAATAATAATAAAGTAGTTTATAAAGCGCCTGGCGACGCCATCCCGGCGTGTCCCCGCGCTGTGGAGATAAAGATTAGCATACAACATTTGGCACCACCCCCGCCCAAGCAATGCATTAAAGATTATACAAGTGGGTTTTTAAAAGACTTCTGAACTTGGCCTCTGATTTTTCCAGTCTAAGGCACATCGGGAGTCTGTTCCAATTTTGAGCCGCTACGACTCTGAAAGAGCGACCTCCCAGTTTTGCTCTTTTTACACGGGGAATCGTCAGCTGGCCCGTCCCTTCTGAGCGTAGAGCTCTGTTAGGCTCATAACTATGTACTAGGTCTTGGAGATAGGATGGAGCTTTATGCCAGAGTATCCTGTGGCATATTAGGAGAGATTTGTACATAACTCTCTTCCTGACCGGCAGCCAGTGTAGAGCCGCTATAGCAGGTTTGGATGCTGCTCTTTTGGGGAGTCTCAGGACAAGACGAGCGGCCGTGTTTTGAAGAACTTGCAGGCGCCCCATGCTTTTTCCTGTGGCTCCTAAAAACAGGACATTACCGTAATCCATACGGGACGTCACCAGTGCCTGAGTCATGGTGCGTCTGGCATCAAGAGGAAGTAAATCTAAGGTGTGATTGAGTGTTTTTAACACCCCAAAAAACTTTCCTACTAGGCGACGAATGTGGCCTTCGTAGGACAGAGTGGGATCGACCCATATTCCCAAGTTCTTTGCCTCCTTACATTGAACAGGCGTTGGACCCAGACATGATGGCCACCAGTCCGTTGTCCAGCTCAGATTGGCCCCACCCACCACCATTACCTCCGTCTTGGAGCCGTTTAGCTTCAAACAATGCAAGTTCATCCATACTGCCAGAGCCTGCATACAAGCCTTAAAATTGGATGCCGCCGTTGAAGGTGCTTGGGACAGAGAGATCAGCAGTTGGGTGTCATCGGCGTAGGAGACTAACTCCACTCCTTATGCTTGCACCACTTCGGCCAGGGGGGCCATGTATAGATTAAATAAAGTTGGACTCAGGGAAGAGCTCTGAGGCACCCCCTGTTCTAAAGCCATCTCTGATGATCTAAAGGAGCCTCGTTGAACCTGAAAGCTTTGGCCTGTGAGGAAGGATTTCAGCCACCCCAGCGCGGAATCCGTAACACCCGCTTTGTTTAGACACTGCAGCAAGATGGAATGAGCTACAGTGTCAAACGCCGCACTGAGGTCTAACATCACCAATGCCATGGTGTGTCCGGCATCCGCCCCTCGTCTCAGGGTCTCAGTCGCTCTCAAAAGGCCCTTCTCAGTCGAGAAACCCGACCGGAAGCCTGATTGAGAGGAGTGCAGGATGTTAGCTTTCTCTAAGTGTGCCATCAGTTGAGAGTTAGCCACTTTCTCAGCCACTTTGGCTAGGTATGGGAGTAGAGAGATTGGCCTCAGATCTCAGATTCTCAAGTACTTCATGGCTCACATTGGGTTTCTTCTTTATAGGAAGAACTACCGCTTTCTTCCAGTGTTCAGGCAGCGTTTTAGAGAAAAACTAAATCTGAAGTATATGCCTGATGTAAGGCTCCAGAACCAGGAGGCTCTTTCCCATCACTCTAGGGGGTGCCGGGTCCCGAGGGGAGCCAGACTTAATCCCCTGACAGATGCTACGAAGTACCTCTGGGGGCGGAACCGAAAAATGCTTCAGGTTATTTTCCGATTTACATGCCCCCGTGACTACCTCAACATTTAGTCCAATTTCAGGTTTGTTGGAAAAGGTAGCATAAATATCCCTGACCTTTCCTGCAAAGTATTCAGCTACTCTGTTACACTCTGCCACCAAGTCATTATCTGGGGCATTAGAGTTTGCTACCAAAGAAATCTCCTTAAATATCTTAAAAAGTTCTTTCGAGGAGTTTTCTGCCTCCCCGATATGATTTTTATAGTGGGTGGCTTTGGCTCCTGGCACCAAAATGTTGTACTTTCTCTGTGCCTCCTTATAAGTTATCTTCATCAGAGGGCAGAAGTACACCCGCATCTACGCTCCATTTTTTTGCAGACCGATTTTGCAGCCTGCAGATCGGGTGTGAACCAAGGAGCTGACTTTTTACCTCTGCTCCCTGCCTTAGATAGTACAGCGGGCCGCCTCATCGAGGGCACTAAGAATGCGCTCCTCTAGCTTTTTATTTGAGCTTTCGCAGTCAGCTACCCCCGGCGGACCCCCTTCCTGCAGCAATTTATTGAAGGTGTCTTGTGAAAAGTGCTTCCATTTGCGACGGGGGTAGCTCTTATTCTCCCCTCTATGAGTGTCAGTAGCTAAAATGTGAATTTTAAAGGGGACTAAGTAGTGATCCGACCAAGGTACAGGAAGGGGAGTATCCACCCTCACTCCGTCCAAACTTCCAAACACTGGATCCAGTAGATGGCCATGCTTATGGGTTGGAGTAGTATTTTTCAGTTCTAATTGTAGTGCCTGCAGTTCTTGCCTTAAGTCTATGGCCTCCTTGACCTGTTCATCTTCAAGGTGGATGTTGAGGTCTCCTAACACCAGAAGTCTGCTCTTCCTAATTGTTAAATGAGCAATACCTTCCACCAGACTGGTCTTAAAATCTTTAAGCCCTCCTGGGGGTCTGTATACGAGAATCCCCGACACAGAGTATTGAGGCCCTAGTTTCAAAGTAAAACGTCCAGCTTCGCAGTTATCTATTTTTAGAGGCTCTAGAGTGCATTCAAACGGAGACTTAATAGCAATGGCAATCCCCCCTCCCCTCCCCCCGCTCCTATCTATTCTGGCCAAGGAGTAGCTTGGCGGGATAGCTTCTATTATGTCCGGGTCAGAGTTCTCCCCCAGCCAGGTCTAAGTTAGGAAGAGAAAATCCAGCTTCTCATCCAAAAGGAGATCCCAGATCTGATTGCTGTGCTTACTTAACGATCTGCAATTCATCAAGCCTCCCTGGACTCTCTTATTGCATATCCCACTAGCCGGTTCCCTCCTACCCTTAAAGGAACACAGTAAGCAGTCTCGGAGTGTTAGTGCCTCCATAGAGTGCCAGCATGGCCCCGCCCTGGGTGGACGTAGATTTAGCAGTTCCTGTCTCCCATAGTAAATGTGGGTCTGCTTAATTTGCACAGGGGTCTTGGCCCCGGGCCCGTCCGGCTTCGGACGGGCGCAGACGGGCTTAACTTTGGCGCACCTTTGGCGCGCCTCCGTCGCGCCCGCTGCACGCGTCCGCTGCGCGGACGCTGTCCCACACACATATATAGGAGGTAGGGCGGGGGAGGGGCAACTAGAGCGCTGACCTGACTGCTATGTGCCCAGAAGTGTTGGGCTCCTCCTCACCCTCCGCATCAAACGCCCAGAATGGACGCGGCGGACCGGGGCGGGAGTGCAGTAGGTGAGTGACCCCCTTAGTCAGCCCAGAAGTAGAATGCATGCAATTTTTAAAAGTAACTACCAGCTCAAGTGCAATGTAGATCGTTTGAACCTGCCAGCATTACTCGCTCACACCATGTTTTAAAAATAGCAGTACAATCGCTATTACATTTAAAAGCAAAACGCTCTCAATCAGCGCCCACAGTGCAATGCTTGCAGCTCACAAGCGGATAGAGTCTGCCTCTGCCACCGGCTTACTCGTCTCCACAGTGTGGCCGCGTTCCTCCCCAATTTTTATCCAGATCGTGTACAGCGCAACTAGAGCGCTGACCTGACTGCTATGTGCCCGGAAGTGTTGAGCTCCTCCTCACCCTCCGCATCAAATGCCCAGAATGAACTGCGGCAGACCGGGGCGGGAGTGCAGTAGGTGAGTGACCCCCCCAAACTTTTTAGTCAGCCCAGAAGTAGAATGCACGCAATTTTTAAAAGTAACTACCAGCTCAAGTGCAATGTAGATCGTTTGAACCTGCCAGCATTACTCGCTCACACCATGTTTTAAAAATAGCAGTATAATCGCTATTACATTTAAAAGCAAAACGCTCTCAATCAGCGCCCACAGTGCAATGCTTGCAGCTCACAAGCGGATAGAGTCTGCCTCTGCCACCGGCTTACTCGTCTCCACCAAGACCAAGGCTTCTCATTATCAAATTTACCTGAGATGAAGCACATCATAATTTTACACATATTATCTGTCTTGAATATACATAGACCTCTTATTCAGTAGACCCATCTATTAAAGGCACACTGGAAGAGGCTTAAGTCAAGTGAACTCCCACACCAATACTTCTCCAAAGCTGAGAAAAAGACATTGGAGTGAGAATTCTCATTCATCTCTGTTTTATCTGGAACATAGGTACTAATTAAGCAGACTCATTATGGAGAGCCTGTGACACCAGCATCACTTATACTTCCGACTAGAGTCACATTAAATTCCTTGATCAGAAGGTTAAGACTCTTGCTGAGTCTTCGGTGGGCACCATGATTGTGGGAGGGGACTTGAACATGGTCTGAGTCAGCGGTGGCTCAATGATTGTGGGAGAGGACTTGGTCTTAGATGGGAGCAAAGACATAACATGCAATCAATAGAATTGATTTGAATTTAAAATTTATATTGCGCTTGAATGCCCAAGGGCGTCTAGGCACTACAGCGGAGGAATATGTCAAAGATGAAAAATGATTGAGGATTTATAGTGAAAAAAGCTACGTTTTCAAAGCCTTTCTGAACAGTGGCAGTGTTGGGCAATTTTTTATGGGTTAAGGAAGTGAATTCCACAATTTAATAGTGTTGAGAAGAAAACTACAACCTCCCCAGCAAACTCTCCTGAATTTAGGCATCTGCAGAAGTGTGCTCTGAGCTGAACGGAATGTTCTGCCTGGGAGGCACCACAGCAAGTGCTGTTTTAAATATTTGGGTCCTGTGCCCTGTAGCACCTTGAACGCTAAACACAAGGCTTTAAAATCAGATCTCTTTTTCACCTGTAACCAGTGTAGTTGTCTTAATCCTTGGCATACCGACTGGAATTTAGGAATATTCAACAGCATCCTGCAGTTTGAGCAGGAGCTGTTTCTGGAGGCCTAAGTAAAGGGCATTTCCATAGTCTAGTCTGGCCAATGCCAAAGTTGTCACCAGTGTTTTTACTGCGGCTGGTGGGATATAAGGTTTTATCTTCTGAATTAATTTTAAAGTCAGATGTACCAGGGAGGCAACCTTATTAGTTTGATGTTGGAAGGTGAGCCTGTCATCAAAGATGACGGCCAAATTTTCAACTTTATGCACTGGGGTGGGAAGTGTTCCCATAGTTCGAGGCCACCAGCTCCAGGACCAAAAGGAAGTGTTTGAGCCCAGCAGGAGAACTTCTGTTTTACTACCATTAAGCTTTAGGCAGTTCGCACTCATCCAGTGATCCACGCGAACTATGCACTGATTGTAACGGGCCGCCGTTTCTTTCAGATTGCCTGAGATGGATACTACATTCTGGGTATCATCGGCGTAGGACACCAGCTAGAAACCAAACTGCCTGATGACATCCGCAAGGGGGGTGACGTACAGATTAAACAAAGTAGGGTTCAGAGATGAGCCCTGCGGCACCCCCTAAAGAAGTGAGAATTGTTTTGAACTAGAGTCTCCAATCTGCACACATTGTATCCTGTTGTTGAGATAGGATTTAATCAGACTTAAAGCTAGGTTTGAGACTCCCAACTTCTGTAGCCTATGAATGAGAATGCTATTGTTCACAGTATCAAAGGGCGCTGAGAGATCCAAAAGGTTCAGGGGAGCCTTTGAACGTAGAGCGTAGAGCGAAGCTCCTCTGCTACCATGACGAAGGCCGTCTCCGTTCCATGTCCTTGCCGGAAGCCGTATTGTGAAGAATCCAGCAGGTTTTCCGAGGACACGAATGCTGTGAGTTGGACATTAATAATTTTTTCCAGAACCTTAGCTGGAAACAGGATCCTTGCTATCTGTCTGTAATTGTTGTAATTGTCGGGGTCCAAGCTAGTTTTTTTTAGCAGAGGGAGAATAGAAACCTTCTTCCAGGCCTCTGGAAAGACGCCGGACGTAAGGATCTCCTTATAAAGCAGGCTGTGTTGCTCGCTAATCTCATCGGCTGCCAGATGAAATATTTTCGGGGGCAGGCGTCTGATGGAGCTCCTGATTTCACTAATCTAACAATCTGCAGAACCTGGTCTACTTTAGGAGGGGTGAAAGCCTTCAAACCGTCGCCAGGCTGACAAAGAGGTGAAGAGGAATGATTCACTTGAGGCTCAGTATCATTTCCTGTAAAGGAGTCATAGATAGAAAGCACCTCGTTGCTAAAAGAATCTGCGAGTTGATTACAGAAAGCAACACTGCTATTCAGTACTGATGGAGTAGGTAGAGTCACTAGAAAAGAGTATTTTGCTTGAATTGCCTGCCTGCTTGATTTTCTCTGAGAAATAGATACTTTTGTTCTCAAAGAGCATCTTTTTGTATTTGCTCAGTGATTGTGAATAAACCGTTTTCTCAGCTTCCATATAGGTTTTTCTCCAGCGCCTCTCTGAACGTCTGCAGAGTTGCTTCTGGGCGCGCAGTGAGTCACAGAACCAAGGTTCTGATTTCTTTAACCGCTTGCTAGTAAAAGTTTTTTCAGGGGCTAGGATATTTACTGCAGTTTCTAACCAATTAGTGAAACTGTTGGTAGCTGTGTTAGCTTCGGGCATTAAGATCGGTTTAGAAGCAGCTAGAGTTGATTGCAGCTGTTGAGGACAAATTTCCTTCCAGTTCCTCCCTTTAAAAGTCTTAGGGGCAGAATGAGAACAAGTAAGATGGTGGGATGAGGTAAGTACAAACCGAATGGCCATGTGATCAGACCAAGGGATTGGCAAAATCTCCTGCACTTTCAGTTGTGGATTTGATATAAATATCCCATCTAGTGTGTGCCCGGCCTCGTGAGTAGGAATATGGAAGAACAGCAGTGATGCCGACATCAGAGAGGGCTATGTTGAGTGACATGGGACTTGTGGACGAGTGGGGGTAAAGGCACCCATTAGGTAACGAATATTCACATTAGTCAGCAGTGCACACACGTTATGCTTGGACTGACTTTATGTTCTTGGATAAGAGGCTTGTACTAGAGGTACGAGACATAAGCTAAGAACCCATTAGGCTGTAGCCTCATGGGATTGTACAGGGCATTCTGAAATTGTTCCACATGGCTAGAAAAAGGGGTGTCATAGGGTTTCCACTTTTCAGTAGGAACTATTCGTTTGTTGCACAACATAAACATTGGGAAGGTGCCAGACTGATTCCGTGCACCCCCTCAGGATATGTTGGCCTAGAGACCTGCTAGCTCTCAGTGCCACCAAAAGTACCCCTAAACCTGACAAAGTAACAAATGGTTTGGGAAACTTCAGAACATGACAACCCAGACTCTCCAGGGTATTGTGGTAACATATTTAGAACCTTTTCGCTCAGTCCATTGTGCTCACTCAAAGAGATAAACAAGAAATACACAAGTGGACATTTTAAATACTTATTGAACCATTATGATTCTTGTATAAACTATATCTGCTGCAATGATTATTAGGCAGAAGCAGATAAAAATGATTAGCAATATAAGGACAGTGAAAAGAATGAACAATTCCACCATCGTGCTGAAACAGTATATATATGCTGGCATATATAAGTACTGGGTATAGTCTACTTGTGGTGAAAAATAAATATCTATATGTTTGCATCAGCCAAATAGGTGAATCAATCCCAAATTCTCCCCTACACTATCTCAGACCCACTGAGCTAACTATGTCTGTCTCGAACCAAACTGCTTGCTCTGTGCTCCTAAAATCACCCCTCCTTTACAAATCTATTTCCAGCCTGACCCAAGGACCTTTATTGCCCTCGCTGACACATCCTGGGTTAACAGCTGTCAAAAGCCTCCAATTCTTGCAGGTTTCACTTAAACTTGTTTTCTGTTCTCTTGTGTCCTTATTTTGCTCTATGTCTTGTGCTTGCATGACAATTCTATTTGTATATGTACAACCATATTTGGCCTTGTCCACATCTAAGGATTTTACTGATGACAGCACTTTCTACCCTATATATGCTCCCCTGAATATCTGTAAGGGGGCAGAAGAAGCTTGATCCAAGACGTGACACTGAATCTGCCTTCTGCCTTGGCATGCCAATGAACGGACAAAGGTGCAAGAACATTTCCTGTGTTTTGTGGCTGCTGGAGTCTGTTTGCTTTGCGTCACTCTGAGGAGGGTTGGAAGATTTATTACCCAACAAAATGGTGTTAGAAGTGGGATGTGTTGAAGGACTTTAATGTCAACAGTTGGTAAGTAGGCTGTAAAATGCTAAATACCTTACTGGAGTGACCTTTCAGCATTTCAAATGCTCAGTTAGAACATAGTGTTATTTAAAAAAAAAAAAATTTAAAGGGTAGTAATTGCCATTTTTTTTAAACATACTTTTATTGATTTTGTATATTATATATATCACATCTTCATGTTACGCGTCATATATAGCCATTACTTGTTACAATAAGTTGGTACATGGTATCATACCATCATATCCAAAATGTTGAAATAGACAATGATTCTTGTAGTGTTACAAATGTCCCTGGTCCTTTAGTAATATTCCAATAAACATGTCCCCAACTCCGCCCCTTCACTAATCCCCCGGTCTCAAGTGCTCTCATAAAAATCCTTAAATAGCTCATACTAGGTGTTGCAGGCTCATAAGGCTATACATGTGTAGATAAAACAATTGTCTATGCTCTTCTTTTCAGAGTAGGGGTGTTCCAAAATGCATTCAGCTGCATGAATCATAGAGGTTCCTGTGCAATATCAGCTGATTTCATGGCCTCAAGCATAATGTACCACTCCAACGCTATAGGTGTCTAGCGTAAGCCTCTGAGTTCCTCTCTGCGCAGTGCTGCACTTTCAGCACTGCCCCAACGCAGCAGGTCTGTGTGCCAGGTTAATATGGCTGGGGGGTTTTGCGATTTCCATCGCATAGTGATGGCCCGAATAGCTAAAATAAGCACCAGCTCTATAAAGTGATATTGTACTTTATGTTTAGACACCTGTTTATGCAGACCTAAAATGCATTCCTCTACTGTGTTCAATATTTCATGGTGCACCGCTTCTCCTGTTATGTGCCTAACGTTGTCCCAGTACCCCCGCACTTTCTGACAAGTCCATAACATGTGAAGTAGGTCTGCCCCTTCTAACAAACATCTCGGGCAGTAATGCTGCATCTGAGGGAACATTCTATCCAATTTATGTGGAGTGAGGTAAGCTTGGTGTAACACCATAGTCTGAATACATTTAAACTTTGCATTCCTCAATGTTTTTCTTGGATGTTCAAGCACATTTGCCTACTCCTTATCTGTCAAGTCCCTGTCTATGTCCTCAGTCCATACAGTCCGCAATGTGTCCAAAGTGACCCTTGTATGTGAGCTGAGGTCTGTGTAAAGCCATCTAATGAGGTGCCTGCCCTGCCCATATAATAAACCATCCTGACCAGATCATGAGTGGGAGGTTCTTGTCTTTGTGGGGCCCAATGTGTTTTTATATATTGAAGCAGGGCAGCATGTAGCAAATATAAATGTGCCAGGCCCCGGTTTCGTTAACAAAGGTATCGTGGTCAAGTAGCGTCCCATCCCCGAATAGGTCTGCCACTGTTCTAATCCCCGCATCCAACCAGGGTGTTAATTTGCGCTTAGTGAGCCTGCCGTTAGTCAGTGGGATCCCCAACAGCGGAATATTACCCGCTTATGCAGGGGGTGCATGTGCATACTGCAGCGCCGCTTTCCAGCACCGGAGCGCTGTGCTTAGTAGTGGGGGGAGGTCCCTTGAGAGTCTACTACCAGGCTGTAACAAGACATGTAAGGTACCATTATCTATGTCCGCCTCCGTGTATCCTATTTCTTGTAGGTTGCGCCCCGCCGTCCAATATGACAGCCACTGTAATTGACATGCATAATAATACACACGCAAGTCCGGAACGCCCATGCCCCCATGCGTGTACCCACTTGCAATTTTTTCAGACTTATACGTCGTCTACCAGTACCCCAGATAAGGTCAATAAGCAAAGTGTTCAACAGTCAAAACGTAGCATGTGGCACTATTAGTGGTAAGTTAGTGAATTAGTACAATAATCTCGGCAGGACCACCATTTTTGCCAGGGCTGCCCTACCCATTACAGACAATGGCAGTGCAGTCCAGAAAGTGATACTGGAATGCAAAGCTCGTTCGCTCTGTGCAAATTACCATCTAACATGTCTGCAAGTGTCCGATAGACCTGTATGCCTAGGTACTTGAATGTGTGCAGGGCTACCTGAAGTCTAGTATCTCCAAAGGCTACGTCTGTGATTTCTGCATGATCTGTGAAGAAAAAAGCGTGCAATTTCGCAACGTTAATGGCCAGGCCTGACAAGGTTTCAAAGTGATGAAATGTCTCATATATTGGGGCCAGGGGCAGTCGGAAATCATGAAGGTACAAAATATAATGTCATCAGCGTACGCCGAAAAAAGGTGCGACGCATTCCCTATCGGTATACCCCGGTCTGTAAGATTGTTGTGCATTTTAATAGCCAATGGTTCCAGGGCCAGTATGAAGATAAGGGGAGACAGGGGGCAGCCCTGTCTAGTCCCTTTGTGTATGGTATATTCCTCTGAGATATGACCACCAGTACGGGCACGCGCTGTGGGGGCCTTATATAATAGGCGCAGCCAGGCAATATATCCCTCCGGGATCCCAAATCTCTCCAGCACCTGAAACATATATTCCCATTTGATTGAGTCAAATGCTTGCCTTAGATCCAAAGAAATATATCCCGCGTGAGGGTACCGGTTCGGAGCTTCTGTCATTAGATAGTGCAGCTTTCTAATATTTAGCGATGTGCTGCGCGTTGGTAGAAAACCAGTTTGGTCTATATGGACTAGTTTGGGCAGAGAGGGCAACAGCCTGTTGGCCAGCACCTTACTTAATATTTTATATATAGTTAATAATGACAATGGGCGATAGTTGGCCATATCTGTGGTGTCTCTCCCTGTCTTCGGGAGTGATACAACCAGTGCTTGTGCCGTGGTGAGTGGTACAGAGCCCTTTTCCATGCTGTTTTATATAGTAGATCTAGTTGGGGCTCTAGGGACTCTGCATACGTAGTGTAAAATTCAATTGGCAGCCCGTCCATACCAGGGGTTTTATTACGCGGAAATCCCTTCATGGCAACTCTAATATCTGACTGAGTAATGGGCCCTGTGAGGTCTTTCTGAGCTGCCGTCGTAAGTCTTGGATATGTTAAGGTGGATAGAAAAGCCTCCGCCTGTGTTTCTGTACTGCAGTCTGATGCACCATACAGTGTGGCGTAATATTGTCAGAAGGCAGCGTTAATATCTGCCTGGGTAGTGACATTGACACCGTCCAATGTTTTAACCTTGTGTATAACCACCGCAGGAGGGGTATCGCGGATCAATCTGGCGAGCAGAGTCCCAGATTTATCTGCTTCATTGTGGGTTCGCCACAAACATGCCTGGTAGTCAATGACCCTTAATGACTCTAGTAGCTCTGCATGCTTAATTCTTGCCTCCTGAAGTGGGCCCTTTTAATCTTCATTAGTTATTGCGTCTTGTTCCAGCCTGCCCATATTACTTTCCACCTCCACTAGAGAATTATGGATTTCCTGTCTGGCACCCACAGTTGTACTAATTGCTATCCCCCGGATCACAGCTTTAAAAGCGTCCCATTCGATCAGTCTGTTCGTCGCCGTATTGCTATATTCTGCGAAATAATGGTCGATGGTCTCTAGGAGATCACTGCGGAATACTGAATCTTCTAACAACTGCGGCCACATACGCCACGTGGGAACCGGGGTGGGTACCCTTCCCCATGTGGTGACTATCTCCAATGGGTTATGATCCGAAAAAGTTTTTGGCAAATATGTGGCTTGAGGCACTTGCATCGCTATCCTATTGGAGGAATATATCCTATCTATTCTTGTGTGTAGTACATGTACTGGGGAATAGAAGGAGTATTCTCTGTGCACTGTGTGACACATCCTCCAGACATCACATAGTTCCCATCCATCCGCCCATCTGCCCAGTGCTTTGGCTTGTTTAAATACTCCTGCTCCATGTAGAGGCGGATGTGACCTATCCAAAGACACATCCATTACCGCATTGCACTCTCCTCCTACAATCCATTGATCCGAGTCCCACCCCGCTAGTGCCCCTCTCACTGTGTCCCAGTACTTATCTTGGTCATAATTTGGAGCATATACATTGCCCAATACTACAGGTTGACCATCTAATGTACCTTTCACGGATATGTGCCTCCCTAATCTGTCCACCCTCTGTTCCAGATCTATAAAAGGCACTCCATGTCTCATCCAAATTGTGGTCCCCCTCGCAAAACGGGAGTAAGAAGTGGAGAAAATCTGACCCCTCAATTTCCTGCAGTGCTTCGCCACCTCGCTGTCCACCATATGAGACTCTTGCAGGTATACTATCTGTGCCTTGCGGCGCTGCAGTTGCGCGTGCACTCTGTGGCGTGTCTGCACTGAGCCCATACCCCTTATTCCACGTTATTATGGTGTATCTACCCAGTGTATGCATCACGATGTGTTCTGTAGTTGCTGAGAAGCTAACATGGTTCTCAAGCGGAAGAGCCTATCTAAAGCAATCCGCACAATGAGTCCTTCCCTCCCCCCAAAAAACCCAATACTCGGTCTGGTCAACAAACTATATTGGACCATGTAACTTAACTGAACCAATAAGAACTCAATGGTCACTTAAAGCTCTTACGCCATTTAGGGGACAGACGTTTCTAGCGCTCCGCGTGTGATGTATCCTTTGTCACAACAGCATAGAAAAGCTACTACGGAATCCTGGGCCTAATCAGCATATTATCAGTCAAAACAAATGTACTATTACTGTGATCATCATATTACAAATACACACTGCAGTTAGAAAGGTAATACTTGCAAGGGTACATTCAGCCATGTAGGTCATTGATTAGTTGCGGGGTTGCAGAGTGAAAGAGGGCCGCGCTGTCTTCAGAGTTCGAGTCGTGCGTCGTTTCTTCCTCCGAGGAGGACTTCGCTTCCGATCTTATGGCATGTGTGAAGGTGGCCGCCGTAACAATCGCCTGTGATTTGTTCTGTCGTATCTGCTGTGAGGTGATAGATGTCCGTGCAGGGGTCCGGTGCCATCTTCTTTTATCACGACTGATTCAAATCTTGGCAGTGAGTTGAGAAGTAGATGTTGCAGAGTTGGTTAGTTCCATCACCTCCAGCCAGTATTCTACATCCCCCAGGCTTTCGAAAAAATAAGATTTCTGTTCATGCTAAATATCTAACCGGGCCGGGAAGAGAAGCGCATATTTCAGGTTCAGATCTTGAAGTGTCTTCTTAACCGCCAAGAAGGAAGAGCGCTGTCTCTGTACCAGAACTGTATAGTCAGGATATAATGAGATTTTTGCATTTTCGAAATTTATCGGAGATGATTCATAAGCTTTTTGCAGGAGGATGTCTCTATCCCGAAAGTTCAGTAGTTTCACTATGAGAGGTCGTGGGGGAGCCCCCGGTTTTGGTCGTCCTATAGGTATTCTGTGCGCTCGCTCGATGCAGTATTGATTGGAAAGTCTCTCGTTTGTGACGTGGTCCCTGAACCACTGTTCCATATAGCGTGTTGCATTGTTTCCCTTGCTCTGACGCAAATGTTGTTTCGCTGAGCCCTGCCCTCT
Source organism: Lissotriton helveticus (assembly GCF_964261635.1). Taxonomy (NCBI): domain Eukaryota; kingdom Metazoa; phylum Chordata; class Amphibia; order Caudata; family Salamandridae; genus Lissotriton; species Lissotriton helveticus. Next base: position 1,631,998,093 of record NC_136063.1, on the reverse strand, counting down.
ACATCCTCCACTCGGTCTAGCATAGTGGCGACCTGGTTCTGTAGTAGCTTTACATTAGTTTCACTCTGTGCCTATCGCGGAACCATTTCACCCAGTGACGCAGCATTTTCCTTCACCTTGACCGCGAGCTTCGCGTGGTCTGCCCGAAGCAAAGTAAAGCCAGTAGTCAGGGTCCCAATCTGTAGTTCTATCACTTTCCTGGAGTCTCTCACCTCCTGTAATATGAGACACAACTTGTCCACAGGTGCGGGTACAGCAGTAGGTGGAATATATCCAGACGTGAGCGTGCTATCCGTATGATCTGTATCTGGGACGGAGTCATGGCCTCCCTGGTTCTGCTGTTTTGCTCTGTTACGCCCCATCATACAGGTCAGGCCAGCGAAATATAGCGTGTTCAGAGCTGGCAACGGTCATGCAGCGCTCCGTCGGTTGTTCACCAGTGTAATGGCTCAGCAGTCAACCCAGCCCTCCTTCAGTAATGACGCACCGCAGTCTTACAAAGCACTGTACAGAGCTGTCTGGCTTAATCTCTTGTGCACCACGGCCCTATTACTGTCTCACCAGGTCAAGCCTCCAGTGCAGTAGGGCAGTATAGCAGCGGAGCGGGAGGTTACAGGCTGTTCATGCCTGCAGCGCCGTGGCTGCGATTTCAGCAATGTCTGCGTAGAGACACTCGTAGCAGTACCCCACCGTTTACACTTTAATTGCAGTAATTGGCGCAATGTGTCAGGCCGCGGCAGTCACGAGTCCACTTGCCGGATGGTCATTCTAGGGCTCCCTGTGGCCCCTGCATGCCCAGCTTCACCCACCTTGGCGGTGCTTGCAGAGGCTCCACGGCCACCGCCACCTCCTTTCTCCAGCGCTGTCTAAAATGGCCGCTGCTGCTCGGTTACATCACCTCCCCGCCAGCCACATCCAGGGGGGGTAGGCCACCTCGCGTCCTCGAGCTCGCGTGGTCCCAGCTATTTAAGTGTGGAGGCGCCGCTGCCGTTCCACCCTGCTCACACTCCGGTTCCTCAGCGGCAACTGGTGCAAACGCAACAGGCAGAAGCAGTCCGGGGTCCGCTCGTTGGGTAGTCACTCCAGACCTCGCATTCTCAGCTTCCCCCACCTCAGTACTACTCACAGAGACTCTATAGTCCACCACCTTCTCTCGTTGTCAGCTTTGTCAAAACTGGGCCGCCGCTGCTCGGTCTCAGCATCTCCCCGCCATCCAAGTCCAAGGAAATTAGGCCGCTGTGCATCTCCGAGCTCGCATGATCCCGGTCCCAGCTCTGCGGGCTCATCTCCTTCACGGTGCGACACTCACGGTTTCCGCAGCGGCGCCCTCTCGAAACGCACGTCCTGGCCTCAAAGCTGCTCGCTGGCCACATCAGCATGTATAGTTCCGGCCCCGATCTCGTGGTCGTAGATTTTCCGGGTTACCTCGCGCTAGGCCTGTATCGTCTCCCCGCCCTCGGCCGCACAGTCAGGCCTCAGTGGTGATATCTCCGAATCCGCTTACAATCTTCTTCTAGCAAGCGAGTCTTCATGCCCCTTTAGCTGATTTTCCCCGCACTCCTAGCCTCAGTCCTACAGAGTGTGACGGATAAATATCAGGATTCTGCGGCCCAGGTCCGGAGCTCGTCTAGAAGACGATCACCATGCTTGGCTGCTAGCCACGCCCCCGTAGTAACTGGCATTTAATCTAAATTGGAGGTGTGTAGATTAAGATGAATTGAAAATCTTTCTCTGTATCAATACCTTTGAATTGATATGTTGCAGTGGTCTACGGGACCGCATAATCCACAGCAGAGGAGCCTAGCTAGAGAATATTTTATGACCCCAAAGGTAGGGGTAACGAAGAAATAAAAACAACCCTCCCGGAGAGTAGCGTGGGAAACATTGACTATTGGCTGGCAGCAAGACACAAGGAAATGATTTTCGAATTTGCATTGTTCTGTCATTGATCAATGACTGTTTTTAATTATGTTTATGCGTTGATCTTTAAAAGTATTGTGCCGCTATGTTTCTTTGAAATGCTTCTTTGAGTGATATAAAACAATAGTGCATTAATGCATCAGAGAAGTCAAATTGTTTTATATGGTGTCTGAGTGGTCTACAACTGTTGATTTTTTTTTTCTCTCAAACCTCTCTATCCAAATCTCAACAAATGTTTCCTTCCAGGAGACAAATCAGTTTATCTTTCAGGGTTTCAAATTGTGAGTGAAGGGCACAATGGGCACCGAAAATTCTAAAGGAACCAACGCATGATGAAAAAGATAAAACAACTGTCATTAGAGAAGGATTTTAAATTACCAGCAGATAGCCCTGTAGCTCAGGTTGTAAAAGATACAAATTGTTTAGAATATGTAACACCTTTTTGCGCACTATGTCCGAATGAGGTCGCGCACTGCTCATCCCATCAGCGTGTGACCCCGGAGCATGATGGTCGATATCAGCGGGTACGCTTCTACCCGAGTGTTGAATCTTGAGGGTGTTCACTGGTGTGCTTGCCATCCCTGGACACGTGTTTTGCGTTCATTAACGCTCATCAGCAGGGATTAGGCGTGTGCACGGGGTTGATGCGTGGGCTGCCGAAAATATTTGTAGGTCCAGATACCTCTTAAGGCGCGCAGGTGCGTTATCTCGAGGTCATCACCTCCACCGGCTCAAGGGAGCCTGTATAAATAGTATGTCCGAATGAGGTCGCACACTGCTCGTCCCATCAGCGTGTGACCCCGGAGCATGATGGTCGATGTAGTCAGTATCAGCGGGTACGCTTCTACCCGAGTGTTGAATCTTGAGGGTGTTCACTGGTGTGCTTGCCATCCCTGGACACGTGTTTCGCGTTGAATTAACGCTCATCAGCAGGGATTAGGCGTGTGCACGGGGTTGCTGCGTGGGCTGCCGAAAATATTTGTAGGTCCAGATACCTCTTAAGGCGCGCAGGTGCGTTATCTCGAGGTTGTCACCTCCACCGGCTCAAGGGAGCCTGTCTAAATAGTATGTCCGAATGAGGTCGCACACTGCTCGTCCCATCAGCGTGTAACCCCGGAGCATGTTGGTGGATGTAGTCGGTATCAGCGGGTACGCTTCTACCTGAGTGTTGAATCTTGAGGGTGTTCACTGGTGTTCTTGCCATCCCTGGACACGTGTTTCGCATTCATTAACGCTCATCAGCAGGGATTAGGCGTGTGCACGGGGTTGCTGCTTGGGCTGCCGAAAATATTTGTAGGTCCAGATACCTCTTAAGGCGCGCAGGTGCGTTATCTCGAAGTCGTCACCTCCACCGGCTCAAGGGAGCCTGTATAAATAGTATGTCCGAATGAGGTCGCACACTGCTCGTCCCATCAGCGTGTGACCCCGGAGCATGATGGTCGATGTAGTCGGTATCAGCGGGTACGCTTCTACCCAAGTGTTGAATCTTGAGGGTGTTCAGTGGTGTGCTTGCCATCCCTGGACATGTGTTTCGCGTTCATTAACGCTCATCAGCAGGGATTAGGCGTGTGCACAGGGTTGCTGCGTGGGCTGCCGAAAATATTTGCAGGTCCAGATACCTCTTAAGGCACGCAGGTGCGTTATCTCGAGGTCGTCACCTCCACCGGCTCAAGGGAGCCTGTATAAATAGTATGTCCGAATGAGGTCGCACACTGCTCGTCCCATCAGCGTGTGACCCCGGAGCATGATGGTCGATGTAGTCAGTATCAGCGGGTACGCTTCTACCCGAGTGTTGAATCTTGAGGGTGTTCACTGGTGTGCTTGCCATCCCTGGACACGTGTTTCGCGTTCATTAACGCTCATCAGCAGGGATTAGGCGTGTGCACGGGGTTGCTGCGTGGGCTGCCGAAAATATTTGTAGGTCCAGATACCTCTTAAGGCGCGCAGGTGCGTTATCTCGAGGTCGTCACCTCTACCGGCTCAAGGGAGCCTGTATAAATAGTATGTCCGAATGAGGTCGCACACTGCTCGTCCCATCAGCGTGTGACCCCGGAGCATGATGGTCGATGTAGTCGGTATCAGCGGGTACGCTTCTACCCGAGTGTTGAATCTTGAGGGTGTTCACTGGTGTGCTTGTCATCCCTGGACACGTGTTTCGCGTTCATTAACGCTCATCAGCAGGGATTAGGCGTGTGCACGGGGTTGCTGCGTGGGCTGTAGAAAATATTTGTAGGTCCAGATACCTCTTAGGGCGCGCAGGTGCGTTATCTCGAGGTCGTCACCTCCACCGGCTCAAGGGAGCCTGTATAAATAGTATGTCCGAATGAGGTCGCACACTGCTCGTCCCATCAGCGTGTGACCCCGGAGCATGATGGTCGATGTAGTCGGTATCAGCGGGTAGGCTTCTATCCGAGTGTTGAATCTTGAGGGTGTTCACTGGTGTGCTTGCCATCCCTGGACACGTGTTTCGCGTTCATTGCGACCTCATTTGGAAATACTATTTATTCAGGCTCCCTTGAGCCGGTGGAGGTGACGACCTCGAGACACCGCACCTGCGCGCCATAAGAGGTATCTGGACCTATAAATATTTTCGGCAGCCCACGCAGCAACTTCGTGCACACGCCTAATCCCTGCTGACGAGCGGTAATAACCGCGAAACACGTGTCCAGGGATGGCAAGCACACCAGTGAACACCCTCAAGACTCAAGACTCGGGTAGAAGCGCACCCGCTGATACCTATTACATCGACCATCATGCTCCGGGGTCACACGCTGATGGGACGAGCAGTGTGCGACCTCATTTGGAAAAACCTTTTTGCGCACTAGTATGGACGTGGACAGGGAATGAAGGGCTGTGGCCTAGATTTGGTTCTCTTGAGATAGATGGTATTGAACGCTTGACAGAAAGTATACACCTAAAGGGTGATCCATCATGGGATTCACACTATGTAAAAGATTGTTTACAGCAGTGGCTTTCAATTGCAAAAAATAAAGCTCTCCTTTCAAAAAAGAGAGGCCAGGGGAATGCCTCCACGGAATATAGAGACTGCTCTGCAATAACAATGATAAACAGTGAGTGCAAGAAGCCTACTAAAAAAGAGCTAGAATTAGTAAAAGATTGGCCCACATCTTATAGCCAGTGTTTACTGATATTAAGTAACTATGTGCAAACAGAACAGCATTTGTTGTCACTATGGCAAAAGGGTGGGTTTTCAACAATTGAAGCAGACCGGGTTAAAGCAATACCAAATACCACTACTTCTAGAAGGGCTGCTGCTCTGCTATGTATTTGGACGCACCGCCAAGTAAATATTGACATAAATAAGTTAAGGAAACTGTTTATTGCCTCCAAGCCTCAAGGCCTTTTATTCAAACTAGGGGAAGGAATAGACAGTTAGCAAATAACTAGTAGCGCATTGACTGAGGAGGAGATTGTTTTATTTACTGAGGAAGAAAGGAAAAGACAGAGAGTAAATGCAAATAGTAAATTTACAGCCTGATTCATGTACGGGCCGTTTTGCGTGTCCCTAATAGCGATCAATAGCGACTCGCTATTGAGGAAACGCAAAACGGCATTCATGTACTTTTCTGAGAAAAAATAGCGACTCGCATGCGGGCGCTAAAGCCGTTAGCGACCCACAAAAAACGCAGATTAATCGCTATTTCCGGCTACCTGCGATCGGGATTGCGACTCGCAATCCCGATCGCACGAGATTGCGCTCGCAATCCCGATTGCACGGGATTGCGAGTCGCATTCTCGCGGGATCAGGAAAACGGGAAGACGCATTCCGAGCACCGTGATGACATCACAACCAGGAAGCAGCCAAATCCCACCCCCAAACACCACAGTGACGCTAACAGTCGACTGTCCACGACGGAAAGCTGCCACCAACCCGCCGTTTGCGCATCCCGACCCCGCCGAAATAGCGACCGCTATGTCAGACGACCCGCAGCCCGGACCCAGCAACAGCGCTGGCCGAAAGCGCAAATTGAAATTTTCTGAACAGGAGCTGGAGAACCTCATAGAGGGTGTGGTGGCCAACCACGACCAGCTGTTCGGTGCAAACTCCCGGAGGGTCCCCGAGCAGGAGAAGAGGAGGATCTGGGTGGGGATTGCCGCAAGTGTGAACTCTGTGGGAGTTGCGGACAGGTCCCTTGAGGAATTAAAAAAGCGGTGGTACGACCTCCGAGGGCGTGCCAAGGAGAGGGTTGCGGAGCGCCTTGGTGAGGCATCAGGCACCGGAGGAGGTGGCCCGACTGTCCCACCCAACACCCCCCTGGAGGACCGGGTAGAGGACACGTTGGAGAGGGAGGCGTGTGTTGGCGTCACCCCTCTGGACTCCTCCCGCCCCACCCAAGACACCCAAGGTAAGTGGCATGCGACTGCGACCCTGTCCCTATGACCGCCCATGACCAAATAGGCTCACTCATTGGCCCTTAGTCATGCCGTGCATCAGGAAATGCCCTGAAGCATTGTGGGAGACGTAGTATGTCCACAATGTAGTACTACCACAATGCGGCCCGAAAGGTTCCAAAGTGCGCAAATACACAGCCACCCAGGGAATGACACCCAGCATGCATGTAACATCTGCACGTCTGTCAGTCACATGCACCTAATGAGTATCCACTTACCCTCACAGGTGCAGGAGATAGCAGCGACAGTGAGAGGCTGCTGATCGACGAGGAGGCCCAGGAGGAGGAATCCCTACCTGCCACCCAGCCACCAGCCCCTGCGCCAGCGCCAACACCAGCAGCCAGGCCACCCACCTTGCCTGCTGCATCCGCCTCAGGCCCACCGGCTGCCAAGGCCAGGCCACCCACCACACCTGCCGCATCCGCCTCAGGCCCACCGGCTGCCAAGGCCAGGCCACCCACCACACCTGCCGCATCCGCCTCAGGCCCACCGGCTGCCAAGGCCAGGCCACCCACCACACCTGCCGCACCTGCAACACCAGCTGCTGCAAGACCTGCAGCTCGTCCACCACCATCTGGGCCAGCCACATCGGCTACACAGCGGCCGACCACCAGGAGGGGCAATGGCCACTTCCACGCATGCATGAGTGTGGAGCGGCGCATGCTGCGTTTACACCAGCGCCAGTCGCAGCAGCAGGGAGCCATCCAGCTCCAGCTGCAGAAGATCGGCCGCAATGTTGCGGGAGTGGGCGACAGGGTGGACCGCATGACGGCGGCCATTGACCGCATGACGACGGCTATGGAACACAACACTGCTGCGCTGGTGAAGCACCGAAGTGTTGCTAGCAGGCGCCACCACCAGTTGCTGAGCCGGCTGTCCACCTACAGCCGCTCCAATTATGCCTCGGCAAATGCCACCACCCTGCTTGCGCGCCGCTCCTTAACCCAGCAGCACCAACTCGTCCAGTGCTGCGAGGATATTACCCGGGTGCTGGAGCATTTGACAACCGCGGTCACCGCACTGCACGCACCTGTGATTCCGGCAATTGTGGGGGGTGATGATGCTAGTGAGGGTGCCTCTAGTGTCAGCAGCCACTCTGCCACGCAGGCCCCCCCACCTAGGCGCAGCGCAAGGGCTGCCCCACCTCCAGCTGCCCAGGAAGAGGAAGAGGCTCCTAGGCGCCTGGGAATTGTGCGCCGGAGACGCCAATGACATTGTGACAGGGACACAGGCGCAGGCTGAACTTAAGCCTGCAATGGAGCGTCTCATGCAGTATGCATGAATACTGCTTTTTGTATATAGTTGTTACGAAGACCCATTTATTTTTTTGTGATTCAAACAAATACATTTATTTTGGTGCACACATACGCCTTGTGTAATCATTACAGTTTGCATGCAATTGTGATATGTGGGGTGGGGGAAGGGGGTGGGCTAGAAATTGTTAGCTGTGATGTGGTTGCGACGTCTGTGGCCTTCAGCTGGGTTCTCCCCGCGTGCATGGTGCGCATGTGCTGGTGGCCGGTCGTCCCCCTCAGATTCACTGCCTGAGATGTCAACTGGTATCCGGCGCTTGGTTGCAATGTTATGAAGCATTGCACAGACAGCCACAATGCGGCAGCACGCTGCAGGACTGTAATACATGGCCCCACCTGTCTTGTGCAGTATACGGAACCTGCTCTTGAGCAGGCCAAATGTCCTTTCAATACAGTTCCTTGTCCGGATGTGCGCAACATTGTAGCGGCGTTGCTGAGGTGTGGCAGGGTTGAGGTAAGGGGTCAGGAGGTATTCCCGTAGGGCGTAGCCACTGTCACCTGAATGAGAGGATGCAGATGTTGATTGCCTGTGCAGCGCAGTTACTTCATAGCAATGTGACATTGTCGACAAAGTGTACTTACCAAGTAGGTGTCCTTCCCCAAACTCTCCCCTGATCAGTCGTGTGTGGAGTCCGCTGTGCCTGAAGATAAAGGAGTCATGGGTACTCCCTGGGTACTGGGCCACAATGTCAGTGATGATGGTCTTGGCATTGCAGACCATCTGTATGTTGAGGGAGTGGTAGGACTTCCTGTTGCGGTACATATACTCCGTGGCAGCTGGTGGGCAGATGGCGACGTGGGTACAGTCTATGCAGCCAAGGACATGGGGAAAATGGGCAACATTATAAAATTGAAGTTTTGTGAGGTCCAAATCCTGTTGGCTCGTGGGAAATGTGATGTGCCGGTGGAGCTGGGTGAGCATGGCGTCAACAAAAGTGTGGAGGCAGCGTGACATGGTGGGCTGGGAAATCCCCCCAGCAGCGGCTACTATGCCCTGGAAACTGCCGGATGCCAGGAGGTGCAGGCTGCACAATACCTGCACATGTGTGGGCACAGAATTGTTTCGCCTTGTTGGGTGCTGCATGATGGGGTCGAGTTCTTGTATCAGCCAGGTGATCATTTCCCCATTCAGCCTGTATTTAGCATAAATCTGTTCTCTGGTTTGCCCCAGCAAGGTGACCCGCTGCCGGTAAATCCGTGCCTGCCTCATGCGTCTCCTCCGTGCTGCTCGCTGTAGCCTTCGCCGCCTCACCACCATGTACATCCCAGGCATTGTGGAACGCCTATTGCTGCTGCTGAATGTCCTTATGTGTGATTGGTCAGGCCTGGACCTGTTGGTGATTGGCTAACAGTTTTTCAAAATTTGGTTAATCATGGCTTTTATGGTTACCACCTGCTTTGAGTTGTCCTTAAATTGCGCCGCGCTAATGTGCGATTTAGCGATTTTTCGCTAATGTATTTCTTTCATGAATGCCGATTGAGACAATATTGCGTTTCGCTATCCAATTCGCAGATTCCGTGGTTGGTCGCTATTTCATTTTCGCTAATGCTCGACTTCCCGGAGTCTGCGACTTTTACAGCGTAATCGCTATTCCGCTCGCTATTATTTTTTAGCGATTTCGCTATTTCGTACTTGAATGCCGATTCCGTGTTTTGCACCCGCAATTGCGTTTTCGCAGCCATTGCGGGCGCTATTTCGCTTCATGAATCAGGCTGTTAGTTCCTGGGTTTCAGATAGAGACAGCAATGACAACAGCCACCCAACACTGGGACAAAACATTCAGCCTGCAGGGCCTGTTCCTCCTGTCCCACAATTCTTAGGCCCTTCTCCAGCAACTTCAATTTACCCATCACTTTCAGGCCCCTACATACAGTGTGAAAGACATAACACACCTCAGCAAGCACTGGCTTCACAACCAAGCTTATCACATGTACCTTATTTCCACATATCCCTGGAAGGTGATTTAATTAGGGTATCTGACATGCCAACTAGCCCCAGAGAGGGCAGTTTTGGAACACCAGTCCTAAATGGGCACTTATCCTTAGGAGGGGGCATGCTACATGCTTTTGAATCCCCAGCCCAAACTTCCACTTTTGGTCTGAGGGAAGATTTAGGGCTGAGTGCAAGAGAGAGAAACGATGAGGAGGAACACGAGCAGTTGACACACCTGAGGAAAGAGGTAGATGAGTTCCATGAAGACGTGAACACTGATAGGGAGGAAATACAAAGCCCGATTAATAAACTACAGGATAAGCTAGAGAGGAGGGAACTATGGATACATACACGGTAACATATGCAGACCCTAAAAGGAAAGGGTGAGAACTCATATACTGATGACATACTATGGAACACTAAAATAACTGCACCAAAAATAGTATTGGGGGGACAGCCATGCTAAAGGCATGGACCCCCTTGGAGGCAACTCAAATGACTAAGGACGCGCCTGACTGGCAATGTAAAATATTATGAGTGGGTTCATAAAATATGTATCGCCTATACCCCCCTCCCTCGAGATGGAGAAATGTTATTAAAAATAGGATATGGGAGCAGATGGTCTTTAGTAAAAAAGTGTGTTCCAAATTGCACAGGAAAGAGATTGGACCATACTGACTAATAATATGGATGTCACAGAAAATAGATTGATTAACTGGTTAGAGTCTATCAGGGACACAATTAATGACCTAGCAGTTAAACATGGTGATGTTTCTCAAGTCACTGCCACGTTGCAGAAGCCAGGTGAGTCAGTGGCTGATTACATCTTACGGTACAATGAAGCATGGGATAACAGTGCAGGGGTACCACGCACCATGGAGGCCTATAGGTATTGGCTACGCAAACCCTTATGAATAGGTTGCTAGCTTCTGTGGCCCACAGTTGTAAACTGGGCCGCCCTGATTGGCCCACTAAAGGTTATCATGAGTTGTGCACGCTTCACATAACCATGCACAGAGATGGTATTTTTAGGGTAAGGAAGGACATCGCTAAAAATTACAAAGGGATGATGTTGCAGCAAGTACAAAGAGAGGAGGAGCCATAGGGAATGTATTATCAGGGGGCACAGCATAGACAGGATAATGGACAAGGATACCAGAGAAGAGACAAGAGTAGGGATCAGTGCTATATTTTCCAGAGATATGGGCCCTGGGGACGTAATTGTAAAAATTATAGAGGTAGAAGGGACTGGAATGAGAGAAGTGACCAGTATAATAGAAATGATAGAAACAACAGGAATGAAAGGTTTGACAGAAATTAGATCCAGCCATCAGCACCACCCATGCCCAGAGACCTGAAGCATACCCAGCACTCCCTGAGCAATCCTTTCAAGGAGCAAAAGGGATCAGTATAGGACCACGCGGAGAGAGAGATGGACAAACTGTAGCAACCAGAGCCAAGTGCTTTATGATGAAGGTATCGGACACACCTGAGGAGAATCCCATGTTTCAAATTTAGGTAGGAGATAAAGAGATCGATTTCCTAATAGACAATGGTGCAACCCTATCGGCAAAAAGAAACAAGTTGGGTCCAAGTAGTGGTGAAACAGTCACTACTATAGCAGTAAATGGAATGATGTTGCATGAAGAATTGTCAGAACACCTACCAGTTTCTGTTGATGACTTCACACTGACCCATCAGTTTCTATTGTCACCAGATCCACTCATCGATTTGCTGGAGAGAGATCTCCTCTGTAAATTCCACGCAACAATATATTTTTCACAAAATGGGATTTACTTTCAAGTACCTGAGGACAGGTTAGAATTTGCTAATAGAGCACTTACTGCTTGCAAATTAAGTGAGGACTCTGTTATGTGCACCCCCCGTCTTGTCTCTCTCTCCAACACATTACCAATGGACTCCATTACATGGAGATTTTTATGAAAACATGTTTCAAGAACTGTTTAAATACAGCCCTGACATTGAGAGTGAATTGGTCACTCATTTAGTGCAGTTGATATTAACACATGGGCCCATACACTGTACTGCAACATTTTTCACAGGAGCAGTGCCTGAATGGTACACCTACAGGGCAGACAAACATTTGCACTGGTCAATGGAGTTGCTCGAGCGCACATTATATGTAGGAAAAGAAGGGTGTGCAGTGAGCATTGAACTAGGACCACAGGAAATTAGGTTATTTCAAGTACCAGATTCTGAACCACATGTATCCTTGGCTGTAGCACCAGGTTACTACCCAAGGATTTGGTCCCCATGGTCAAACGCCTTCAGGACTTAGCTAGAACGAAGGATTTTACATTTCCTTTAGGAATTGTGTCTGTGTTAGGAGATGGAGAATGGTGGTGTTGGACGTTGTGTATGAACAGAAAGGACAGGACTTCAGTTTTTGACAAGCTTGAAGGGAATGTGGCTTTACAGCTGACTAAACACAAGGTCCTAGAGCAAGTGAACTCAGAGGTTTGGGCAAAACACAAAAATGAGGCAGGATTATTGAAAACATGCCCTCCCCATAAAGTTACACTTAAAGAAAATGCTGAATTACCTTATGTCCGTCAGTACAGACTGTCACCTCAGGCAGAGGAGGGAATAAAACCTGTGATCAAATCTCTCTTGCAACAAGGTATCATTAAAAAGACCTCCAGCCCCTGTAATAGTCCTATCATTCCATTGCCCAAGGGCAATACTGGGCAGTATAGGTTCATGCAGGACATACAACAGATTAACAACATAGTGGTTTCCTTAGCATCTGTTGTGCCTGACACCAATACTATATTATCTTCTATACCTGTAGAGGCAGAGTACTTTTCAGTCATTGATCTCTCCTCTGCGTTTTTCAGTATTAGAGTCCATCCAGAGAGCGAGTACCTTTTTGCTTTCACAGTGAAAGATACGTAATATACTTTCAGAAGACTAGCTCAAGGCTACACTGAGAGTCCCATGGTCTATGCACAGGCAGTAAAGAGAGACCTGGACCACCTACACCTGTAAAGTGGTAGCATCATCTTGCAGTACGCTGATGATCTACTTGTGGCATTTCCATCACTTAAGGCCTTTGAAAAAGACACTGCAGCGCTGCTGAATCACCTCCAGGAGAGAGGACACAAAGCTTCATTGTCAAATTCCCAGTGCTGCCAAAAAGAGGTGACTTACCTGGGTTGTGTGGTATCCAAAGGTACAAGCCTCATATCATCTGACAGGATAAAAATGATTCAGGGCATGCAGCCTCCGGCCTCCGTCCACCAAGAAAGGAATGCTGTCATTCCTGGGGATGATGAACTACTGCCACCAGTGGATCCCTGAGTACAGATCCTACAATGCCATCCTGCGACAATGTACACTACAAATGCTCCCAACAACATTGTATGGACTAATGAACTTGCAGACTGTTTTAAGAAACTGAAAGAGACTTTGTGTACTGTGCCAGCCCTGGGGCTGCCTGATTACAAACTGCTCTTCAATGTCTATGTGTCAGAGCAAAACGGCATTGCAAATGGTGTGCTGACACAGCAGCATGGCTCAGGAAAAAGACTGTGGCATACTACTCTGTGACTTTGCCTGCAGCAGTAACTGGGCATCCAGCTTGTTTGAGAGCAGTGGCATCAGCAGCTGTGATGGTACAGAGGACGGCTCCCATTGTGTTGGACTACCCTTGTATTGTTTATGTGCCACATTTGTTACAGTTGTTGTTGTCATCTGCAACAACACAACATTTTTCGGCTAGGCAAGCAGGTTATGAGGTCACTCTGTTGTCTAACAGCAATATCACCATTAAAAGATGCCCACCTGTTAATTTGGCAACATTATTACCTCCACTAGGAGAGTCAGATGAGACCCCTGACCATTAAAAAAAACTGACTATGAGTGGCACACTGATGGTTCCTCCAGCAGACTAACAGACACTGATTACATAGCAGGCCATGCTATAACAACAGTAGACACCATAGTTAAAAGTACAGCCCTCTCCCCTGGAACATCTGCCCAGCAAGCCAAGCTGTATGCTGTAACAAGAGCACGCATCCTAGCTGAGGGAAAAAAAATTAATATTTACACTGATTCACGTTATGCCTTTGGAGTTGTCCACGGTTTTGGCCAGCTGTGACAGTATCGTGGTTTCATAACAGCAGCAGGACACCCATTCAAAATGGCCCCTTAGTAAAGAATTTGCTACAGGCAATACTACGACCGAAAAGAATAGCAGTAATAAAATGTGAGGCACATACAGGAGCTAATACTGAGATAGCCAGAGGTAACGCCATGGCTGACACAGCAGCAAAAGAGAGCATGTTGCACCCAGTACAGATGGTGCCTTTAATGGCAAAAAGTATTCCAAAGATACAGCTGATTCAGAGACAATTGTTGCTAGCTGATGTGAAAGAAGCACAATGGTCTGCATCACCAGAGGAAGAAAAAGTGTGGATTGATACTGGATGTGAGCCGAATGATGAGGGATTGTGGGTCTACCAGGATGGTTGGCCTGTGGCCCCACACAGTATGTTTCTGCCCCTTACAAGGCTTGCTCATGGACCCACTCACATGGCTCAAGGAGGGATGAATGCATTGATTAGGCAAGAATGGTTTGCACAAGGGATAACAGCTTTAACTGCACAATTCTGCTCACAATGTCTTGTTTGTGCCCAACATGCTGAAGGTCGGTCTCCCGCTAACCATGATCACTTGCCAGTACTAGAGGATCCATTTACCAACATTCAAATAGACTTCGCCTATATGCCCCCAGAGAATGGATTCAAAAATGTGCTGGTATGTGTGAATCAATTTTCAAAATGGGTTGAGGCGTTTGCCACAAGGAAGAATGATGCAGCAACTGTTGTGCGATGCTTGATGATAGATTTAATACCCAGGTTTGGGGTTCGCCAGAGCATAAACAGTGACAGAGGGGGTGAAATTGTGGCTACAGTTGTGGAAAAGATGTGTGACTGTTTGGGAATAGAGTGGAAACGGCATGCCACTTACCACCCACAAAGTTCAGGCCAGGTAGAGAGAATGAACGCCACAATAAAACATAAATTAGCCAAAACAACTGATGCAACAGCCTGAAATGGCCAGATGTGCTGCCTTTAGTACTGCATGCCATAAGAGCAACACCATCTAGAACAACCCTCTTGTTACCCCATGAGGTATTGACGGGGCGGCCCATGTCAGTGGGGTTGAGGTAGCCTCTCACAGCATCCCAAGCAGCAATGCTCTGGACAGTTGAGCAGATTTCGGACTATGCTGTACAATTGTCGGTGGTCTTGAGGCATCACCATCTCCAGGTGAAGGAAGCTTTACCCCATCCTTCCTCAGAACAAACACACCCTTTTAAACCTGGAGACATGGTCATGGTGAGAAAAATAAAAAATGTTTCTCTTACTTCTAGGTGGACTGGATCCCACATTGTGCTCCTGGTTACCAGAACATCACTAAAGGTGCAGGGAAGTCCCAAGTGGCTGCACGGAACACGATGCAGGGCTGCTCCAACAACGCCTGATGCAGAGGCACCCTTTAACAGATAAGCACCGGCCACCCGTGGAGCAGCGCGAAACACAGGACAAGGGGGAGACAGACCAGACCTTTCCTAACAACAACGCCAAGGGTCTATCATCAAGTGTCCCAGGAACGGCGACACCAACTGATGCTGTTGAGTGAAGCACGCAATGCAGGTTAGACAAAGGTGATGGTCTACACCTGCCAAAAATAGGCTGAAAAGGACAACGCATGGCAGGTTCGTGAAACCGCCCCTGAACAAGACGACTACAGACCAGGAGAAGAAGCAGATAACAGCGCACCACAAGAACTTTCATTATTGACACTCACAGAAAGTACCCTGAAACTAAGTCAGAAAGACACTGCCTAACAATATTTTAAATTCTGAAAGTGATACTTACCACTTTCAAGCAAATGTTTTGCATTATGCTAACACTATTTTTTAGTACCTTAGTTATGGTTGTGCTACCTGTTTTGCAACAACCTGCTGACCATCCCCTCATTGCAGTACATGAGAAAGTTGCCAGGCTTTAGGTCTTCAAACTTGCTGGATTTGTAGAGAATTATCCAGTCACCCCAGCGACCCAATTGGCCTATATGAAACACCTGGGCCTATACAAAATTATGCACAAGGAATAGGATGCCTCATATCCAATGTAACCTGGGATTGTGGAGAAGGAAGGATTGGATGGTACCCACGTTGTACCATACTGCCAAATATTCAAGCCCAATACCAAGTGTCTCCTACACTAGAATACTTAGACAAGGAAAAAGCATTTCCTGTATGTTTAAAGCATTATGTTTCAGGATGTAACCCATCTTCCTGATACTTAGGACATTTAAAAAGCAGCCAGTGTCCTAACATATTAGAATTTGATAATACCACAGGTAATTGGAACATAAGAGATAGACAGTAAGTAGGAACTGGACGGCTAAGGTACGAGGAAAACAAGTAAACAATACCTTACATTACTGGAACATCACTGTAGATGGAGAGACACTATTAATAACACCTGATGGTCTTCTATATGATCCATTAATTGAGCAAAAGAATAAGTATGCTAGGGCACCAAATGTGATTTCTAAAATATTAGAATCCCCTCATGGTTAGCTCCCTGCTCATACACGGCACCATGGGCAAATGTTACGCTTATAAATTCTTCATGTGTAGGTGTACTTATATAGCGCAAACCTGTCACCCAAAGGGCATCCTGCCGCTTGCTTAGGGAACCCGTCCTGGTATTCCCCTGTGAGAAACCCCGGCAAGGTGTCCACAAGGTGAAAGCCAGGCATCCCGCTGCGAGGGGCCGTAGTGGAGATTAAGCAAGCTATTGCCCAGAGTTGCAGAGTGTGACCCCGTGATTCGAGTAGGCACCGGAGCGAGAATTGTCGAGTCCGTGGAATTTTTGAGCCCGAGACCCGCCGAGGCGGGGAATCGAACCCTGGTCCACGGTCGATCTCAGCTTCCGGGTCTGCCGCCTCTAACCACTGAGCCACGCTTCTCCACTTCATGGATTGATTACAAATGGTGTGATCAATTCCAAAACACTTTTCCGAAGGGGTAGGCCTTCCTCTCAGTAAATATCACACATTGGACACACAGTTACAGGGCGGAACGTATTTTATGTGTGGCACTAAAGCATACAAGGTGCTTCCCCGGCACTGGGAAGGCATGTGTGCTATTTCTGATCTTACACCAAACATTTCAGTCGTGCCACACATTGCAGCCCATGAGCCACTAAATTTGGGGAGTGTTGCTCATAGATATAAAATAGATATACATACACCTGTTCTGGAAGCTAGACAAGGTCTATTCTTTGACCTAATGCATATATTTATTCCTGGATATGGGGTATATGATTTAGAATTGCCCCTTGTTAATATGTCTGCTGAGCTAGCTGTAGCATTAAATGCCACAAGAGATGCACCTCAACAGTTGCAGATGGAAATACATTCAGTAGCTGCCATGACAATTCAACATCAGATTGCACTTGACCGCCTGACACTACAAGGAGGATTGAGTGTTTTATTAAATTCCTCTTGCTGTTATTTTTTAAACAAAAGTGGAAACATAGCAAGGGATGTGGCACAAATTAAGAATGCAGTTCAAATATTCCGTGGAGCAGGGAAAATTACAGATTCTGATGACTGGTACTGGCTATGGTCATGGCTACCAACAGGATGGTTAAAGCAGTTAGTTCTAGCACTACCGGATATCTTTTTAATAATAGTGATATTTTTGTGTTGTCTTCAGTGTTGTTGCAAGTTGCTCCATGGGACAGCAATTATGTAGTAAAAGCATTTATTCAATTTTTGCAGTTAAAATTCAACCTCCTTTAGAGAAGGAGCTAGCCTACAAATATCTCCAAATACAACAGGATGTAGAGAAAGCACACAAAGAAACATTGCAATTAATGGCTATAGATATATAATATAAATGCATTGAGTATTAGTATATAATTGTATCTATGTTGAAAAATGAATACCTCCTAGATTTGTCTACACCAATATATGCATGTTATTTAAACACTGTGTAATGCCAGTCAAAGAAACGTACTTTATCAATACTTTATATTTCTACCATATATATATTTATATTTTTCTTACAATAGTATTTGATATTGCTATCAGAAAAGAGGGATACTGTGGGGCAAAATATATATCTATATGTTTGCATCAGCCAAATAAGTGAATCGATCTCAAATTCTCCCCTACAGTATCTCAGACCCACTGAGATAACTATGTTTGTCTCTGGCCAAACTTCTTGCTCTATGCTCTTAAAATCACCCCTCCTTTACAAGTCTATTTCCAGCCTGACCCAAGGACCTTCATTGCCCTCTTTGACACGTCCTGGGTTAACAGCTGTCAAAAGCTGTCAAAAGCCTCCAATTCTTGCAGGTTTCACTTCAACTTGCTTTCTGTTCCCTTGTGTCCTTATTTTGCTCTATGTCTTGTGCTTGCATGACAAGTCTATTTGGATATGTACAACCGTATTTGGCCTTGTCCACGTCTAAAGATTTTACTGATGACCGCACTTTCTGCCCTATATTTGCTCCCCTGAATATGTGTAGGGGGCAGACGAAGCTTGCTCCAAGACGTGACACTGCGTCTACCTTCTGCCTTGGCATGCCAATAAACGGACAAAGGTGCAAGAACATTTCCTGTGTTTTCTGGATGCTGGAGTCTGTTTGCTTTGCGTCGCTCTGAGGAGGGTTGGAAGATTTATTACCCAACAGTACTCCTACTATGCGTTCCCTAACCTAGGTGACTAGGGTGGGTGTTCTGTCAAAACTCCCCTATTGGATGATCTAAATCCCCATTACAAGAAGGCCTGATATATAAGTCTCCGTCTTAGTCACAAGTTTGACATTCCTCCTCGCAGGAATCAGCTGGGTTGAGACCCCGACACCACGACATCCTCGCAATGACAGCATAGTGCTCCTTTAATTTAAGCACGGAAATATATGTATATTTATAACAACAGTATCCATGCTTCTGTGTCGAGGCTTCAGCAGAGTTGATATTGTTTATTTTCTCTATGATAGCCCTGTCACCTCATGGACGAATATTAAACAACAACATTTGCACAATGTGTGTTCAGGCCTTGTATTGAATGCTCAAGGTGACGTGACTGTGTACTTACGAAGTGGAATTGTAGGTAATGTGGTTTCAGAGAAACTAATCCAGCACTGTCAAGTAAGCAAACATGTGTCAAAAGTCATTGTGTGGAATAGAAGGCAACTTTGGAAACATGTACGTGTAAAATGGCAGTGCTTTTTCCTGGGCCTAACCTAGCCATGTGACACCCACTCTTTGGACAGAAGTTGACTATAGGTATTTAATAATCAGAAAGCTATCCAGAGCAATGCTACAGCATTTGTTTATATATTAAAGGTACTAAAATCTCAAATGCATTTAAAAGGCAATCACACAGTTTGAGAACCAAAGCATATAGAAAGACACTCTTTAAAAATCATAAAAGCAAATACAAAACAAATTTAAAAGGAATTTAGAATGTTAAAAAGAAGCCGAATCAAAATGTTCCCACCAAATGGAATAGCCAATTGTTTATGTGTTATGAGTGGTAGAGGAAACATTTCTGTTCCTAGTAACCTCAGAGCAGGTTTATAGAGCAAGTGTATTCCCATCAAAACCCTACAGCAGTCACTGAAGGAGTGACCATAGCCAATGGATAGTCTGCAGGACCAGAGCCAAGTTCCAATTTACCAGGAGCAGAAGCATTACAGGAAGGCTTGTAGAATGCGTTCAGGAGCAATTGTATACGAAAAGGACAGCAATACAACCTGGCCTCCAAGGGGTCCATCAGTACGTTCATGTCCAGAGGCTGAACCAATTGCGTTCCTAGGCACAAGTCCGAGGCACACGCGAAGGTGCACAGCACAGCAGGGATACGGACTTCATACAGCAAAGCCAGACAGCTGAAATTATAAGAACCAATGCTCATTTAATTCCTGAAGCAAAGATGCGCCGAAACATTGTACCATGCGTTCATGGCACATGAGCACATGTGATAGTGCCAGTTCCCTTGGATAGTGAAATGAGCCATCCATTGAGGAGTAGAAAAATGTAAATCACAGTCCCGACAATCAAAAACAGGATCAGCTGTAAGACCTCCAAAAACACTTCTGAACACGTAGTGAATAAATGAAGGAATGACTCCTAAGTATGTCGGGAAGGTACTAACCAAACCAGAGCCTAAGAATTTAAAAAGTGTGCTACCCCTGCAGTATGAGATATAACAAAAATGTGGTGTACCAATTCTCCAAAATGCTGTAGGAAAATAGTACAGAGTAGCGACTGTATCTCAGAAGAAGACCTTGCAACTTGAAGATCAAACATCTCCTTGGCAGATGTTAAGGCCACATCTTTCTGAAACAATAAGGCTTTTAGTATGCTCAAGGCATCAAAGTGCACATTTGAAAGTTTAATCAAAAGCCACGGTGGTGCCTCCCTAAAAGTACAGGCAGGTGGAAACAATACTTGTGTACAGCAAGTGACGGCGGAAAAAACCATGACATGAAAAGCTATGATGGGTCTCATCCCGCAGTAACCCTGATGGGTCAACATCAAATAACTCACATTCAAGAGTAATCTGAAAGCTGGGCGAATCATGGCTGCTGGGAAACCTTTCAACTAGCAAGATAAGTTTTCTACGGAAGCATTGCAAGCCCCGTCGAGCAACATTTCTTTGGACACCAAGGGACGACTTAAAGCATTCTTGCAGAAAGAACCGCAGAGTAAAACTTCAGTGTCTTTATTCCGAGATTATTATTATTATTTAGCATTTGTAGAGCGCATAGCTACCCGAAGGCATCCCAGCGCTAGCGCCCAACAACGGGAGCGGTTTACAGTGTCACGGAGAGTGCTGGGTTATAGGCAAGTGATTTGGAAAAGCCATGTCTTGAGCAGTTTACAGAAGGGCAAAAGATGGGGTTCCAGCCGGAGATGTAAGGGCATTGTGTTCCAGAGTCTGGCCACATTGTAGGCAAAGGGTCTTCCTCTGCTTCTTGCTCTTCTGATTTTGGGAATGACTGCAAGGTTGAGGTGGGTCGAGCGCAGACACCACCCATGGTGATGGAAGGTGATGAGAGATTTATTAATGGCTGAACCCTTTCCCCATAAAGACTTATGTGCTAAACACAATGCTTTGAAGTTAATTCTTTCAATAACAGGCAGCCAATGTAACGTCTTCAGTGCTGGTTTGGCTGACTGATTTTTCGGAACCCTAGGAACAATCTGACGGCGCAATTCTGCGCGACTTGAAGCTTCCTTATTGTTGCTTTGGGTGCTCCTAGGTAAAGGGAGTTTCCGTAGTCCAAAGGTGAAAGGACTAGGGCCTGAATAAGGATCCTTTTTGCATTCATGGGAAGAAGTGGGAGGATCTTGCGTAGTAATCTGATGTTGCCATAGCAGGCCCCAGTTACTCTCACTGCTTGCTCTTCAAACTTGAGGGAAGTGTCCAACGAAACACCCAAGCTTTTGATTCTGGTCCTGGGGGGTAGGGATTGGAATTTGTAAAGTAATTACCAATACTCATGTACATACCCCTCCCCTAATGCTTCTTATCTGCCCACTTAATGGTGTTCTAAGCAGTATTGGAAATAGAATACTGATTTCTGCAGAGTAATACAATCAGCAGAAGGTGTTTCAGCAACAGTGAGTGGCATCCTCTCTAATCCCTCTATGTGTAACATAGTTTATGTTGCATCTGTGCATGCCATGAGCATTTTCTGTTTTGTCAGTTGGTAAGGTGAAAACAAGCTAGTAACATTTACATGTTGCCATGGTACGCGACCAGAACAAAGTGTCTGAAGCGTCAAACTCAATAGCAGGGTGGATCTAAGTTGCGATTACCCATGTCTTATGATGTCTATTGCGGACGACGCTATGCTACCCAGGGAGAACATGCTAGAGGACAGGGTGGTCAAGTCATTATCAACTACTGCTTGAGCCTTCTCTAAATTAGCCCTGTCAATTCCGCGCAGTCTTTCAGCAGCTTCCTGTTGAGAAACTTTCCATATTTCATTGTATATTGCATACAAGAAGCATTTTTGACTTAGTTTTCGAGGACTTAACAAGATGTCCTGTAGTCATCAGAAAATTGGGTCATGTTGTTTCACCTGGGACAATGCTGAGGTTTTTAGCCAATCAGGCACAACTTCCCAACATTGTACTTTGTTACCACCCAGAGTATTCTGTCTGCATGTAACCCAGGTCAGGCCTGCTGATCTTAAAGCCCTCAGTGTTACCCAGGAACCGTGCTTGGCATCCATTCGTATTAAAGGGCCACACTTATTATCCCTTCCAATTGGTGTATGATTTATTTATTTATTTTATTTATTTTAAAGGTTTATATAGCGCTGGCTAGACCCGAAGGTATCAGAGTGCTTTACATGAGCAACAGATCATAGTTACAGGTTACATCATTACAAAGGTTACCCAGTTATTAGAGCATGGCAAAATAGTTACTTGTAAGGTCGAGATAAATAATAAGCACCAATTCTTAAGGGGAAAAGCAGGCAGGAGGAAAGATTCAGGGGAGGGGGAAGCAGACAGGTAATGAAGGC
This sequence comes from Lissotriton helveticus, assembly GCF_964261635.1. Taxonomy (NCBI): domain Eukaryota; kingdom Metazoa; phylum Chordata; class Amphibia; order Caudata; family Salamandridae; genus Lissotriton; species Lissotriton helveticus. The sequence continues at coordinate 1,631,975,921 of NC_136063.1, read as the reverse complement.
GGGAAAGAGGAGGGGAGGGTGAAGGACACCGCATAGAAAGAGGAGGGGAAGAGCGACTGGGACACAAACCGGTAGACGAGTCAAAGCGACGTCCAAAGTCCAGTAAGCTGTGATCTCAGTTGCGAGAGGCTCCCTTTACGCACTGGACTCTCTCAGAGGGGTCTCTGAGACTCCAAGGCCTACATACTGGATCCTACCCCAAAAAGGGGAGAGGGAGTGCTTTGGCAAGGGGTGCCATACCATACCTCAGCTGTGAGTGGCTCCCTTGGCGCAGTGGACTCTCTCAGCGGGTTCGCTGAGAGTCCAGAGTATAAATATTGGATCTTTTCCCAACAAGGGGAGAAGGAGTGCTTAGTCAAAGGGCACAAAGGACAGGGGGCTAGGCAGACTAGCAAGCAAGAAAGATGAGAGATTCATGGGAGAGGGGATAGGAGCTAGGAGCTAGGGAGGAAGACAAAGAGAGAAAGAGTACTAAATGGGAACAAATTTAATTAATGAGTTATTATATAGCGCTGGCTAGACCCGAATGAATCAGAGCGCCTTACATGAGGAACAATAATGTTGCAATTTACTTCAGTTAAAAGTTACATAAGTATCAAGAAATGCATTTAAAGAACATTGGGGACAAGGTGAATGGAGCAAGGAAGGGTAAGAGGATAGGGTAAAGGGGTAGGAGAAAGATAGGACATAGAGACGAGGGGAAAATCTGCCCAAGGTCCGGCTGGGTAGGTGACGGCAGAGGGGGGGGAAGTCCACAACCCATCTCCTCTTTAGCTATATGGTAGCTCCACCGGGCATCAGCCAATCGCTATGATGAATTGTACGTGCCACTGCGTAGCATGATGTCTAGTGTTTCCTTGTAGTTTGAAAGCAGCTGCCAGTTTTCAAAACGAGCAAATGTGGAAATATGTGGTGTGTTCAAAGATTTTATCTTGGCTAAACCGAGACGTGCTGTTTGTTGCACAGTTGCGTTCAGAAAAATCATATGTTGTGTTATGAGGCATGCTCTAAATAAAGCCTAATTTCCCTGAATCTGCCAATCCTTTGTCCCCCAAATTGATTTTACATCTATTGTGTCCCTCCAAAAGGAGAACTTTTGTGTGGACAGCTGGGAGATAGTGTCCACTGAGAAGCAAAAAAAAAAGACTGTCACAAAACCAATCCAAAGGACCAGAATAAAAAACGTAATTATAATTCAAAGGTGTGACCATGGAGAAACAAAGTATGTCTTTTTCAGCCAAAGAAAGAAAACACACCACAGTCTCATACATAATGGTAGAGGTGCTGGTGGATCAGATGAACAGCGGCCCTCATCCTCCTGGACCTCTCCGCAGCCTTCGACACTGTCTGCCACCGTACCCTAGTACAGCGCCTCAGCAACGTCGGAATCCAGGAGAAGGCACTGGAGTGGATCATCTCTTTCCTCGCGGGAAGGACACAGAGAGTCCGCCTCCCCCCGTTCAGATCGGAGGCCACCGAAGTCATCTGCGGCGTTCCTCAAGGCTCCTCGCTCAGCCCAACACTCTTCAACGTCTACATGAGCCCCCTCGCAGCCATCGCACGCCAGCACAACCTCAACATCATCTCCTACGCCGACGACACCCAGCTGATCATCTCCCTCACCAAAGACCCCGTCACCGCCAGAGCCAACCTACACAAAGGGATGACAGACGTTGCCAAGTGGATGATGAACAGTCGTCTGAAACTGAACTCGGAGAAGACGGAAGTCCTCATCCTGGGATCCGCACCCTCCGCCTGGGATGACTCCTGGTGGCCCTCCGCCCTGGGCAGCGCGCCCAAACCCACAGACCATGCACGTAACCTGGGCTTCATCCTGGACTCATCCCTCTCCATGACCAGACAAGTCAACGCCGTCTCCTCGTCGTGCTTCAACATCCTGCGCATGCTACGCAAGATCTTCCGATGGATCCCCACCGAGACCAGGAAGACGGTCACCCAGGCCCTCGTCACCAGCCGTCTGGACTACGGCAACTCCCTCTACGCCAGAACCACCGCCAAACTCCAGAAGAGACTCCAGCGGATCCAGAACACCTCAGCACGACTCATCCTGGACATCCCCCGCCGCAGCCACATCTCCGGACACCTGAGAGACCTGCACTGGCTCCCGGTCAACAAGAGAATCACCTTCCGGCTCCTCACCCACGCACACAAAGCCCTACACAACCAAGGCCCAGGATACCTCAACAGCCGTCTCAACTTCTACGCTCCCACGTGCCAGCTCCGATCGACCAGCCACGCCCTCGCCGCCGTCCCCCGCATCCGAAGAACCACCACAGGAGGAAGGTCCTTCTCCTACCTGGCCGCCAAGACTTGGAACTCCCTTCCGACCCACCTCCGCCTGACCCAAGACCACCTCGCCTTCAGGAAGCAGCTCAAGACCTGGCTGTTCGAACAGTAGCGGACCCCCTCCCCCCAGCGCCTTGAGACCCTCCGGGTGAGTAGTGCGCGATATAAATGATATGATTGATTGATTGATTGATGAATCAGAGGAAAAGTCATCAAAGTTAATGAAGTAGCCAGAGACAGTTCTATCAATTGTAGTTTTATTTGCCACACTACACTTCTGACAATATGTGATTTACCAGCTCTGAGCCTTGTTTCAAACAGCACCAGTCAAATGAGAAGTTTGGGTGCTGGCTTTCTCTACAAGAGGGTGAAGTCATTGTTTCTGGAAAAGGGCACTGTAGAGAACTTCCTTATAATGTATAAAACCCAAAAGGTCCACCAAAAACACTTGATACTATTAAATCTGACATAAACAGTGCAATAGTTAATATTGAGAGTGGACATTCTGATCGTAGTGTCCTCCCCAGTCCGGGAGCATGTAACAGACCACGTCACACAGGGAGCTCTGGTCTGCATGTCTTTATACTAAAGCATTAACTGCATACGCTGCATTACAAACCTTATTGGCCACATCCAGCCACACCAAAAGATTACATAATGCTTGTAAGGAGTCTGCAAACGACCACTAGAGGCCTCATATGCACAAACAAAGGACTTATTACAGTGTAAGAGGAAGCAAAGGTCCCATATGGTTCGTGTATTTGAAACATTTCTGTGTAACCCAAAAATTTGTGAGTGATTACATGAATGGTGTCTGTGGCGACCTTATGTAATTGTTGCTGACTATCTGGTTCACTAAAGAATATAAGCAACATTCATGATCTTTTATGACAAAGTCAAAGTAATAAAATCCACACATCTGTTAGTCGAGTTCCAAGGTCTGTTGATAAACTACCATACTGGAAGGCCTCAGAGTTTTGAAACTTTATTTTATTTACCTGTGTTAAAACATGTTTTAGATAAATAATTTGATAGTACGCTTTTGTGTACTTTTAATAGTAATTCATATACTTGTAATAGCAATTCATAAACTATTAAATGGCAACATTATCCAGGTAGATTTAAATATAGAAGAGTAGTGTTGACTTCTATTTGTGCAACTGTTTATTGATTTATGTGAAAAATAAAAATGTTGACAATTAATGTTCATCAACTGGTCCAGTTAGTAAACAGTGTAAGAGCAGCAGGGCCTCTGTTTACTGTTAATTGTTTTGTTTTTGAAGATCTTAATTGTTTCCTTTACAACATGTTAATAATACAGTAGGCAGAGAATCACAGATTTTAGATGCTGTAAACAGAATACAAGTAATACCTGTGTTAAAGGAGAATCATTATCCTCCTGATAGTGTTGAGGCAGAATGAATTTTACCAGAATATGATGTGCTCATATAATAAAACACAATACAATATATTCATAGTGTTGGGTCTACATACCCTTAAAACAGAGAATGAGTGTATAGCAGTAGTTCAGGTCCCTCATATCTCAAGCTCTGATGTAGTAGTCTATAACAAAATATTTTTAGAATAAAGCAATCATCTTGTTTACAGCTCAAATTACACTTGTATTCACAGGGGACACCAAAGTGTAATAAAATAGAACTGGGTTATTTGCCTACGGCAGGGTCACTAGATTCATTCAGTGTACGCAGGCAGACTTGTTTATCAACCAGGCATTCATGAATCCACTCAAGTGTGAATACTATGACATCAAAAACCCAGTTAATGTGGTAGTAGCAGATAACATCACAGCTCTCAGGATGTCAATGATAAAATGTGCCTGCTTTTACACTCAGACGGAAAATGAATAATTTGTAAGTGGAATTCCAAATCCCTGTGAAATAGATTAAGTCAAAGCATCATACAAAGTTCTCCTACATGCAAGTGTCTTGATAGGTAACCAGACTCCTGAGGCGTGAGCCGGGAGCTTTTGCATTGCGCTTTTATTGATTCGTATCTTTGCCATAAAATTGAATTGCTGTCTGGGGGGAACGTTTATGTTATTTTATTGTCATTTTCGCCGCTTTTTAATATACTCACCCCATTACTGCTGCTACCTTCATAGACTAATCACCCGGCACAAAGGAGAGAGGTTGTGCGCCATCTTGGGGGAGGATTGCCGAGCCTGCAGACTAGTGTTTGCAGAATCGCCTGCCTGGCCACTTCCTGGGTCACTATAAATGACCTCACTTAGGCTCCCGCGCAGCGGACGCGCGCAGTGGGCGTGCCGCAGGCGCGCCAAAGGCCGACGGGTCGACGCCAGACGCCAGGATCCCTGCACCTTTTACTGGTGAAATTCTCCGCTACTCCCGTGAGGAGCTGATGGGGCTGGCCTCTGAGTGCTTAGCGGTACCGTGGGCCTTACATGAGCCGGATTTTGCATGCGATACTTGCACTTTCAAGGTTAGTGGGGTGAAACAGTCCCTATGTACTTCTAGCCAAACTATATACAAGTTTCTCAGCTTAAATTGTCGCTCTATGGTGAGTCACTACGCTCAAATATTTGACCTTCTCATGGCGGAGGCCCCTGACGCCCTCTTCCTCACAGAAACTTGGCTGACCCAAGATACTGTAGCGGAACCAGGGCTGGCCCTTCCGGATGGTTTTACTTTATATAATATCAGAATGGGGAAGAGGGGGCGGTATTGTGGTAATAGCCAAAGCCATGTTCGCCGTCAGTTTGTCGAAGGAGGAAATAGCAGGCTGCGAGAGTGCTCTATTTAGAATTGAGCTTAATTGCAACCTGACTATGTCTGGTCTTTTAATTTATAGACCTCCGGGGCCTTCTCAGAACTTTTGTGAAGATCTGGTGAATAAAGTTGGGTCTTTAGCTAGTAAAGTAGCGAACATTACCATCCTGGGAGATCTTAATCTCCACCTTGAGTTGGAGGGTAAGGCTGTGATCTCCAATTTCTTAGCGTACTTAGAGGCTTTTCAGCTACCGCAACTGGTCTTTCCAACATAGAATGCCTGAAGGTCCTTTCCCCGTTTCCACTGACTTGGACTGACCACTCAGTTATTCCTTTCTTTCTGCGGTGGCAGGGCAGAGCTGAAGTGGTCCATCCTGTAGTCATGATCAAACGGCCCTGGTATAAGTTAGACCAAGAATCGCTCGCCACTCAGTTGGCAGAGCTGAGACTTCAGCTCCCTGTGGACATCGAGGAGGCACAAGAGTGCTTCCATGACTGGTTGATAGCTGGTTTAGACAGCTGCATTCCAGCAAAACCGGGAGGGAAGAGGCGTGGGCCATCTAACCCTTGGTTCACAGACCTATTAACACAGGCAAAGAAGGGTTGTAAGCAATTGGAACGTGCCTGGCGCCGCTCTTATGAGCCCGCGGCCAAAGCAGTTTATCGAGAGGCAGTGAAAGATTATCACAAGCTCATCCGCAAAACGCGGGCTGAGTTTATGGCCAATAAAATCTTGAACAGCGCCAATCCGACTAAGACCATCTTCTCACTGCTTAAAAATATGAAGAGCGCAGGTCTGCCTAATACTTCCCCTGTGGCCTCAAACCATCACTGTGAGGCCCTAGCTCATCACTTTGTGGAGAAAGTGGAGCGGATCTATCAGGGCCTCTCCACAGGTAGTCCCCCTAATGAAGATGCTTGGTTGAGAGGGTCAGATACTGAGCCGAGTGGGGGCCTGTTGTGTTTTCCATTGCTGTCGCTTCAGGAGATCGAGACGCTAAGTGTAAAAATCAAGTCGGGCTCGCCTGCGGATCCAATGGCGGCATCCTATTTTCATCAGTTCTTACCACCCATTGCCCCTGTGGCCCTTGAATTGGCCAATTTGTCATTGAAATCAGCCTCCGTTCCAAGTGTGTGGAAACATGCTAAAATCATTCCACTACTAAAAAAAACCTCACTTGACTCAGATGACACTGGTAACTATCGCCCCATTTCCCAACTGCCGTTTATGGCTAAGGTGGTGGAGGCACATGTTAACTCCATCTTGTCCAGATACATAGAGGAGCACAATATCTTCGACCCTTCCCAACACGGGTTTCGTCCTCGGCATAGCACCGAATCTGCTCTTCTTGTTGTCACAGAGACTATTCGTAGTCGGTTGGATGAAGGCAACTCCGCGGCCTTGGTCCTGTGGATCTAAGCGCCGCTTTTAATACGGTGTCCAATACGATCTTTCTCCAACGGCTCTGGACAATTGGAGTCAGAGGTGAGGCTCTGGCCTGGATTCGATCCTTTTTGGAAGGGCGGTCGTTCCAGGTATCTGTGCCCCCTTTCCATTCGCAGGAACATGCCCTGTGTAGAGGGGTACCCCAGGGCTCTATTCTGAGCCCACTGTTATTCAATCTTTATGTGGGACCCCTAGCGGAGGCAGCCAGAGGCAGAGGTTTGTCCCTAGTGTCGTATGCTGATGACACCCAGTTGGTGATTGCCTTCTCAAAGAAAAGTCGTGCTAACTTGGAGTCCTTTAAAGAGGATCTGGCTATTATCTCAGACTGGATGAAGGCTAATTGCCTTCAACTAAATGCCAGCAAGTCTGAGATTCTTTTATTTGGGAAGGACCAGGAGCTCTGGTCTGAGCTGTGGTGGCCCGAACATCTGAAACCTGCCCCGCTTCCAAAGGAGGCGGTAAAGAACCTGGGTGTCTGGTTCGACTCCAGCCTAACTTTTGAGAAGCAGACCAGAGCTGTTGGCGCTGTCTGCTTTTGGCTCCTGAGAGGACTGAGGCCGTTGCTTGGTCTCTTTCCGCCAAGCGTTCGCCAAACCATCATGCAAGCCTCCATTCTTGTGAGGCTTGACTAAGGCAACACCCTATATTTAGGTGCCAATAAGGCAAGTATCAAACGACTGCAGCGGGTCCAAAATGCGGCAGCCCGCATGCTAGTGGGACTCCCAAGATCTCAATCTGTTGCGCGAGTACTTCTGAAACTGCACTGGTTGCCGATTGCAACCCGTATTCAGTTTAAGGTGCTATGCACTGTACATAGAATCATGAAACAGCAGGCCCCTACTGGTCTATCTGGCCTGCTGAAGCCCTATCTTCCTAGGCGCGCTTTGCGCTCCGCAAACCATGGTTTGGTCTGTGTCCCTCGAGTAAGAAAAGCAAGGGCTGGGGGTCGCTCTTTTGGTTTTATGGCAGCCAAACTCTCGAATTCTCTTCCAGTTAGCATTCAAGCGATTCCCAATCTTTTGACATTTCGGAAATCATTGAAAACATGGTTGTTCCCCATTCTGTAACTTTCCGCATTTGTTAGTTCCTGATCGCTCTGATGGTTTCTGGTTGCGCTGGGACGCCTCGTCGCTGGGGCAGCCATGCGCATTATAAATCTTGTATAATAAAAAATATAAAATATAAAATATGCCAAATTTGATTCGAAATCATCTAGATCATTGGTTCTTAACCTGCGCTACAGGGACCCTGGGGGTCTGCGGGTTTTCACCTTTATTTAAGAATAATTGGGGTAAATTTACAAATTGCAACACAAATATCACCTCCTCCTGTAGCTGCCATAGTTTTCAGCTCTCCTTGCTCGTTTTTTCAAGTTAATAGAATGATTATATTAGTGAGTCTCAGGACTTTAAGTGGGCCGAATTCCTTTGGGTCTGAGACCTGGCAGTAAATTAACATGGACATTGAAACATGCCCATTTCGGGCCCAATATTCATGTCTATAACTTCTTGGGTAAAAAACGATAGATTTCTGACAAAAGAATGCATAAAACATGAAAGTAATCCCAGTCACCAATTTAGTTCATGGTTATTTTTGACATGTCTTACTTAATCTTGCATTCCCTAACAGTGTTAGCCATTTCCGGGATGCTGTGTTTCTCAATTGTTTTTGATGCAGTATATTACTCTTGTATAGTGCATACTTTGAACTGAATCTCCTCCAGGTGTTTATAATAGGCCACTATTGAAAGCTCTGGTGCTGAGGTTTAAGGCAATGCGAATTCCACACAGCATCTGCCGGTGGGTAAGAAAAGTGTTCTGAATACGTGGCCATTCAATCCTTGGCCTCTATGCAGAGCGTACTAAGGGTGGGAGAAATTTGCAAATTCGCGGTCCGCGAATTCGCGCAAAATTGAATACGCGAATTTACGGATTTCTTTTTTTGCGAGTTCACTGGGGTTTTGCGTATTCGCGAGCCGCTTGCAGAGCACCGACCGCGAAGTTACCCATGCGGTCGTACATGGGCGTGGCCATCTTGTGCGCGTTGCGTATTTCCGTTTCCAGGCTCTATTGGCAATCTTGCGTTGTGTGTGGCGCGCTATAACAAGTTTGCGTGTGTTTTTGCGTGCTCGCGGGGGAAATATCGCGTGAACTTACCCACGCGGTCCTCAACGGGCGAGGCCATCTTGTTTTTTCATTCATTGCTATGGTGCTGGGCATGCTTTCTCTATCGAGCTTCAATCTTTTCCATACTTTGCTTGTTAGAAGTTTTTTTTAATCTATTTTACTTATTATCTATCCCTCTAGTTTTCTAGCTCTATATTTTGTGTTTTCTTCTACTTTTGGTTAATTTAAAACTACTTTATTAAACTCTTTTCTTTACTTTTTCCCTATTCTCTTTCCTATTTATTATTTACCTTCCTGTCCAGACCATGGCAAAGGGAGCCGGGAAGCAGCCTGACAAGAGGAAGGGTCCCGCACCCCGTTCCCGGCTCCCATGCGGGCGATTGAGGGGGGAGCAAGTCACAGCCCGGGAGATATTCAGCGCGGAGGAGGTGGCCGCACTGGTTTATTATGTGCAGCGTCGCCTACCCAAGACCATCGCGGCAGGCGGCAGGATCGCTAGCGGGTATGGGCTCCGGGAGCGTCGGAAGCTGTGGGAGAAGGTGTGCCGGGCCATGTATAAACACTCTCGGATCCAGCACACCTACAGCCAGGCCACGCACCGGTGGTCCGACCTCCTGGACCGTGAACACGACCTGCTCGACCCGCTAGGCGTCGAGATCCCCGGGCTTGGTGAGTAGTAGTAGCTATTTAATCACTACTCTGTTTTCTCCTGCTCTATGTGTTATCATATTGCAAATTTTTGTTTTTTCCGAAGAGCAATAATGCTGCCGATTACATTGTAGGTAAATTATGTTTCAAAATCTTCTGTGATTGCATTTCAGGTGCACTGCTCTCCTGCTCAGTGGCGGTGCTACTATGCTTATTTGTTTTCGATTTTGTGCTCATTTCATTGGCCTGAGTAATTATGTATGAGTGTACTTTACAGAACTGCGTAATGCTAGACACTAAGGGGCAGATTTACAATTGCTGGCGCATCCCTGCAAATTAGCAGGGATGCGCCAGTAATTGTGCGCCATACCTCCACCACCCATGGTGCGCCGCATTTACAATGCGGCGCACCATGGGGCAAAAACGACACAGAAGCGTCACGCATCTGTGCCCTAAAGGCGGCGCATTGCTGGAGTTGCGTCGCAACCCCGACGCAGCTCCAGCAATGCTCTGGGGTGCCCTATTTCCCCAATGCTGCGTCAAGCCGTATGTCTGCTTCAAGCAGGCGCAGGGTTTTGAGTGACGCAGCATTGCCCTAAAAGTGACTGAGTGAAATCTTGTAGATTTCACTCAGCCACTTTTAGGATGCGTTCCTGCGCAGGAACGCCCTCCCTTGCGCCTGAACGCCCTCTGATGGCGCAGGGCTTTACAATGCGATGCATCTCCCAGATGCGTCACGTTGTTAATATACCCCGCACCCTGGTGCCTCTTTTGCGCTGCCGCTGCGTCACAAAAGTCACGCAACGACAGAGCAAAAGAGCTGCAAGGGGCTTGTAAATCTGCCCCTAGAGACTCAAGTCCGGTCCTTCCTTTGTACACCTGCCACTAAGAAGAGATAGTGGTGGTGGATTGATAGTTTGAGTAATTTAATGACTGGTTATGTAGTAGGAAACTTACTTTTTAGTGTTTTCACTGGACTGCAATCACGATGGACTTTGTCTGTCACTTCGCGTGCTGCGGAGTGCTGCCTGCCAGTCCTAGTTGAACCTTTTTATAGTTGGTTTAGTGAGTTACATAACTTTCCAAGTCGACGGTCCGCGAATCCAGCAATACTAATATCCTAGTAGACCACATTAGATAGGTCGATAAATGTAGTGCAATTGTTGTCTATTTGCTATTTCCCCGAAATAATTTGCTATTGTTCTTTTGAAATGTTTGATTTGGTTGACAACAATCATCCATGTTTGGGTCTTTCTTTCATGTTGTACATCAGCTCCCCCCAAAGGCAAGAGGACAGAGGAGGTAGCGACGCCGGCGGAGCAGGAACAGGAAGGCCAGGATCGGTGCAGCGAAGGCTCCTCTGCTGGCCCAAGTAAGTTTTCATGTTAATATTAATATTTATACTTCCCTATCTTTTAGAGTACCTATTTTTTACTAACGTTTTTCATTCGATTTTTTCTAAATCGTCTTTGATCTTCTTGTAGACTGTTTCTAAATTCTTATCGTGCCTCTACTATGACTCCCTGTGGTAGTATTAGATTATTATTATTAGTCTGTCTGTGTAGCTAACTAAGCTTGCACAGTTGGCAAAAGGTGTTAAACGAAACTCCCATTCTATTCAGCAATAGCTCTATGCACCGAGTGCAGTCCTCTGGGTTGTCCATAATGTCTTTTGAAGTCTTCTAAATGTTTATGCTTTGACAATTCCCAACAATAAAATGTCAATGACCACCAAGAAAGAATAAGATACTAGTTTACTTTTTGATTGGATAGGAGGACAATTCACACTACTATTGTTGTAGGGACAATTCTGCACAAACAGAACTATGGACACTAAATAGTGCATTGTTTATCAATTATAATAGGCGCAGTTAGACTTTCCACATACCTCAGTCATAAGAGAATTTGAACCCCCAATCTCCTTACTGACTAGCTAGTGTGGCAGAGTCATTTAGCTCCCTAATTCATCGATGATTGATCCCCAATGATGATTATCCAACCCAGGACATAAGACTACGGAGTCAGAGTCCAGAACTGTCAGAGCCACGGACTCATGCTTGCAAATTGCAAACCCTTTCGCTCACTCACTCATGACCAAAAACCACAGAGTCTATGTAAGTTTTAAAGCTTTATTAAAAGTAAAAACATTTATTAAAATCAAGTTCATCATACAACATAAACGGTGGATTGAAAATGGAAAAGTGCTTAGTGATTTCACACATTAATTGTGGGCGAGCCCTCACCTGGTTGGAACTTCAAATCTTCTTTGTGGTGCTGAATCATTGCTGACTCCGTCCTAGTGATGATGATCTGATCTTGCTCTTGCTCTTAGAAGGGAACCTTCTGTCTGTTATGAGAAAAATGGTGCGTGTTAAAAAGCAAGCATTCATCAGTTGTGCCAAAAAGTGTAGCAAGACAACACCCTTCCCTGAAAAAAGGGCAATTTTTAGTTTTGACTAGACAGTCACAAATTATTAAATTTGTTTTTGTGGTCGTAGTGACAGTTTTTCATTCCTAGACAAAATACTAGGGAGTGGTGTATATGGCATTTAAGAATCTGAAATGTATTTTCTAGGCGGAACATCAGCACAACCATCCACCGGTGCCGGGGCCAGCGCGGAGGTGGGCACTCCTGGGGCGGAGGCGGTGCAACAGCCAGCGGAAACTGCTGTGGGGGATGCCACGGTAGTGGCGGACAGTGGTAAGCTATTATATTCCTTACTTATTGAGACTGCAGACTGCAGAGTGTGCTCTCTGCACGGGTGTATATGTTGTACAGTACAAGTATACTATACTGTTAAGAAGACTTACAAATTTAGAACTAAGTTTTTATCAACCAGGTAGTAGCCTCCTCTATATTGACTTTAACTCAGCTGTGAAAGTTTTTTCGAGAATCCAAGTCAGATCAGAGATGAACTTGATGGATGGGATGAACGAAAAGGGAAAGAAGGGTGTAAGTAAGTGTGGAAGGACGAGCGAGTTAAAAGTAATGATGACTGGCAAAGAATGATACGTGTTTGATTGCTGCCCGAGGTGGTTGGGAATATGATGCATGGCCGGTTGAAGGATGAAGCAAGGATGGGTGGAAGGAGAAAGGGAAGAGGACTGCCTGGGTGGGTGAAACAGAAACTGTATGTGTGCGCAATATATCCTTTGTTTGAAATTCAAATGCAAGTCAAGCACGGATGCATGGCTTGCGGTTTCCAAAATAAAATGAAAATGTTGTTTTCCCGTGAGAAAAAGTAAGGTTTGTCCAGTTGAGACATTAAGAAGAATGATTGATATTTACTTTGAATGGATGGATGCCTGGATCATGGTACTATCTCACTCATAGATAGCATATATGTATGTAGAGAGAGTAGACGGTCACTGGATGAACTAAGTGTTACTTTGAAGAGCATGTAACACCGCACCCGCACGTCCGTTCCAGTGTAGGAAAGGCAAGGAAAAGAAGTTGTAATTTTTCCGAATACTACCATGAATAGTAGCAGTAGTTTGTATTGCAAGCACAGCATATATCCGGCGATTACGGGGGCCACTCACTACCTCTGTTAATAATTTTAGTACAACTCTGTCATTCATGTGTGGCCTATCAGTGTTCACTCAATAAAAAACAAAGCGCCTAAAGTCATCCCAAATGTAAGCAAATACATATCCTGTGAAGGGATAAATAATCATATTATTTATCTGCTTCATTTTCCTTTTCTAGTAGTCATTGGCACTGTAGGGTGAAAGTTAAATTAGTTAAGCAGTAGCCCTTGTAACAGAGTATTCTCAGTGCCACCTGTAATAGAAAAGTAAGAGCTTCATCACCTGCATGTACTGGACTGGTACAGTAACACAAGCCTGTGTCATCATGGGATGCGTCTGTTTTTCTCGGGTGCAAGTTGGCTGCGCTGGCATTATGCCGGCTTCCAGACGTTTACCTACCAATTTCGCTAAACAAGAGAGAAGAAGAAGAATAAGACTGGTGTACTGTCATAGTCGCCTCTAATGTAGTAAGTCAATAGTGCTCGTAGAATTGATTCCTGAAACTCCCCCTAATGTTAGAGCAAGGCTGAAGAAGTGGGAGGTTAGATAGATACAGGCCACAAATGTTATGCACTGTGCTTGCAAGTTGCTAGTTCTACTGTGACACAACTTTCTGCTGAATTATTTTGTGTTAATCTTAAAGAGCATTGGTTACAGACTATGTCTTTCTTTCTTCATATAGATGCTCCTTCAAAACTGTCACGGAAGGAGCTGGCTAGACGGGCCCGGCAAAGTAAGCTGGAGGCGACTGTCGCCGAATATCGGCGGCTGGTGGCCCAGGAGGAGGAGGACACGCAGTCGACCTCCACAAAATCCACAACGACAGCTGCATCCTCCTCCGCGCTCCCTGGGTCAGCCAGTCAGCGCAAGCCTCCCGCGGTACGGAGCCGTGGTACCGCAGCCACCGCCACCGCCAAGCAGCCAAAAAATCAGCTGCCCCCACAGCACTTCAAAGGCACGCGTGCACCGCCTAACCCTCAGGGTGTCCTACCTTGAGCAGGAGCAGAAGAAAATGAAAATCCTGCTCAAGAACCTCCGCAAGGAGCATGACCACCTGGCCAAAAAAGTACACCGCCGGCGGCATTAGAAGAGGACAGACTGTCCCTTGCCCCTTTTCTAAAGACTTTTGGGGGGTGGGAATTGGGAGTTGGGTTTTTTGGACTTTGGGGACTTTTAATTTCACGGACATTCTTTGGGGTTAGGGAGGGGGGTGGGTCGGGTCTTGCGGGATAGTTTATTTTTGTTAGGGATATAAATTATTATTACTTTCAACTTAAACATAGAATACGTGTTTTTACTGCAGTTGAGGCTGGGGGGGGGGTTAACTGTAAGTTTGTTTTCCTGAAACTTAAGTGGCTTCTTGATTCAAATTGTGTAAGTAATTGCCCAAATGTTTACAAAACTAAGTGCCTCTCACAGAGTTAGTGAATTCAATTGTCCTAGGACTTTACTGGTACTACCGTCAGTCTCTCGTCTCTCCTACTACTCCATTATTCTTCCTCCCCCCAAACGCTTATCTTACCTGTAATTCGTGTTTTAAAATAGGGCTAGGCACAGGGCTGGCTGCATGGCAAATGGCGATTAAGGTTGGCAATCCTGGGCGGATGAAATGGCATCATTGCAGTGGTACTAGTGGTGGTACACAGTGGCAGTTGCAGCATATGAAAAAAAAGAAAATGAAACCTTGATTGGCCTGAGCGGAGCATTAGAACGGTACGATAGATACTATAGCACGTGACAATACACTAGAACAGTGCCATAATGTAACCTTACAAATGCTAAAGTATTGAAAAACTACTACTTGCGTGGAATTTGACATTGGCTACTACTACAAGAAATAGTACTGAAGGTGAAGGACACAGCAGCATAATCATTTGCCACGTGTCGGTGGAGAATGTTCTTGATGATCAATCCAGTTGATGGCGCCCATGAAAATCTGCTTTGATTTGCCAATAGTCATGGGTCTGTGTCAAGCTGAGTAACAATATATCCTCAGATTCCTTCACCAGCCTTGAAATGTAATTCATTTTCTGTTGCTATGACCTTATCCTCCCCAGCAAGTGTGTGGAATTATTGCTGTCATTTACTCACACATCAATGAAAACCACACAGCCCGGGAGAAGAGGGTTAGGGTTTGGAAATTGGATGGGAATGGGGGTTTTTTGGAAAGTTTTGTTGAGAGAAGAAAAAAAAAAGCACAGCATGAACAAACAACAAATGAAGATAAACAAATCTTTGGATACGAAGCTATCCATAAATCTTTTAAGTGATATAAAGGAAGTGCATGCACTACAGCATGCATCAAGTTGTTTGCTACATGGGTAGGTTACTGAAAAGTAAGTAGTACTTTCTACAACGTACTAACTATGAATGAAAGAATGCGACAGTACAAGGCTGCAGTAATTATGCGTTTTCACTTGCCTATCTCTGCACTCAGAGAAACATTTTGTACATTAAATTAGTTTGAAAAATAGAAAAGTAAAACCTATACAATGGCTGGAGGGATGAATTTAGAAGCAGAGAGCAAAGAAATGCAGAGTCACACTCATAGAAGTTCACAGCAATAACATTACTTAAAAGATAAGTAGAAATGAATGGATACTGTTACTGTATGTTGTTGTAGTTGTCCTGTTGAATTTGGGAAGTTGCATGCATCCAGACATTCCTCTTATTTGCGGTACTCCTCCATTCCATCTGACGCTCCGTCGATCAATGTTGGTGACCAGAAGACACCCTGTCCACTGCCTGCCTGGTGGATGCTGAATTGCGGCTCGCTAAAGTGAAGCCTGACTTCATCCTTTTTCCGATTGCACAGGGTGAAAGCCGCCCTGTAAATGTTGATGGAAAAACAGGAAGTGATATTAAAAGACAATATAAGGTGCGTACGCTGTGTAGTGCAAAAAGTCACACTTTCAGTTTCAGAATCGACAGTACATAGTTTCGAAAGGGCCTACTCTGTGTCTCCTTTTGAAGGATAAAGAAGTATAGGCGAATTTTGCGGATCTTTCCCCTCAAGCTAGGTGTACTGTGAACTGGGATTTTAGAACAAAATTAGACCTTCCCAGCAGTGCTCCCAGACCCTTAAACCCAGTCGCAAAAATGTAGAAGACCCCCAATCAGACCCCAAAAAACGTGCGAAACTGCTACCTGTCTGAGGCCTAGTGGAAAATGGTGACAAAACGTACTTTGAAAGTAAAGTAGGCCCAAATCCCCCCTTTTCCACCATGGATTTTCTTCAAACCACTTGCAACCAGAATTAGACATTTCTCGACAAGTGCTCCAAGAGTAGACCCCAGAACCCAGTTGCCAAAATCTCGAACACCCCCAAACACATGCAATACTGCTAACCCTAACGAGCCCTAAGTTAAAAATAGTGTCAAACGCTTTCTTCAACTAGGCCAATTCGCCCCTTTCCCACCATGAATTTTCTTCAAACCACTTGCAGCCAAAACTAGGCATGCCCAGCATTGCTCCAAGACCCCCCAAGCCCCCCCCAAACATCAGGACGCCCCCCAAGATGCCCCCCCGAAAACACGAAAGTGAGCAAAATCGCTGAAAAGTGAAAAACTTTTCCACCATGGATTTTCTCCAAAATACTTTTATCCGGTATTAGACCTTCCCAGCAATGCCCCCAGACCCGTTAACCCAGGCGAAAACAAGTTTAACACCCCCAAACAGCCAAAAAGCAAAACCGGAAAAAGTGACACAGAAACATTTAGGCCTCGTTCCCAAATCACTCCATGCGCGCTCTGCAGCTAGGCCCTAACTCCCCTTTGCCACCATGGATTTTCTTCAAACCACTTGCAATCAAAATTATCCATAACCAGTGTTGCTCCAAGATTCCCCAACCCCCCCAAACACCAGGAACCCCCCCAAGTAGGCCCCCAAAAACACGAAAGTGAGCGAAAACTCTGAAAAGTGAAAAACTTTTCCACCATGGATTTTCTCCAAAATACTTTTATCCGGTATTAGACCTTCCCAGCAATGCCCCCAGACCCGTCAACCCACCCACAAAAAAGTCGAAGACCCCCAAACAAGCAAAAAGCAAAAATACAAAAACGGGGACTTAGAAATATTTAGGTCTAGTTCCATAATCACTCCATGCGCGCTCTGCAGCTAGGCCCTAACTACCCTTTCCAACCATGGATTTTCTTCAAACCACTTGCAACCAAAATTAGGCATGCCCAGCATTGCTCAAAGACCCCCCAAACCCCCCCCCCCAAACACCAGGAACCCCCCAAACAGCCCCCCAAAAACAGGCAAATGAGGAAAAACAGAAAAACAATTTCACCATGGATGTTGTCCAAACCACTTGATTCCGATATTAGACCTTCCCAGCAATGCCCCAAGACCCTTCTTTCAATTCTGTCCAAATGCGCTCTGCAGCTAGGCCATAACTCCCCTTTCCACGATGGATTTCCTTAAAAACAAATGCAATCACAATTAGACTGTGCCAGCAGTGCTCCCAGACCCCAAAACCCACCCCAAACACCAGGAACCCCCCCAAACAGCACCCCAAAAACAGGCAAGTGAACAAAAACGGAAAAACCTTTTAGCATGGATTTAGTCCACACCACTTGATTCTGATATTAGACCTTCCCAGCAATGCCCCAAGACCCGCCAACCCACCCGCAAACAAGTAGAAGACCCCCAAACAGGCAAAAAGCAAAAATACAAAAACCGGGACTTAGAAATATTTAGGCCTAGTTCCAAAATCACTCCATGCGCGCTCTGCAGCTAATCCCTAACTCCCTTTCCAACCATGGATTTTCTTCAAACCACTTGCAACCAAAATTAGGCATGCGCAGCATTGCTCAAAGACCCCCCAATTCCCCCCAAATACCAGGAACCCCCCAAGCAGCCCCCCAAAAACAGGCAAGTGAGCAAAAACGGAAACAAAATTTCACCATGGATGTTGTCCAAACCACTTGATTCAGATATTAGACCTTCCCAGCAATGCCCCAAGACCCGCTAACCTACCCGCAAAAAAAGCAGAACCCCCCCAAACAGGCAAAAAGCAAAAATGGAAAATCTCATACTTAGAATATTTTCGGCCTTCCTTCAATTCTGTCCAAACGCGCTCTGCAGCTAGGACATAACCCCCCTTTTCCACCATGGATTTTCTTCAAACCACTTGCAATCAAAAAAATCAAAATTAGACCTTCCCTGCAGTGCTCCAAGACCCCCCTAACCCAGCACCGCAAATCTAGAACACCCCCAAAGAAACCCCCAAAAACCTGCAATACTGGTATATTCAAAACATGGCAAATTGCGCTGTTCACAAAAAACACAAAAAACAAACAGCAATTGGTTTCAACAGAGACAGACAACCATTGCTGTCCACTGCATGCCATCTTCTCATTATTCATTACCTGTTCTACTTTTTGTCTGTATCTTCTTCGAAAGTGAGGGCCCACAGGGCAGCCTCTCCTGTCAATTTCAGAAGTAAGTCTGTCAACAATCAGCAAGCATGTAGTCAGTCAGTAATTTCAGTCCCACTTGAGGGGACCCGTCTACGAAGACAAAGTTTATTTATTCTCCATAATCCATCCATCTGCCTTGAGGAAATGGATAGGGGGAGTCTGGAGGAGGAGGAGAATAGAGGAGCATGATTGAGTTGTGAACTTGTGAACATCAGGAATGCAGACTGCGGCACCTTCAAATCAATAAGGAAAATAAGGAGGAGCTTCGCGCGCAACCAAGATGGCCGCGTGAGCAAGGGGCTCCCAAGACCCTCGTAACCTCCCGAATATATCCTGTCACTTATCCTGTTTGCAGTTGACATCTTTGTGCGGATGAACCACCGGTGATTCTGAAATCGTTTCCGCCTTCCCGATCGGACCCCGGGGGCCGGAGTTGTGGGGCTGAGAAGTTTGCGGCCTTCGCCTCCTGGATGCCCGGCGCCCGAGTTGACATGGTGCCCGGGGCATAATTGAACAACAACGGCTTGGGGCAGCGAAGAGCCCCGGTCCAGCTCAGTTTCACTTTCGTTTTTGGTTATCGCTGTGGTCTCCGGACTTGCGATGCCCCACTGACTTTCGCTCTCTCGGCCCCCCTGCCACTCTATCGCCCTGGTTGGCAGCCCCTCTGTGTGGAATTTGTTTTTTTCTTTTTCTCCCTGTTCGGTCTGCTGTATCTCCCCTCCTCTCGCCTTTACCTGGGACATTGTTCGATACTGTCCTGACATGGCGGGCAAACATGAGGGAGACAAACAGAGGGTGAAGAATACCAGAAAGGGCAGCTATACCCAAACCAACGTCATGGATCGTTATGCTCAGGTTCGGGGGTCGCCCAGCGGAACCGGTGGGTTGCTGGAGGAGGCGAAGAGTTCGTCGACCCCGGTGGCGGAACCGACGCTGCAGGATGTGATGGCCGCCATAGATGGTATCCAGTCCTCCCACGGGAAGCAAATGGAGACTCTTGCCCACAAGTTGGATACGGTGGCGATTGATGTGAATTTGATCCGGACGGACCTCACAAAAACCAATGAAAGGGTTAAATCGCTGGATATTAAAACATTGAGCCTTACGGACGACGTTGTTGGGTTACAAGCCAAAGTCCGTACTCTTGGGGCCTCTAATGACATGGTTGTTCGTCGCCTGGAGGATTTTGAAGGACGGGCCCGGTGGAACAACATCCGTATTATTGGCGTTCCGGAAAAGGCAGAGGAGCAAGCTACTGACCTTTTTGTTGAGGACCTTATCATCAATCATTTAGCACCTAAGGGACTGAGCAAGTTTTTCATGGTGGAACGGGCCCATAGAATCCCGGGTGGAACACCGAAAGTGGGAGCTCCGCCGCGGCCTCTGATAGCACGGATTTTCAACTTTCGGGACAGAGACGCTATCCTTCAGGCCTCGCGTGCGGGTGGTCCCCTGAAGTTTGAAAACTCCTCCATCAGTTTTTACCCTGACTTCACACAGATGGTCCAGAAACAGCGGCTCAGTTTTCTGGGTGTGAAAAGGAGACTTCGCGAGATGGACCTTAAGTATGCCATGCTCTTTCCTGCCAAATTGAGGATTGAATACAACAAAAGGGTGTACTTTTTTGATAAGCCTGAAGTGGTGGCTAATTGGTTGGACACCCTGCCGGCCCTACAGGATCCTGAGAGTCAGCCTGGTGGAGCGGAGGGAGGACCTGAAGAGCAGGAATGGGCACCATCTTCCAGGTCTCCAGGGACTACGAAAGGACTTTTAATACGGTGGTTCTGGATTTGACTTCTTACTGCCAGTTTTCTTTTGCACGGGGGTTGCGGGGCTATCTTTGGGGTTTATTCCTCCTCAGCCTTACTTCTCGTAATTTAGTTGGGTGTGGGGCGACAGGCACACTGCAAGTTGGGGTGGCTTTTTAGTCGTACGCAGGGGTGCAGGGTGGGGGGTGTTGTAATGGGTTGTTTGGGGGTGGGTGGATGGGGGGTGTGGATGTTTTGTTCATTGTTTTTGCAAGGTGCTATACTGCAGGACATTTTCATCGAAGCATTGGACCCAGCTCGTGGTTGGATCTTCTTTTTCTTTTATGATGGGGGGTAGGGGATTGAGGTTGATGAGCTGGAATGTCAATGGATTGGGGGACAAGATTAAGCGTGGGGTGGTACTACAGCTCCTGAAACGCCAATCCCCCGATATTGTTCTCCTTCAGGAGACTCACTTGGTGGGGCATACGTGTCACGCCGTGAACAGGAAGGGGTATCGTCTGGTTGCCCATGCTGGGTTCTCCTCTGGATCTCGTGGAGTTGGGATCCTTGTTAAAACTGCTCTCCCACTTGAGGTGGAATCCACTGTCATTGATGATATGGGACGCTATGTGGCGATTTCGGGGCGGTGGGAGGGTCGTACTATTACCGTGATTTCTATTTATGTTCCTCCAGGCTTACAGTCGACTACTTTTGCTAATCTGGGGCGGGTGTTGCTTGATCTCCCGGCTGGGTCCCTGATCTTAGGTGGAGACTTTAATGCGGTGGTTTCAGGTAGGCTTGATAGACATCCACCCAGGGACGTCAAGGGGACGCATAGTTGGCTTCCTGATTTTATTGATGCGCTGGGTCTGGTGGATTGTTGGCGATTGCTTCATTCCACGCAGCGGCAGTATACTTTTCACTCGGGAGCCCAAGGTAGTCTCTCCAGGATTGATTATGTGTTAGTACCCGCTGCACAGGCGTTTGGTGTTGCAGAGGTCCGTCATATGGCTCGGGGGATTTTTGATCACTCCCCACTATGGCTCCGATTGGACTTAGTCCCGGGTGCCGAGGGTCGGGTTGCTCCGATTAACCCTTGGTATCTTCGTAGCCCTAAAATTCGTAGTGAGCTTGTGAAGGCTCTGGATCACTATTTCCGAGAGAATGAAGGCTCGGTTTCTTCCGCGGTCTCTCTATGGGAGGCTTTTTAAGACCGTTCTGAGGGGTCAGGCCCTGTCATTGATCGCTGGAGTTAAGAAGCAGAGAGAGGAGGAAGTGGTTAAGATAGAGACGGAAATAACAGATTAGGAATTGGCTTTGGAGCAGGAGGTGACCCACTCGAAACTGCATGTTCTGCAGTTGAAGCAGCTTGAATATGTCATTGGTGTCGGATGCGGCGAAGGCTCTTAGCCGGGAGCAACAGGGGCGTATCTATGATGTTGGAGATAAGGCTGGCAAATTGATAGCTTGGTTGGATAGGAAAGATAGAGCAAGTCGTGTGGTGCCAGAGATTGAGACGGAGGATGGGGCCCTAGTTACCGACCCGCAGGAGATAGTGACGTGCTTCGCCAATCATTTTCACACCGTGTACTCCTCTGTGTCCAATAGACCGGAGGAGGACTCTCGTTTACTGCTTCGAGATATAGCCCTTCCAAGTCTTTCTGAGGAAGATAGGGATCTAATGGACTCGGCGATCACAGCGGGTGAAATAGTGTTAGCTATGCGTTCCTTACGTTCGGGTAAAGCAATGGGCCCCAATGGTTTGCCAATTGAGTTATACAAGCTTCAGCCCGACAGGATTGCCCCGTATTTAAGGGACATGTTCATGGAGTCCCGCGATGGTGGGTTTCTCCCCCGGGATCAGCATTTGGCTACCATAGTTGTTATACATAAAGAGGGAAGCCACGGAATAAATGTGTTTCATACCGGCCGGTTTCATTGTTAAACGCCGACCCAAAAATTCTTGCTAAGTTGTTAGCTAATAGACTAATCACGGTCATCGGCGATCTAGTTCATCCGGATCAATCTGGTTTTATCCCGCACCGGAATACGGCATTGAATCTTCGGCGGCTGCATGGTGTTATCGCTAGGGCGGCGACGCTGCGTGAATCGGCCATTTTGGCGTCTTTAGACACCACTGTGGCGTTTGATACTGTGGAATGGCCGTATTTATGGGCGGTGCTGACTAAATTTGGTTTCGGCTCGGAGTTTATTGGCTGGGTGCGGCTTCTTTACGCGGATCCCCTCGCTCAGGTAGTGGTAAATGGCCGCGTTTCTGCAACGTTTAGTCTTGGGCGAGGTACCCGTCAGGGTTGCCCGCTGTCTCCCCTCCTGTTTGCGCTGGCGCTTGAACCCCTAGCTGCGTGGATCCGTTGGGAACCCTCTATAAAGGGTATTTATTGGTCCCCGGAACACGAAGATCGTATCTCCTTGTATGCGGATGACATCCTTTTGTACCTGACCTCCCCCAGAAAGTCCTTGATAGTGTTATGCGATGTTTTGATTTCCTTTGGTAAGAATTCTGGTCTGATTATCAGCTGGGCGAAATCTTCTCTTTATGTACTCAGTGGTGATGTACCAGTTTTTGCCGCGTGGCTGTCCTATCCAGATCGCACAGCAGGGGTTTAAATATCTTGGTATTTTTATTTCAATGGACCCCTTGATCTGGTATGAGAAAAATCTCCTTCCCCCTTTGGCGCGGTTGAGGTGAGACGTTGCGAATTGGCGGAAACTTCCACTTTTGTTACTCAGACGTGCAGCCCTTTTTAAGATGATGTCCCTTCCTCGTTTTTTGTACGCCCTGCAGAATACCCTTGATTTTGTTCCTGGTAGCTACTTCCGTATAGTTGAGGGTCTACAGAGGAAATTGCTGTGGGATGGTAGGCCCCGGATTGCACTCGCCAAATTGACGCTCCCCTGGTATGACGGGGGTATTGCTCTTCACGATATTAAAAGGTACTATTGGGCGTCGCAGTTAGGGGCCATCAACCACGGTACGTATTGCCCCGGGCCAAACCCAGGTTTTGCTATGGATAGGTGGTTGCTCCCTGGAGGTAATTACTATAGGGCATTATATTCCAAATCGGTAGTGAGGTCTCTGACGGGGCCGACGCGGACAGCTGTGCGGGTTTGGCAGGACGCCACCAGGGCTTTGGGGTGGAAAGATCGTTTGACCTTAGCGACCCCGCTTTTTGGATCAGATCGGCTTGGTAAACTGTGTAACACGACGGGATTTGACAGGTGGGACGTCATTGGTATCTCCAGGGTGGGTGATCTCTGGGTTAAGGGGCAAGTGAAGTCCTTTGTAGCCCTGCAGGCCGAGTTCAAGCTGGGAGGAACGGAGTACTTCCGTTATGCACAGATCCGTCATGCGCTCGATTCGGTCTTCCCTAGGGGGGTGGAGATACCTGAGTCTGCCCCGCTGGAGGACCGTGTTCTGGATGGTTATATACCGGATAGTACCATCTCCCTAGTGTATAAAAAACTGATTAACCATAGAGGTGACCTTCTGTTGCAACTGCGAGATCAGTGGACCCGTGACGGTCTTGAACTTGATGATGAAGATTGGCAGTCCGCGATCTCCTCCTCAAAGGAGGTCGCGATTCCAGCTCGCCTGAGATTGGTCCAACTCAAAATACTACATAGAGTGTATGTCACAGGTCCCCGCTTGGTTCAGATGGGTTTTTCGGAGGAGGGTCTGTGTAGGCGGGGTTGTGGCCAGTTGGCCACGTTTATGCACATCAGCTGGGAGTGTGGGAAAGTAGCCGACTATTGGTGCAGGGTCCACAAGGTGCTTCAGGAAGTTACGGGTGTGGCACTGTTGCCTGTTGAATGTTTGGAAGCCCACTGATCATAATGTAGCCCAAACGCAATTGATTGCTAAACGCAATATTGCACAATTGTGGGGATCCCAGCAGCCTCCTACTATTAAGAGTTGGATGGATGACATGGTTCGGTGTATGTTCAGGGAAAAGACTGTATATGTGGCTCAAGGTCGTCCCCGAAAGTGGCATAAAATCTGATCCCCCTGGAATCGCTATAGAGGAGATATATGTGTGCCACCTGAAACAGTTGTACTTGATCTCCCGCTTTCCCCCTAATCTTGACTAAATATTATATTTGAGGCCTCCTTTTCCTTCTTCCTCTCCCCCTCCCTCCCAAACATATCCTTTTTATAATGTTGTTTATGTACTGATGGTCCGCCCTTGTACAGTCTATTTGCTTCGTGTAATTTATTGATACCTTGCTGTTTTCTTTGTTTATTTTTAATAAAAAGAAATATGAAAAAAAATAAGGAAAATAAGATGAAGACAGTGCTGATGATGGACTTGCTGTGATTAGGTGACTAGAGTTTTGTTGTGGTAAAAGTTGCAAAACAAAGAAAGACACACAGGAATAAAAGTGAATAAGGACAAAAAAAGGAAGTAATTTTCAGGCCTCGGTGTCAGGGAAGTAGAGCTCGTCCTCAAAGTCTATGAATTGAGAAGGGAGTAGGTCAGGTGACAAAGAAGAACCTCCGTCGGCGTGACCTAAGTCGGTGTCCTCTTCTTCCTGCGTGCATTCACGTATTTTGTAATCGGGTGGTATGAAGTGCTGATTCATCTTGATTATTGTTATCCTCTCCATATTTTTGGGCAAGAGGCGGGTCCTTTTTGAAGTTACAATGGCACCAGCAGCACTGAAAACACGTTCAGAAGACACGCTTGCGAGTGGGCAAGACAAATAATTTAGATCCACGTTGGTGATCAGTCGCCATACAGAGCTTTTCCTATACCAATACACCAATGGGTTCTCATTAAGACAGACCTCTATTGGGTCATCCAGATAGGCCTGCACCACCGACTCAAGGTTCTCCAGGGTTGCTCCATTGCGTACCATCTGTGACCTTTGCAGCTGTGGACCGAGCAAACCCTTGCTGAGTTAGCCAATCCGCTTCTGACAATATTTTTTTGGGGCCTGGTGCAGGTGAGGATGATGATACGGTTGCTGGTGTCGTTAATGGCTGTGAGGGAAAGGGACTCCCTTCGGCCACAAATTCAGGAGTGGAACTTGACGCCGGATGGCCTGTTGATTCAGTTGTACTTGTGCAGCCTCCTTGAACGTTCTGCCGCTCTTTTTTTAACCGAGTGGCTGACACAGCTAGCCAATGTTTGTACTTTGAAACACCTGCTTCATCAAAAGGAATAAATGCTTTGCTGGCCACTGCCTTTTTGTACCGTGGATCCAGAATAGTGGCACAAATGTAATGTTGCATAAAAGATGTAGCAGCGGACCTTCCAATGTCGCATCTGAAACCCAATTCCAAAATTTGTAGAGTTATGTGTGCAGCCACCCTCGACGTCATCTGCTAATTGGCGTCGCTGTGCTAACCAGATCACAGGTAGTTTATTTGTCTTATATGGGGGCGCACAACTAAAAGAGTCCAACAGAACTGTCAATTTGAAATATATGAGAAAAGTTTCTTTATTCTGTAATGTTCATTTTAAAAAAAAGTCACAGTCATAATTTGATTTGCAACACAACATCAGCCAACGCGTTTCACTCCATACCACGGAGTTTCTTCAGAGCTGAAATCAAAAGCAGATAAATACAAACCTCAATGAATGTTACATTTCATTAGTGGATCAAATTCAACATCCCTAATCATTTAAAAATATTACATAAAAACATATACACTCAAGAAAAACGGGCGCAGCGACCAATATCGGAACGAACCAGTTCATCCTCAGTACAATTATAATTATCATAAATGTTATACTCTCTATTTTTAGTACATTTTCACAAACTATTCGACAGGAAACCAACTATCACAATTCATACTGTCCAACCTAGGTTGTGGCTTAATCTTTTAACATCAATGGTTCTCACTCCACGATACAATATAATTCATAGTTCGCATGGTTCAGCACTTTTGTATTCCCAAACTTAAACATTTCTATATTTTTATATTTGTACACTTTTGCATTTTTACCTTTTTACTTTTGTAGGCACAAACGTGATTAACCATCCTCTTCATATTAACAGGGACATACCCGGGGGGGGGGTGTGGACCCAAGAAAAAGATGAAGAAGATGGCAGCAAAGAGGGGAGGTATGACATGGATGTGCAGCTAGAGTACATCTGAAAATTTAAAATTTCAACTTTAATAAGGTGGCAATTACAGCAAATCTTACCGGATCTCCACACCTGTGGTATTCTTTATATCACCCATTTGTGGGGGCATCCTCTGTGCTATCAGCACTTGTCATATTAAACTTAAAATTCCTCAACATGCCATTAGTTATGAATTGTAAATAGAAACGCTCACCGAATTGTTTAAACCGGTAATGCGTGCCCCGATCCCTTATGGCCACAAACAGTGTTTTTTCTCTCTCTCCCAAAAGGATGAATCTCTAAAAGTAAAGGAAACATTATCATAGTAAGTCTTTAATCTGACCATTTCTATACTGCTTCCCAAAAGCCCTCGATACTATACATGCACCAACAGAGGGCCTATAACATTAATAAAAGGCTGGTATCCCCAACTTAGTTTAGAAAAATGACCTTCCCAATTGAGTGACGACCATATCTTATCCATTATACTGACCAGGTTGTCCTGTCGGTTCGGTGGTACTATGTGCATACGCCTCAAATCTACCTTAAATTAATCGTGAACCTCCATAGGACCTGCAATGTTAGAAGTGAGACATATTACCGTCTCCCTCTGAATCCACTACCCGTGAAACAGCATATATTGAGAACGTTTCGTGCAAGACTTACAGAAAAAATTGTATTATATTTATCTTATGGCGATCGGTCATGCTCCGTTGAATGCAGTCAAGGTGTAGGAAACCGAATCAATTCCTACTCACACCTATGTAGGTTCAAAATGTGATGAACCTGCTGGGAAAACCCCCCAATTATGGTACAATTCTAAACTTAAATCTAATGACGGTACACAAAATAAGGGCAACTCTTAACTATCCTTAACTGACCGATAACAGGAATATATATAAGAAATTATGAAACTGAGGAGCAACATATATGCCTCGGTCTATTAACTACGAACTCTGATTATGTATTTTAGATACGTTCGGTGTCATATGATCTGTGTATCGTAGACATGATGTTAGGGACTTGCAGTCCGTGGTTACAGCGAATCACTTTTATCAATCTGTGTACTGTGGATAGGATTGTTGGGACTTGCAGTCCGTGGATACAGCGAACTGTTTGAATCAACAAACTAGGAGCTGGCCACTCAAGCTTTGTAAGAGAAAGTTGCCCTTATCTTGTGTACCGTCATTAGATTTAAGTTTAGAATTGTACCATAATTGGGGTTTTTCCCCAGCAGGTTCATCACATTTTGAACCTACATAGGTGTGAGTAGGAATTGATTCGGTTTCCTACACCTTGACTGCATTCAACGGAGCGTGACCGATCGCCATAAGATAAATATAATACAATTTTTTCTGTAAGTATTGCACAGAACGTTCTCAATATATGCTGTTTCACGGGTAGTGGATTCAGAGGGAGACGGTAATATGTCTCACTTCTAACATTGCAGGTCCTATGGAGGTTCACGATTAATTTAAGGTGGATTTGAGGCGTATGCACATAGTACCACCGAACCGACAGGACAACCAGGTCAGTATAATGGATAAGATATGGTCGTCACTCAATTGGGAAGGTCATTTTTCTAAACTAAGTTGGGGATACCAGCCCTTTATTAATGTTATAGGCCCTCTATTGGTGCATGTATAGTATCGAGTATGGAGGGCTTTTGGGAAGCAGTATAGAAATGGTCAGGTTGAACACTTACTATGATAATGTTTCCTTTACTTTTAGAGATTCATCCTTTTGGGAGAGAGAGAAAAAACACAGTTTTTGTCCATAAGGGATCGGGGCACGCATTACCGGTTTAAACAATTCGGTGAGCTTTTCTATTTACAATTCATAACTAAGGGCATGTTGAGGAATTTTAGGTTTAATATGACAAGTGCTGATAGCACAGAGGATGCCCCCACAAATGGGTGAGATAAAGATCCGGTAAGATTTGTTGTAATTGCCACCTTATTAAAGTTTAAATTTTAAATTTTCACATGTACTCTAGCTGCACATCCATGTCATACCTCCCCTCTTTGCTGCCATCTTCTTCATCTTTTTCTTGGGTCCACCCTCCCCCCCCGGGTAAGTCCCTGTTAATATGAAGAGGATGGTTAATCAAGTTTGTGCCTACAAAAGTAAAAAGGTAAAAATGTAAAAGTGTACAAATATAAAAATATAGAAATGTTTAAGTTTGGGAATACAAAAGTGCTGAACCATGCGAACTATGAATTATATTGCATCGAGGAGTGAGAACCATTGATGTTAAAAGATTAAGCCACAACCTAGGTTAGACATTATGAATTTTGATAGTTGGTTTCCTGTCGAAACGTTTGTTAAAATGTACTAAAAATAGAGAGTATAACATTTATGATAATTATAATTGTACTGAGGATGAACTGGTTCGTTCCGATATTGTGAATGGATACATTTGGATCAGTTCTACTTTGGTGTTCCCGGATCTTACTTAGGTGCGCCTCCCACCGGATAGTGTAGTGTTTTTGGAGATGACCTCTCTGGCCTCCGGTACCATAGTTGGTACCAAGCTTACCCCGACTAACTAATACTTTACAAATTGAACAAACAACCATGTTTTTCGCCCTTTGGCTAACAGTAAAGAAGTTCCAAACTGGGGACTGGAAATGTCTGCTGGTGGTGGAGGTGCTACTTTGACTTTCAATGCCAGATGAAGTGGAGGGTGGAGGGTGGGTGTGGCTGAATTCGTTTCTGTTGTTCACTTACAAGCACCACTACTTGAGGTAATTGAGGTCGAGCTGGATGGAGGTCCCTGCCGGCCCTTCTGACTAAAAAATGTGGAAGCTGTAGGTCGTGTTGGTGTTGTAGTTAACTGCGTTGGTGGTGGTGCCAGCGCCACGCCGCCCACATCCCGCTTAGCAGCCATTCGGGATGGGGTGAAAATGTCTGTCTGCTGCATGCCTGCTGGGGCTGGAGTGACGTCTGTGATGACTGGGTCGTCGTCAGACTGTTCATCAGCAGCAGAAGACACCACTTCTTGTTCGTCGTCATCACCCATAAGTCGAAGCCTTGCGGGAACCTTCCTTTTAGGCTTAGCTACCTTTGTCGGCTCATGGCGTGCCTCACTGTCAGACTGCATTGCTGGGTTCCAATCAAGATCAAGGTCATCAGAATGAAGGGGGCTTGAAGAAGAACTTGTAGTAGTAGTAGTAGCAGCCCTCCTTGACCTTTTTCTTGCTGGGGATCTGGAAGACAATGGATCATCCTCATGAGGAGTGGCTTCCTCGGATGATACCTCCACTTGAATATCAATTTCCTGTTGTGCCCCTACTTCTGGAGGAACAAGCGTTGTAGGCAGTTGTGCCGCTCCATGAACCTCTAGTTGTACCTCTCCATGCACCTCTACTTGCGCCTCTCCTTGTGCATGTACTTGCGCCTCTCCTTGTGCATGTACTTGCGCCTCTCCTTGCCCATGTACTTGCGCCTCTCCTTGCCCATGTACTTGCGCCTCTCCTTGCCCATGTACTTGCGCCTCTCCTTGCCCATGTACTTGCGCCTCTCCTTGCCCATGTACTTGCGCTTGTACTAGTTGCACTTGTGGTTGTCGTTGCGGCTGTGATTGTTGAACACTTGCCAGCTGAGTTACACCCGGCGTTGATTGGATGGTACTTTCTTGTGATGAGCCAACATCACTGGTCGATGGTGATTGAAAAAGTAAAGTGGCTGCCTCAGCAGCACTCATGGTCTTGGACCTAACTTGGCGAGGTGGCACTGAGCCCAATGAGGCAGAGGTGCTGCTTTCAGCTTGGTCCCCGGCGGACACCGCTGCTGCTGCAGGCGTAGTTTTTTTTCTCCCAAAAAAGGTGTCGGTGGGCACACCAGTCTCCTTGGTAGGTGGTGCCACTTGCTTCTTCTTCTCCTTCTTACGGGCAGTGGCACTGGCAACTTTTTTCGCTGAGGCGCTACGGCCACCTTTCTTTGGGGCCATCTTCTTCAGATGTCAGAACAGCAGGCCGCAGTTGCACGAGTTGCAGAGTTGTCTTGTCTGTGGCCACACGTGACGTCACGTGACGTTGTGTGGCACCCACAGCTGCAGGACTTCTTCCTGGCACTGTTAGTTCTCTTGTGCACCTAAAAACAATGGAAGCCAGAGGAACATCAGATAAACACCCCAAAAAGTCGACAAACACACACAAATCAACACAATCCAATGCCATCCATGCCCTCAATGATGTTTAAATTCAAGGCACCTCACAGAAAGACTTGGTCCATGCACCACTGAGTACCCCTGGGCCTAATGGATGAAAGCAAGGCAACCTGGGTGCAGGCCTGAGCACACTGCCTGGCTTCAAAATGGCTCCTTGACCCCCACCACATGGCCAGGCCCTGCCTGGACTAGGCCTCAAAATGGCCCCCACCCATATGGCCAGGCCCCAACACCACCCCAAAAAGTCGAAAAACACACAAAAATCACCACAATCCAATGCCATCCATGCCCTCAATGATGTTTAAATTCAAGACACCCCACGGAAAGACTTGGTCCGTGCACCACTCACTACCCCTGGGCCTAATGGTTGAAAGCAAGGCAAACTGGGTGCAGGCCTGAGCACACTACCTGGCTTCAAAATGGCTCCTTGACCCCCACCACATGGCCAGGCCCTGCCTGGACTAGGCCTCAAAATGGCCCCCACCCATATGGCCAGGCCCCAACACCACCCCAAAAAGTCGAAAAACACACAAAAATCACCACAATCCAATGCCATCCATGCCCTCAATGATGTTTAAATTCAAGACACCCCACGGAAAGACTTGGTCCATGCACCACTCACTACCCCTGGGCCTAATGGTTGAAAGCAAGGCAAACTGGGTGCAGGCCTGAGCACACTGCCTGGCTTCAAAATGGCCCCTTGACCCCCACCACATGGCCAGGCCTTGCCTGGACCAGGCCTCAAAATGGCCCCCACCCACATGGCCAGGCCCCAAAACCACCCCAAAAAGTCAAAAAACACACAAGAATCACCACAATCCAATGCCATCCATGCCTCAATGATGTTTAAATTCAAGACACCCCACAGAAAGACTTGGTCCATGCACCACTCACTACCCCTGGGCCTAATGGAAGAAAGCAAGGCAAACTGGGTGCAGGCCTGAGCACACTGCCTGGCTTTAAAATGGCCCCTTGACCCCCACCACATGACCAGGCCTCAAAATGGCCCCCACCCACATGGCCAGGCCCCAGCACCACCCCAAAAAGTCAAAAAACACACATAAATCACCACAATCTAATGCCATCCATGCCCTCAATGATGTTTAAATTCAAGACACCCCACAGAAAGACTTGGTCCATGCACCACTCACTACCCCTGGGCCTAATGGTTGAAAGCAAGGCAAACTGGGTGCAGGCCTGAACACACTGCCTGGCTTCAAAATGGCCCCTTGACCCCCACCACATGGCCAGGCCCTGACTGGACCAGGCCTCAAAATGGCCCCACCCACATGGCCAGGCCCCAACAACACCCCAAAAAGTAAAAAAACATATAAAAATCAACACAATCCAATGCCATCCATGCCCTCTATGATGTTTAAATTCAAGACCCCCCACAGAAAGACTTGGTCCATGCACCACTCACTACCCCTAAGCCTAATGGTTGAAAGCAAGGCAAACTGGGTGCAGGCCTCAGCACACTGCCTGGCTTCAAAATGGCCCCTTGACCCACACCACATGGCCAGGCCCTGCCTGGACCAGGCCTCAAAATGGCCCCCACCCACATGGCCAGGCCCCAACACCACCCCAAAAAGTCGAAAAACACACAAAAATCACACAATCCAATGCCATTCATGCCCTCAATGATGCTTAAATACAAGACACCCCACAGAAAGACTTGGTCCATGCACCACTCACTACCCCTGGGCCTAATGGTTGAAAGCAAGGCAACCTGGGTGCAGGCCTGAGCACACTGCCTGGCTTCAAAATGGCCCCTTGACCCCCACCACATGGCCCGGCCCTACCTGGACCAGGCCTCAAAATGGCCCCCACCCACATGGCCAGGCCCCAACACCACCCCAAAAAGTCGAAAAACACACACAAATCACCACAATCCAATGCCACCCATGTCCTCAATGATGTTTAAATTCAAGACACCCCACAGAAAGACTTGGCCCATGCACCACTCACTACCACTGGGCCTACTGGCTAGTGTGGCTTTACAGGCACCCAAAATAAAAAATAAAAATCCACATATAGTGAGCTAAAATTCAATGACATAAATGAGATTTAAGTTCAACAAAACTCACAGAAACAGTTATATCATGCACCCATGACTAACCCTGGGCCTACTGGATACTGTGGCTACCCACAATATATTTTTTTTTAAGTTGTGAAAAAGTTTTAAAATTGTAGTTGCAGCAACTGCAATGCCCCAAACAAACAACACCAAGTTACTTGTAAAATCTCAAATCCAAAAGTGAAGTCCAAAAAGTCCTCAAATACAAATATCCAGCAGCAGCCACAAAAAGTAATCCTTCCAGCTCCAGATCCAAATGAAAAGTGACCAGGAGATGGACAAAGCACTGGGAGGAGCCTGCTGGACAGGAACAGGAAGTTGGAGACTCTGGGGCAATTCCTTCCTCCCACCCACCCCCCAAAATGGACTCCTTCCACAAAAAATTCCAGCCAAATCTCAATCTGAGGAGTTATTCTGATCAAAATCATGATTTTCAGAAGGTTTATGCTGTCTGCGGTGGATTTCTTGTGCAGAATTGCAATATTTGCAATTTCGGGAAAGCGAGCTGTTCAAATCTCCCGCCGGATGTCAGCTGCGCGCCGCATCTACGTGTTCGGCATTGTTTACTCCTGCGATGCGTGATCGCGGGCTCTTATGACGTACTCGCGTTGTCAAACTCTCGCTGTGCAAGATGGCAAACCGCGATGATGTAATTGCAGTCGAAAAACTCACGCGTGATCACGCAGCAAGATCCAAAATGGCGCAGCACATGCAAACCGGGAGAAAAACAACTCGGCGGACTCAGAATCACGGTAAGTCAACACCGCGCACGCGATATTGTATTTTTCAAGCGTGACCAAGCAAAATAATTCGCAACTTGCGAATTTGCGGATTTTTGGGCAAATTCGCGCAATTCGCGGACTGCGAAATTGTCAAAAATCCGCAAACTCGCCCGTGAAACGGATTTTATGCCCTTGCTTAGAGCGTACATAGATATGGTCATGTATTCCAGTTTCAGCTGTGATTCTGTGCAAATGTGTGGAAAAGAGGTACATAGTTTTCAAAATATGACACTGGTAAAATAAAAGAAAACGTAGTACTTACATGTGAGTGGGTGCTTTGTGGGTTTGGGGTTGTGAATTGAAGAAGATGTGAGGAAGTGCATTCAGAAGAGTGTAAAGATGGTTTTGAAATGAATGAGATGAGGTGTAAGATAGAGGAGCTGTGGAGGGAAAAATTTTATAAATATCTAACACTGAGTGAACAAAATGGCAGTGACTGAGACACTATAAAAGATCACTACCTGTCTACAGGCCTCAGTAATGTTTAATTCACATTCTAACATTTTCAGATTTGAAAATGTTTCAATATTAATTATTTACAATCAACTCACTGCTGTTACTTATTTATCTTAAACAGCTAACAACCACTAACCAAACCAATGGTCCTGGCTGGTTTTAGCTATATCTGAGTTGTTGTATTATATATCTTAATACAAAATTAGAATACTCAGATAGACACCAGAATACTGGTCGGGTGGCACACTATAGGAATGACAGAAATTGAGTTTGTGTTTAAGCCATGCATTTAATTACATAGGCCATGCCCATTTTAGAGACGTCCCACTTTTTTCATCCCACTAAAAGCCCTGGTTAGTCTAAAAACAGTGCACTGCTTAATGATGAGGTTATACAAGACCCTTAAGAAGAGCAGGGTCTCTAGGCCTAATTAAGTAAAGGCAATTACACTGGGGTGGGGTGGCGTGGGAACTGTAGCTATGCGTAGTGAAATTAGATTTCTTTGTGATGTAATGGTCAATCAGTACACACACAAATGCAAAATAACATATGCATGCAGTGATATGCATTTTTACATATGCATTCATGTTGTCTGACATAGCTCTAAGAGACTTTTATGAAGCAAAATGAGCGTCCTGTAACAATAAAAAAGTACACACGTATTATAAGAAATATTTATAGCATTGAAATTATGAATATGGTAAAACTTCTAGCCAGTTTAATTCAGCTTCACAGCAGTGAGTTAATGAATGATAACTCACAGTCATGCTGCAGAGATTCTAAATGCCTCATCGAAACTACACGAGTATTGGGACAGTATAAGCAGACACTGACATGGGGCAATACATTGCAGCTCCAAAGGATTACTTTGAATAACCCGCCCAAAGTATAATCAGCACAAAAGACACAATCTTGGAGCAACAGTTTGCGTTGTGCATTGTAACTGTAACACGGACTTTAAAAATAGTGTTTTTACTTTAGCACTCATTCAATTGTAAATTATTGTATATTTTAGTTATGATTATTATTAAAGGTTTTACAATTGCAATATGATACTTTTTCCTATTTGCTCCCTTTACGATTTCATTTTAGATTCTCCTGCTAAAGAAGCACCGACTCAGTGTTGTAAATAGCAAAAAACAGAGTTCTTTTTAAGCCATATTTTAACAATGTTGATAACTTACAGTCTTTGAGACAGTGGTATAGTGCTTTAGGTTTTTTAAGACTAAAATGGAATAATCTTTTTTTTTGTGGAACTCGAGCAAATATAGTTCCTACTTTTCAAATATTGTGCTTAACTTGCATTGATGGTGCAGCTGCATTTATTTGAATCAAGGAAATAATATTTTCACTATGGCAATCACAAAATCACAAATCATTTCAAAGCAGTGATTCGATAGCACTAGGAAGTATCTGTGTCTGGGTATTACTTGTTCATTTTCTGGCATATGTAGCAAAGAATCATCCTGCAGTTTGCATACATTTCTGCCTCTTCTGGTAAAGGTGCACTGATTGAGAATGAAGAGTAGCAAAAGGTAGAAACTGGGTCAGATATTTTGTTTGTGCTTGCATTAACTGTATGTGGACTTGTTTGTTTCTAGTAAGTATGTGGCAGAAGATAGCATTTGGGCAAAATTCAAACGCCTCATCCTCCAGATACCCAATGGCTGAGGAGGGTTGAACCCCTGGCCTGTTCTGTATGCTGTGGTGGGTGGAAGCAAAAAATGAATGACAGCTGCATAAACCAGTGAATGAAGAAGGCTCACTGAAAGCCACCTGTATGCCTGTTTATATATCTATGTATTTTAAAGTTTTTTTATGTGAATAAATGGTCTTGGCTAACGCCAGACCAAGAAAAAAGATCTTGGTGAAAAAAATGGTACTTATGAAGTAATGAGATATTCATTTTCGAATCATCCTAAAGTAACTAGGGAACAATCTCATCTTGTAAAGTATTAAAATACTAATATTTAAGTCATCCCTAAATCATCAGGAATAATTACACCTTCCATAGTATTCAGATACTCATTTTCAAGTCATCCTAAAATCATCAGGCTGAGCATTTAAATTTTTCTGATGACTTCAAGAGCTTGATGATGTCTAACGATGTGAAAATGACTTATACATAGTTGCCACGTTATCTGATTTCTTATGTGCGACATTGCCATGGTTTCAGTGCACCTGCAAGTGACATTTCACTGCCAAATGTGTGTCACTTAGAGTAACAGTTCTTGTGAATGAAACCAAGCAATTAGGTCCATAGGACGAGATAAATATTATAAATTATGCCCTTTTAAAGAATGAGAAGCGCTAAAAAGATCTTAAGCCTAGTGCAAAACCACATGTCACTAACACACTGTCCCTTTCTCAGATGATCATAATGTCATTTCTTGGAAGACATGACAATTCTTTTTGCAGTTTTATCTAGTGCGAACTCGACCTGAAGATATGGGAGTGCTTTACATGAGCACCAGTTACATTACACAAGGCCAAATGCATTTTTAGGCATGGGGAGATTAGGTGATTTGCCCAGAATCACAATATGTCGATCCAGGGTTGGGACTCAAAGCTAGCTCTCCAGTTCCAAAGGTCTTCCTGCATTACCGCTTCTTAAATGTGAGCAATCATTAAATGCGAACTGTTAAGAGCTCAAGTGGGATTTTTTTAAGGAAGAAGCGGAGACTTTGTATTTTCATGCTGCTTTCTTAAATTTTTTTTTATTTTTGTGAAAACAGAAGCTGTTTTGAAACAAAAATTAACTGCTGGGTTATTTTAGGCTGCGATAAGTTTCCGCCCCCAGAGAAAGGAGACCTGTGATGGTCTATGCTTAGCCTTACAAAACATCATGGATCCAATATTATACAAAACTATACAGTAGAAACTGAATTCTACCTCCTGGTAAAGACTACCTGGGGTCTTAATATGCTTCCTTGTAACGTTCTGCAGCCGCTGGTCATCCACTTCA
The DNA here is from genome assembly GCF_964261635.1 of Lissotriton helveticus. Classification (NCBI taxonomy): domain Eukaryota; kingdom Metazoa; phylum Chordata; class Amphibia; order Caudata; family Salamandridae; genus Lissotriton; species Lissotriton helveticus. The sequence goes on along the minus strand of NC_136063.1, from coordinate 1,631,939,397 downwards.
GTGCTTAGATCTGGCCAGGACTACTTGTGCCTGAGCTGACCCACGGCCAGGAGAGTCACTCTCCCACCCGCACACATGATGCCAGATAAAAATCAAACCACTATGTTCAGGGCCCGGGGGCCCAGAAAGAGCCATATCATTGCTTAGTCTTCTCAGAGTTGGCCCTAACACTACCCACAAATACACACCACTTGTCTGGGCGTCAGGGTGAAGTAAAAAACATGAATCCATTCCGGAGACTGGAGTTGCCACCAGGACTCATGACCAATAGTAGCCCAAAAAAATAACATAAGGTTCCTTCTCATCTACATGAGGCTGGCTGGGCCTGGCAGCACTTTTTGTTACGTTTGTTTTAAACACTTTCTCTTGCAGTGAGTGCGTGAAGCTGCTGTCAGATCCACGTGACATGTCTCAGAAAGGTTCGGACTAGCAATGCATTTTTGTTTTATTACAAACATCGTAGCACTGCGGAAACAATTTGGCAATCACACTTCAGACTACTGCTCAGTTAATCAATGTGACTGAGTGTAAGCCGACAGCTTGGAAGAAGCATACCTGACTAACTAGCCTGGGACACACAGCAAGCAGCTGATACGTGCTCAGCTGCTTTTGTTGTTAATTCCTGCAGTGCCTAATTTCACATAAAGCAGGAGGAGGCTGTAATGCGTGACTAATGCATTTTAGTGCGGTGAGGAGGATTCAACACTAAAATGTGTTTTCTTACCCCTGATAAATGGTACCTGAAAGAGCTGGAATTTGTTAAAAATAACAGAATAGTAGTTAGATGATCATTGAATGAATCTAGAATGGCTTCTAAAGAGTGGTTGTGATAGGGGGCAAAATGTGTGATATGCAACAGTTGGTTTTCATAAGTTTACCCTTTTGAAAAAATTACTTAGTTTATTAGTAGCCCCGCGCTTCATTGGAACACAACATAACAAGCATTTGCAATGCAATAGGTCTCGCATTAGGAAAGTTTGAGCTATTGGTATTGTAAATGACAAATTTTGTATTTATGTGTTGGTTTTGAAAATAGCTAAATTAATAGCTTTGTCATTTACAATGCCAATAGTTTTAACTTTTGCAAATGTGACACCTATAGCATTTGTAATGCAATATGTCTTGTATTTATGTGACTTAGATGTTTTGATATTACAAATAACAATGGCTTTTATTATTTTTTTATAATTAATACTTAAATAAAAGTTATTGTAATTTATAATGGCAATAGCTTACACTTTTGTAAATAACTTTTGAGAAGATTATGTTCAGTGTATTTTATTGTGACGAAAATCCAAGAACAGAAGTGAAATATTAACATCTTTTTGTGACATTTGTAATAAAGCTTGAAGCATTGAGAGAACATATTTGAACCAGTTGTTGTTGAATGATGCTGTGGTGGCGCGGAGTGATCTTGTGGTGGCGACGAGTGATGCTGTGGCGTTCAGTGATGCTGTGGTAGCGCATAGTGATGTTGTGGTGCCCCTGAGTGATGCAGTGGTGGTGCTGAGTGATGATTGGTGGTGCTGAGTGATGCTGTGGTGGTGCGATAGAGTGAGTGTGATAGATAGATAGAGAGAGGGCGATAGATAGAGTGAGGGCGATAGAGTGAGGTAGATAGATAGAAAGATAGATAGATAGAGTGAGGGAGATAGAAAGAAAGATAGAGTGAGGGAGATAGAAAGATAGAGTGAGGGCGATAGAGTGAGGGAGATAGTTAGAGGGAGGGCGATAGGTAGATAGAGTGAGGGCTATAGATAGAGTGAGGGCGATAGATAGAGTGAGGGCGATAGATAGATAGAGTGAGGGCGATAGATAGAGTGAGGGCGATAGATAGAGTGAGGGCGATGGATAGATAGAGTGAGGGCGATGGATAGAGTGAGGGCGAGAGACAGAGTGAGGGCGAGAGATAGATAGATAGAGTGAGGGCGATAGATAGATAGATAGATAGATAGGTAGATAGACAGATAGAGTGAGGGCGATAGATAGAGTGAGGGCGATAGATAGGAGTGAGGGCGATAGATAGATAGAGTGAGGGCGATAGACAGATAGAGTGAGGGCGATAGATAGATAGAGTGAGGGCGCTAGACAGATCGAGGGAGGGTGATAGATAGAGTGAGGGCGATAGAGTGAGGGCGATAGATAGAGTGAGGGCGCTAGACAGATCGAGGGAGGGTGATAGATAGATAGAGTGAGGGCGATAGAGTGAGGGCGATAGATAGAGTGAGGGCGATAGAGTGAGGGCGATAGATAGAGTGAGGGCGATAGATAGATAGAGTGAGGGGGCGATAGATAGAGTGAGGGTGATAGATAGAGTGAGGGTGATAGATAGAGTGGGGCGATAGATAGATAGATAGAGTGAGGGTGATAGATAGATAGAGTGAGGGCGATAGATAGGAGTGAGGGCGATAGATAGTGTGAGGGCGATAGATAGATAGAAAGGAGTGTGGGGTGTAGAGAGAGAGGGGGGTAGGTTTTTAGGTCTCACGTTATCTCAGCAAGACCTAAAAACCACTGAAAAGGAATCTGAGCCACTAAAGATAAGTCACGGAGAACTGTCCTAGCTCAAAGGAAGAACATGCACGCTGAGGCTCAACAAAAACCATTGTGCTCTGGAGACTACACAACTAACATGGGTCATCCGGTGACGGGAGGACGCAAGTCCCTGAATGATTTAAAAAGCGCAGACCAGCTGAGAAACAGAACAGTAAATTGACGCATGAAGGCTTTTGTTAAGAATAAAGCAGGAATGAGGGAATAAGTGTGGTTCGCTGGCATGTGGATGACGTCATATCAGAAAACTTACTGTGTTTGGCCACTGGGTGAGCTAGCCTTACTGATGCACAAAATGACATCCCGTGGGACTGTATGGGTGCCAGCTTCGGTGCTCTCCCAGGCAGGCAGCACTGCCGCCAAGTTTTCAGTTTACTGATGTGCGACACCGGCAGGTTTTTGCGAGCTTATGTGTGACATTTCTATGCATCGCGTGTGACCCTTTGAGTGACACTCTTGCAGGCTGAACAAAGCACCGATGTGAGAAAGTACCCTCTCTTTGTACCATAGCGGTTTAGAAATGGTATTACAACAAATAGAACATCCACGATATGTTAAGGCAACATTAATAACCCTTTACCCTGAGAGCCAGGTGGTCTTTGCTAACAAGTGAAGACTAGCTGGGTGTTCCAGTTAGACAAGACACTGCCAGCCCACGACTTCTAAAACCCCCTCACACAGTGATACACACTGATGGAGACTGGCTTTTTGTTGTATGATGGAGAATTGTATAGTGATGTTCCCATTCTTAGAAAGAACAAATATTGAGAAATGTTTCATTTTTTTAAGTAGTTCTATCTGGCGAACACTACCAGCTGCAAATAAGTGAAAAATACCACTGCCGTCCAACGTTTTTTCTCGGCATAGCTGATGCCTTTGAAGGACTGCCAGTGTTGACGTGGGACACCTCACCTGCACTGCACAGAAGTGAAGCTCCAACACCGACGGCCTGATAGGCTGTGCAGTGCCATATGGGAGGGCTCGGTGGGTGCTGTGTGCGGAATAACTACAGACGGCCCCGTGGTGTGAGCTACCTTCAGCCAGAACTGGGTTTTAAGCAACCAGAATAGCAAACAACCGTTTTTGAGACTCAGAGGTTTACTTTTTAATGTTGCATACGAGGTGATGGCAAAAAAACACAGGCAAGCTGATGAGGTCACCCTTAAAGTACAAGGTGAATCCCTATTTGAAGTAAAGGGCACACAGCCGGATGTAGAATATATTGGAATTGCTCTTGTGTCAGAAATCGGAATGCTTTGTGGACACATATACTAACAGTTTCGTGGGCAGACTGTAATAGAACAGTAAATTATTGCGTTTTAAAACATCTAAAACATACAAGTTTTAATGTAGTCATAGTTTGAGAACATTCTGCTTAAAGTAGTTTACTGCCACATTTAATCAATGCGGAGTGCTGAACGAGGGTGACTGGGGCGGGCTACCAGTAGTGCTGTGCTTACCGCAAGGAAGGCAGATTATTAAAGTACATACGACCCGGAAGTGGATCGCATGTTTCAGCGGTATCTTGTGACTTCCTGGAGGGATGAAAGGGAGAGTGCCCTGGGGCAAGTAATAAACAACGGAGGGCTAATTAAACACACAAAGCAGACCCAGGGGTTGAGCAACAAAAGGAAGAGAGACTAAACTGCCTCGAAAGCAGTGAGCCTGGAACCATTGACTTTCCTGCCAGCGGACGCCCTTCAGAACGGAGACACCTTGCGGCGTTAAAGCGGCTCAGCGAGTCACTGCGTAATGGTTGACTCCGTGTCACGGAGATGGAAAGGGGCACGCAGTGTCGCTGTCAGCATTTATTAATGTCGCACGGGGCATTAGTGGCTGAAAGTTGAGAGAGAAAAACACCACAGTAAGCGAAACAGAAAGCGTGTTAGTTTTCAGACGAATACTTAATACCGAGTCGTCTCAGTACTAATTGGGCCAGCCAACACTGGTTTAAAATCGTCTTCTTCTTTTACAAAGTAATGAGCAGACGTTGGTTGCTGCTTGTTGAACAACAGACACTGCGACAATAAGAGCTGGCTGGGAACAAAGAATGCAGTAAAGTATCGGAGAGGTGCGCGAGTCTCTGTTTCCAAAAGATTGCCTAAACAAGCTCTCGGCATTGCGCGGAGGGGAGCGGCTTCCTTTGAAGTCTGATGGGGGGGGAGAGGTGGGGGGCGAGCGGCTTCTTTGAAGTCTGATGCTGAGGCATGGTGCATACATGCCAACATTTTAAGAAGGCAAAGTGGGAGATTTAAAAAAAAAAAAAATTGGGAGATTGGGGCTTTGAATCGGGTTACTGTCATGTATGGGCTTTGGAAGTGTGCTGCTGTAGGATCCGACATTTGAAACGCAAATGCACGTTTTTTTCTTACCTTTCAGAAGCACATGGTGCATAATGGCTGGCAGAGAGGGTGATGCAAGTGTTGGGCACTGGCCTGGCAGGTTGTTGGCAGTGCATGCACCCCCCAGCCCCCTATGGCAGCCCGGGCTGAAACAGCTCCCCCCAAGTACTTCGCAGGTCTTTAAAAGACGATTCCCTTGTTAATGACGCTTTGTTGGTTTTTCACCCCTTCGAGAGCCCCTGCATCGCCACTCTTTGATGGAAGAATTAGCACTTTACACAATACCAAGCCCTGTCAGCTGAAACCCCAGAGCAATCGGGTTTTTGCTTGTACGAATCGGGAGGCGGGAGACTAGCCTTCAAATCGGTAGTCTCACGCCTGAATCGGGAGGGTTGGCATGTCTGATGGTTTGGGATGTGGCTGGCGATGTGCACGCGCCTGGCTCACACGAACTGCATCGAATCCGCAGTTTGGGGAGACTTTTCAGAAGCCTTACTATAAATCTCACCCACCATCCCTACGGGATGGCATAGGCTCGACCTAAAAAAAAGATATCACGACGTATACCTGTTAACGTTTTGAAGCAGAAAACGGAGATTTTTAAAAATAATCTGGGAATAAGGCTATTAATTTACCAGCCTGAGTAGTGTGCGTGACTGGAATGCATATTTCTGAAAGACTCGTTGTTCTGAGACGTAGTTGAGCCTTAGAGTTCATTACAACACGTACTTTTTCGCAGCTTTCTCTGCCTTTACATCGGTTAGCAAAAGACACAAACCCGTTTCAAGATGGATCCATCGTGACGTCGAGGTCGTTTTAGTCTCTTCCCGTATTTCCTTTTAGGCAAAGCTAATATGACCCTACCGGTGCGCCGTAGCCGTGTTTAGCGTAGAGAGCTCCACGTTGCCGCGCATGCGCATCACTAGCCTGTTGTCTGGATGGTGCTCAGACTAGGAAGGGAGCAAGGGACCCTTAGGGTGACAGCTGGGCTGAGGCTGCAACTGCGCATGCGTTAAGACCCTGCATCAGCAGTGCAGTCTTCACTGCTAACACTTCATTCTTCCGGGTTCGGAAGCGCGGGGGCGGGACGAGTCAGTAAGGTGGAGCTACACAGACCCCAAAGTCTTCACCGTGAGCCGAATACCCCCACGGAGCCCGCCCCCAGGACCCCTCCGACCGCCCACGGGAAAAGCGGTAGGATGTTTAAAAATCTGAAGAAGAAGATAAGCGAGGAGCAGTCTCCTCAGAGGAACGTACTGGGAACAAATAGGCAGCAGCAGGTGAGGAGCAACTCAGAGTATTGGGAAATGTGGCAGGGACTGATTTGAGCCTTTAGAGATTGGTACATTTTAAGGATTTTGGGGTTCCAGGGAAGATTGTATTTTGGGAGCCCCTGTTCGGAACAGTTTTGAATTTATTATCCTGTGTCAGCTCCTTCGTGCCCTCTTTGGCCAGGTCAGTGACTGTGCACAGACACACACTTGTCCAAATTCTAAAGTTGTTACTTCAAATATTCATGAATAGTGATGCGTGTTTTTTTAATATTGTAACGCAGCAGCTCACTTATACTGCAAATAACCTCTGTGACACCCTCCAATATGAGATCCTGTTTTGATCTAAATGAAACTTTATTTATGGATGTTGCATAAAACGAACACAACATCAAAAATAAGTTAAATAGAGACCGTATTTTAAACAATCTGTTGAAGAATTATTCGAGGTAATCAGGGCAAGCCTGTGCAGAACAGAGCTGGCTCTATCATGGGGCCCCCTGAAAGGCTGGGGCCCTGCGCCAGAGCCCACTTTGCCCATGCCTTATAACGTGTCTGTGTGGAGAGGTGAATGTTCTTAAAGTACAATGTATTGATGCTAGCCCGTCTCCTGGACATACCAGCATCACTCCTCTTGCCACTTAGGGTTGCCAGGTTCATGCATGTATGAGGGGCATCTGTCTTACAAATCATAGTTTGCAGGTACGTTAATGTGTTTGGTTCATTTGAACTAACTCTGCCGCGTTTTTAATGTACTTATGGGTGAAATTTCTATGATTGTGTAACATTTGTCTCTTACGAGTGATACTTAGAAGGACACTATCGTGACTAGAGCAAAACTTTTATCCCCATATAATATTGTCTCATTAATTGGTACTCCATTTTTTTTGCTATGTAATGGTTTAGAAATTGTTTTAAACAGCAGCAACTCTTAAGAAGCGCTTATGGATTTTCGGAGTTTTTTCTGCTGAAAAAAATTGGACCAGAACTGGTGGCGATTGCCAATCTGGAATTGTCAGAAATAAAAAGACAAAACAGCTGCAGTCAGCGATTGCCTGCTGAGGTTAGCGCTCAGAGTAATCTTTGGGTAGCCTGTCGCAGATAAACGGATCTTCAGTGGAGGTAATGTTAAATCCCTTCTCTGGTCTAGGGACAGAGACGTGTCATAACTGAATCCGTAAAGTAACATGGAGAGGAGAGCCAATAATTAGATCAACGTAAAGTGCAAATTGTACATGTTGTCAGTTAAATCAAAGAGAGGATGACAACCACATATTGTTCTTTTGCACTGTTTACGATCTAGCAAGGAGAAGATGGATCAAACCCTTGTGCAAAGCTCTAGGTGTACGATCATACCTGGAAGCTTACAGGATCATTAAAACAGACACCGGTCGCCTCACAGTATTTTGTGTCAGTAGATTCCTATTGAGTGTTAGTTACACCCGCAAATACTTGGCCCTTGATTTGTAGATACAAAATGGGTGCACTTTGCATGTAGGTTAGGTTGCCCTGATCTTGGCTGGTGGTGGTACTATTTAAAATATCTGTTTTATAGTTATTTATTGTTTAATATAATCCTTTTTCTTTTTTTATGCTTATTTTGATTTGGATGATTTTATCATACTAATTGATGAATTGTATATTTTCTGCTTCCCACTGGTATGCTGTATCCACTGTGTAAAATGTATTATTGTTGTTTATGCATCTTTTATGGCCGAATGAGCCGAAATAAAGATTAAATGAAATGAAAAAGATCAACGTATACACCTTCTGATCTGAACACATAAAGATCCTACACAGCTTCCCACCCACCAAACATTACCTTTATCAGTACCCATATAACAGCATCTTGTCAGTGGCTAACCTAGCTTTCCAAATAGCAAGGCATAGTAGTTATTTGTAGTTGTAAAGTATTTCAGTGCTTCCCCACAAAGCCAGTGACCTGTAAAATACAAAGTAAACTGCTAGCCCACTAATATAAATTATTGTCTCAACTGGGAAGGTAAAGTAGTGAGGTTGGGGGCACTCTGGCCAAGCCCATTTGTGGGCAGGTATTTGCATTTCTTTAACAAGAACATGGATTTTCATAACAAAAATGAAAACATTGCAGTGTTTAGTTGTGTTTTTGCAAAACTTAGCAGTGCAAACTGTAATATATTGTCAATGAAACAAAAATGCATGGCACTGGCTGCCTGTGAATAATCCTTGCTGTTGAGATGTCAAAGCAGGTTGCTTAAACAAACCACTTCTCCATGTTCTAAGAGCCACTTCGCATACCAAGTCCCTTTGTCTTGTCTCAGTCTAGCAAGTTCAGCTTTTAAAGGTATTGAAGGCAACACAGGTGGCAAGAGGTCCCAGGGCATTTCTGACACTGTAGCTATTTAGCCAAAATAATGCAATCTTGGACTTATAGTTTCGCTTTGACATTGTGTGTATGGGTTCAAAAGCCTCTGTATGCAAAGTGATGTTGACCAACCAGATAGTACTGGATTAGGGAACCATGCATGACCTAGGTTACTATGCTAGAAGCTCTCACCACACTGGCTGCCAAAATGAGAACTCACTTTACAGTTGTTATGCAGCATGCTGAGAACCGGTCAGGCCCCTTTGTTGACGCGGTGTAAGTCTGTCAAGTAGTTGATACCTGCAGTGCTGGTATTATTCACTAACTATTCCAAATGTTGATTTTTGCTAGCTTCCGAGGTATAGACGCAAGTCTGTAAAACTGGTGTTAAGAACAGTTAGGTTATTGAGTTTCAAGGCCGATTGGGAATATATCCGCACAAGCACAGCTGAGGTCAACTAAAGTACTATTGGAAAACGAGCCACAAGCGGTGCTCTCTTTGTCAAAACTATTCTTTCTAGTTTCAGGACGTTATATGCTCTTTTATTTGTCAGCTGTCTCTTTTAATGGTTCAAGGGCCTTCTAGTAGAGCTTAATATCTATTTCTAATGTGTAGGGAAACTTGAACAGGGTTCTGTCTGTGGATTTAGCTTAGTGGTGCAGTTTATGATTACTTACATTGTGAAGGTTTAATGAGGACTTCTATGAACCACTCCATCGAGCTCTACTTGCCAATCAGGCTATGTACCAGATATAATGAATAGTTACTTGCATAGAGACTTTGGCAGACCTACAAAGTCCGCAAGACTGAGTTCGATAGGTGCAGTTGTTCGATGAAAACTTAATTGGAAACTTGTTTGATTTATGAATGTTCACAAGTTTACATATTCATCAACCAGCTTAGAGACAACGTGGTTAGATCAGTGATCTCCAACCTTTTCTGTAGAGAGAGCTACTTCTGAGCAGTGAAAATCATCGTGAGCTACTGAAGACTAAGCAACTCACAAATTTTTTCGAGAGACCCCCCCACCCCCATGCCCGGTGTCACTTTAAGCCTAATTCCTTCAGAGCTCTTACTGTGGTTTGAACAAAAGGGGGCAAACTCTCTCTTTTAAAGCTATTGACAGCTGCAGGTTGTGCTACCTGAAGCAAAAGCTTGTCTTGCTTGGTAGCATTCCTGAAAAGTGTAACGAAACACTGCAGGATACAAGCCTATGACCTGCTCTTGTGATCCTTAATCCAAATTGTTCACACACTGCAACAGTTATACCTGAACATATATTTCTTACCAAATGTGAATTATTGAAGTCTAGCTTAGGTGTGCAGTCACTTGTTTAAAAAAAAAAAAGAGGCTCCTTTTATTATGAACAACCTCAATTATTTCCGCTTCACCACATACTCTTTTTAAATTACAGTTTTGAAATGTCCCATCCTGTCTCAGATTCAAATAATTTTTAACTAGTTTGATTCATTATGATTAGGGGTTTGATTGTAATCTATACTATGTTTTCTTTGTGAGGATGAAAATTGATTTTTCTTTATGCAGAATACATATTTTTCAACATAATACATGGCCCAATCAAGTGGAAGATTAACTGAGTTTGTAAAAAAAAAAAAAAATTACAACACTCACAGATGCTCTGGGCCCGGGGCCAATAGGAAGGTTTCCCGTTCTACATGTGGCTATTCTATTTAGGCAGGTGGGTACCCTCCCATAGCGTTCTTCGTAAACAAAATAACTTCTGAGATAAATGCTATTTATATGGAGTAAAAAAGAGATGGAAACGCTACTTTATTTTAATGATTAGCAGAGTTTCACACTTTGTTTGTTGAGAAAGCATTTAATGTGCAAGTAAAATCCACCTCACCAATGCAGCTAGGCAGGCCAGAGACTCACAATGCATCTGTAAAACAATGCATTGTAAAACAACTTTGGGACCCAATTCTTCATGTAAGTATGTGAAACACCTGTTGTTATTGAGCTTCTTTTATTGAATGAAGAGTAAAAGGTGCTATTTTAAGGGTTATATTGGCGCCGGAGCACTCTTAACAGAAAAGCTGTTCCCAAGAGGCAGTTAAACTCCAAACTGAGGATTTAACTTTTAATACTCCAAATCTGTCCATGATCGAGACCTCTGCTACCCAAAGCAACTGATGTAGTTTTGGTGTTGATTACCACATGCACTAGGAACAAAGTCATTTAAGTCCTGGCTGCTTCCAAACTGTCAAGCAGTGTTGCTGAAGGCCTCTCTTGGACCTCTTTCGCACTTAAATCCCCAGAAATGTAGTTCGCATTAGCATTGATAGTTCAGGAGCAGATGGAGCAAGACGGGCTCAGACTTTGCTATAAACAAGACCCAGTCCTTCAAGTGCCTGTGGCATCAGAGCGGCTGCAGTATGTTTACAGTACAGTAGGCACACATCGCAGCTCCAGTCCGGAGAACAGAGCATTAAGAGGTTAAAGGCCAGGCCAGTGCTTACCGAATTATCTGCTGCTCAAATATAATGTACCAGGCATAAAAAAGCAGGTGGTGCGGGTTCATAGCAGTTCAATGCTGCTAGCTAGCACCACCTGCATGCAAGCAGGCTTTCCCAGGACATGCTGCTTTGCACCGGCCTACCTGCTGCTTCGTACCGGCACACGTCGTGCAGGATGAAGAGCGCAGTGCCAGGCAGTGAAAGGCAGGTGGCATGGAGGCTGAGTTCAGCCACAGCGTCATCCTCTTTGGCCTGCCCCGCCCCAGCTAAGCTCAGTTAGGCCAATCTGAGCTGTTGGGTTTGCTGAGGGCAGACAACGACTGTGAAAAAAGGCCTAAAAGAAATAAGTGAGAATGACAGGCTACAAAATGTAGATTCACGGTACGAGCTACTCCCAGGGGTTCGGCGAGCTACCGGTAGCTCGTGATCGACCGGTTGGAGACCTCTGGGATAGATAAAGCATATATCAGAATTTCCACGACCGTTGCCACACTTTGGCTGAGTTCAAAGTGAAGGCATATATGGATCTGCAAACTGAAGGGCTTCGTAACTTTTATCTCTGAGTGTATTGCAAACAGGTTTGTGATCCAACGATGCTGGAGGCTGGGTCTTGCAAAAATAAGCATTGAAATTTAGTATATTGTACTATTGAAAAGAAAGGTAGCCTCTGGATTACCACAATTTTAAGAGTAACGTATGTCGACGGGAGGATCTGTATCCTGCAGGCGCATTGCACGTTAGTGTGGTGTAAACGAGCTATACTAGGTCAGAGATTCAAGTCTTAGCTGCATATTTGAGACACCTGAGCTGCAATCTGAGAGACAATTTGCCCTCTTAGTTATGCACACATGCAAACAGCCTCAGCATGGCAATCTGATTCCACTCACAGGAGCTGTTTCCTGATGGGCATGCATGCAGCAGGGGCCAGGCAGCCTCATGAGGCACAAATACATTGAAAAGTTTATAGAATATCTTTATGGGTAGAACTCAGCTGAGAAGCATGACAAATCAAATCTTTTTGTGATTCTGGAAATGTGATTAAATGTGTTAATTTGACTTGTGATGTGTTGCACTTGGCAGGGTTGTTTAGAGCAAACGTAGACTTAATTTTCCAGAATGCACTGATTTGTTGTCTGAAAGTCCGGGACTAGGTACATGGTTACATGTGTACATAGAATGGTCTTGCATTGTAATATATTGATGGTGATATCTGCATAGCCATTGGCAAACTCTGTGCTCTCCTTAGCTATGCCAAAAGCACGTTTTAGCTCCAGCTGTACCTTCTTCGGATATGCCCACTACATCTATGTCAAATGAGCGCTCACTCATACCATTGTATCCCTCTTCTAGCTCAACATGCTTGTATCACTGCATTGCCAAACTATCTCAATATAGTCATTGGCATGACAATAAAGCAGAATAAAACCAAGGTTATAGAATTGAGGTGCAGGATTCAGAAAAAACACAAATTACATTTTCACGGCCAACAACTGAAGCCGGTAAAAACTTACAGATATATATGAGTTCTGTTAGACTACAGGGGCTCCTTCCAGCAGCACAGGATAAATCTGCTGAGGAAAGGTAACACTTTCTCCTTGCCCCTCACACTTTACAGAGATCACTGAATTGCCCAAGCTACCTGGTACTGCTGAAGATAATAGCAGCATAAATTACACTGCGTATCTTTTATGGAAGCGAGGCCCTCTGAGGTAGAGACACGTCAATCCTAAATTCGATCTCTACGAAAATATTTAGATTGCATTTTCGTATCCCTCATAATGCTTTGCCAGCCCAGACAAGCTGGAGTTTAGCCTAACAAATCAACTAATAGCAAAAAAAGAGGCCTACATAAAAGCATGGAAAAGAATAACATTAGGCACACTTGTAATTAAGGATCAGCCTTTGAATTGTGTTCGAGAGTTTAGCTACTTGGCTCCCATGGTTCCTGGCATTACCAGATGATCTCATCTTGTCTCAAGCTTAGTAGGTCGGCAGGAGCTGGTTTTCATTTTTCAAGCCCTACAACCAAAGGCACCATTTTGCGTATTTTAAAAGTGTTTAACGCACAATGTGTCCCGGCAGCTGCATACGGGGCAGGGATCTGGGGATATCATAATGGTTCTTCGCTCTAGACTGAGGATAATCGCATTGCAAGCGGTTCTTACACCACCCACCAACCATCCCTCGTTACATTGTCTACACGGAGTTAAACCAGCAGTATATTGAGGACAGGGTCCATCTGGCTCCATTGTTGCTATGGATTAGCGTATGGGTCAATCCTCACGGTAAGTTCTGCAGAGACATCATTATGTATTGCCTCACCATGGACAATGGTCATGCTATACCGTGGCTCAGTTGTATATCCAAATCTTTTTTTTTTTTTTAAATGTTTTTATTGCGGAAAAATAGAAGGCACAGGTTTTCATAACCTCCCCGATGTGTCGAGGACAAAGAATAGGTACATGCAACGTTCGGGGTAACACACAGCCATTTAGGCCCACATCCCGGAGGCTGGGCAGCGTAGAATCATAGCATGTCACACGTAATCATAGCCGTATTGCGAACAATATCCATACATCGTTAAATCTGCTGTTTTTTTCTCTTTTTATATATACACTTTCTCCTATGTCCTGCATGTAATCCTACCCCCAGCCCTCTGGATAGATATGCTTTTCAATAAAACACAATTATAACATATAACAACAACCAACCCCCCGTGCGTGGCATCAGTAGTAGAGTATATGTAAAAGTCAGGTCATTCATGTGGGGCCCGAGGCGCAGACATCACATCTAGAAGTAGATCTTCGGGAATCAAAGCAAATCACAATATACACAGCAGGGAACATTAGTGCGCGCTGAGCAGGGCCTCACCCCGGACCAGAGTCCTCCAACCCATCTCCCTCCCCGTCTCCCTCGGAAGCAGACTCCCTAGGGGTGAACAATTCGGCACTAGTGGCCTCCGAGTCATCATCCGCCAACCCCTCCGCACACATCATTCTCCAGGCAAGCAGGTCATCCTGAAGCTTCCCATCCCGGCGTGTGTGCTGCATATGCGTCTCTTCAGCTAGGGACCACTCTCTAGCATCTCTCAGCCAGAGGGACATCTCGGGAGCTCTCTGCCCCATCCAAGTTATGGCCACACGCCGCCTTGCCAAGACTAGCAATAATTGTAGAAACTTGTAGGACAGGTTTCTCTTTTTGGGCTTGGGTACCAGTGCCAAGAGACAATGGGGCGGATCCAGAGTAATCCGGAGTTTCGTAGCACGACCAATATGGTCTACCACCTCCCTCCAAAAGTTACCGACCTGTGGGCACTCCCAGGCTAGATGGAAGAATCCAGCCCTCTCCGCCCCACACCTAGGGCAGTTGTGTCGCCTATCCGCAGAAATGCGATTCAGAGAGACCGGGGTCATATAGGTGCGGTGGACAAAGTTAAAGTGGATCAGCTTGAACCGCGCATTACACAAGACTTTCCAGGTCAGGAGCCCAATACGTTTGCGTTGTCCAGGCTCCAGAGCCACCCCCAGGTCCGCCTCCCAGGCCGCCCAGGATGGAGCAGTTGGTGGGGTCGAATCCCGTCTCATGGCTGAGTACAACAGGGAGACCAGTCTCCTCCCCCTACCGCATGATAAAAGGATGTCGAGGGTGTGGGTCAGCGGAGGTGCCTCCGGGAATTGGGGCCACGTTGTTTTAGCCATTTCCTGGAGCCCTCTGTAGTGCAGGTATTGCCCCCTGGTCAATTCAAAGGACTCCGTGGCCCGTTCAAAGGACATGAAGGAGTCATCCGGATAGAGGTCCACCAGGGTCTCACATCCTCCGACTCACCATTCCCGATAGGACACGTTCTCCTCCATCCGGAGCACCGATGCCAAGATCCACACCGGCAGCTCCCTATGAAAGGGGGCTCATCTCAATACCTTCTCTACAAATCGTTGCCAAACTCCCGCCGTGTGCCGTACCACGTAGGGCAAAGCCGCGTCCGCTCCCCTTCCCTGCATCAAAGCCTCTCTGAGTCTTCTCATCTGCTCTGCCCATCAGTAGTTGCAGATCCCAATTGTCTTCATCAGCGAACCACCGTGCAGCTGGCAGAAGTTGTCCCGCATAGTAATAAAGGTCGAACCTAGGGGCCTCCAAGCCTCCCTCCTCCCACTCCTGACCACTGTACGTAGAGCAACTCTACTACGCCCGCCCGCCCAGAGCAAAGATGTAAGCAATGAATCGAGCGTCCGAAATATGCGAGGGGGAAGTGGGCACAGAGTATTTTGCAAGATATATAATATTCTAGGGAGCATCACCATCTTGGCAACCGCCAATCGTCCCATGAGGGAGAGAGGAGGCGTATTCCAGAAGGACACGGACTGATGTAGGGTCCGGAGCACTCGGTCGGCATTACGGGCCAGCAGGAGTTAGTCAGTCGAGGCCACCTGAATGCCGAGATAGCGGAATGCCTCTCGCTCCCACCTCAGTCCTAGACACGGGAGATCCGTGCCCGGGTCAGCGGTAGGGCCCGCGAGCGGGAAAAGCAAAGATTTTCCGAGGTTGATGCGCAGTCCAGAGGCTGCGCTAAAGCGGTCCAGAATCCGCATTAAGGCAGGAAGCGAGTCACTGGGGGACGTCAAATAGAATAAAGCGTCGTCGGCATAGAGGGAAATTACGTTCACAGTGTCGCCCACCTTAATACCCCATTGCTCCATCTCAGTGCGAACGGAAACCGCCAAGGGTTCTATCACTAGGGCAAAAAGGAGCGGGGAAAGGGGGCACCCCTGACGAGTGCCCCTTCCCAGGGACCACTCCTCCGAGCGGGCCGACCCAAGCCGTAATCTAGCCCCGGGTGCCCCATAAAGCACTCGGATCCATTGACAGAACACCGGCCCGAGACCCGTCCTCTGAAGCGTCTCCAATAGATACCCCCAGTCAACCGTGTCAAAAGCCTTGGCCAGGTCGATCGACACCAGTACATGGGGATCTTCCCTCCCATGCACCTCGTGGATGATATGGTTCAGGCACCGCAAATTCATCGCCGTGTTTCGGCCAGGAATAAACCCGCACTGGTCCGGGTGGATCAAGCGGGCCATGTGCGGGGCCAGGCGAGTGGCCAAGAGTTTAGTGAGGATCTTTGCGTCTGTATTGATCAGAGTGATAGGCCGGAATTCTGCGGGGTCACAACCGTCTCCACACGGTTTCAGGATCATACAGACCTCGCCCTGATTCATAGTGGGCGGTAGAATGCCAGATTCCAGGGCTTCATTATAAACCTGCAACAAGAGGGGGGCCAGAACGGGACCGAACGAATGGTAAAATTCAGGTGGGAAACCGTCCCCGCCCGCGGCAGGGCGGCTAACGCTACGTTGATCTCTCGAAGCGTTAGCCCTGCATCTAGTTCCTCCGCCGCTTCCTTCTAAAGGGTCCGGAGAGCCAAGTCTTGATAGGAGGCCTCCGTGATTGAGGGGTCAGCTGCATACACAGTCTGCAGGTGCGATCGGATGACTTCAAGAATGGCAGATTCCGAGTGTACCATGTTGCCAGTCGGAGCCCGTAGGGCAACTATCCTCTCGGGTGCGAATTCCCGCCGAAGAATCCAGGCCAAGAGCCGGCCAGATTTGTCCCCCTCGCGGTAAAGACGCTGTCTGTACTGGCCCAAAGTGTATTTATCGAGGCGGGTGAGAATGTCATGTACAGACACCTGGGCCATCCTCACCGCCTCCTGGTCCGAGGTGTCAGGATCCGGCCGAGCTGACAGCGGCGGATTACATCCTCCGCAGCACGTAAGTCAGTGAGCAACTGACTCCGGACCCCATACGTGAGGCCCATACAGGCCCCTCATATTACTGCCTTCAGGGCCTCCCATCTGGTGGAGTAGGGTAGGTCACCACCCTCCCAATTCAAATCAATGTAATTCGATAGGGCAGTCTCCACATGGTCTCTTCCCACCTGGTCCTGGAGGATATCCATCGGCATGCCCCAAGTACGAGGACGGGCGACCTGATCAGCCCATTGGGCCATACATGACACCGGGGCGTGATCTGACAGAAAGCGGGCCTGGTGCGTAACCGTTAAAGTGAGGGACGGAGCAATATTGGCCGCAAGGATGCGGTCCAATCTACTATGGGTTTCGTGCGTCGGAGTGTAACAAGTGTAGAGTCTCTGAGTGGGGTGGCTCATCCGCCACACATCCACGGCCCCTAAATTATGCATTACTTCCTTGAGGCACGCCGTCATACACAGCTTCGTGCCAGAGCGAGGAGGATGTCGATCCATATCAGGGTCCAATACGCAATTGAAATCCCCAAGCCAGAGGAAGGGAGCATCTAAGTCCGAGACAATGAGGTCCTGAAGGTGGGAGAAAAAACTCGGGTCATCAATATTTGGTGCATAGGAGTTCAAGAGTAAAAATTCCCTGTCATTCAGCCTGACCCGCAAAAGCAGGTATCTGCCTTCAATGTCAGCTTCAACATAGTGAACAGCACAGGGAATCCCAGGTGCCACCCAGATAAGGACCCCCCTGGCATACGTGGAGAAGGAGGAATGGAAGAACTGGCCTCTCCACTTCTTGGACAGCCGCTGAGCGCCCTCCTCATCTAAATGGGTCTCCTGAAGGCACGCAATAGAGACCCCATGCCGCTTGAGGAAGGAAAGGACCCTGTGTCTCTTGGTGCAAGTACCCAAACCGCGCACGTTCCAAGTTAAGAATTTAAAACCCATGGTCGATGGTAGTGCCCAGCTGGGCCATTTGATACATACAATGTGACCTGCCACCTCTGGGCCCAAGCTCTGTCTAGACCGGACAAACCGCCCCTCCCCCCCCCCCAGCCAGCCACATAGAAACCTGAATCACAACATATTCAATGCCAAAAACATTTTCCGCACTCCCCCATCCCACCCTCTCGAAACCCTCAAACTCAAAACCCCTTCAGAAACACTCCCCCCTCCTCCACCCACGAGCAAAGAGACAGCAACAACCAATAATGCTACCCCGCCCTTCCCCTGCCAGTGCCAGGACGTACACAGCCACCCCATCCAACCCAATCAACACACACTCACACACAACCAACCCAATTCCACCCCCACCTCCCAGCTCCCCTTGGGACCCAGCTTGCCAGCACAATCCTCGGGCATGTCCACTAGTAGCAGCCCCAGGACGGGGCGGTCACCCATCCAGGATATATGGACCCCACCCCGCATACCTCTGTCCAATGAGATGCAAGTCCTCCGTTCCACCCAGGGACTCCCAGCAGAGGTTAGGAGCATCAGTGAGCCAGCAATAGTCTACCAAAAGGTCCCTCAAAGCGAAGGCGATCAAACCCTAAATAAAACAGTACCTCAGGCCGGAGCTTCCTCCAATAGTGGCTCGGAAAGGCCAATTTCTGGGATCACTGGAGCCGCGGAGTCCGTATCCAGCATAGTATCTTGCAGGGTATCCGGGACCAAAACTTCCCCAGGGGCGGATGCCCTAGGGGACTCCGAGGCGGCCCCCGGCGACGACGATCCCATAAGGAGAGCCTCATCAGCTCCCACTGTGACTCGAGGCTCCTCGGAACCCTGTGATCCAGATCTGCGTCTCCCTCTAGGTCGATGACGTCGATGAGGACTGGTCCCCCACGTCTCACGGGGACCACCACGCTCACCGGGGGGTAGGTCGTCCCCAGTATCTCTAGCCACTCCCACACCTCTGCTGGGGATTCAAAGAAGTGCGCGCGGCCTTGTGAGATCACCTTGAGCTTGGCCGGGTATAAAAGCATGTATTGGAGCTTTATCTCAGCGAGTTTTTGCTTAACTCGCAGGTACTTGTTGGGTATAATCAGGGTAGATGGACACTGCTGTTCTCTATTGTAAGAGGCTCCGCTTCCCTTGCAGCCTTCAAGATACAATCACGATCCTTATAGTTCAGGATCTTTGCGATCAAAGCTCTAGGAGGGTCACCCGGGCGCGGTAGGAGGACCAGGGCTCTGTGCGCCCGCTCGATGACAAATACGCTGGAGAGGCCGCGTGGGCATAGCTGGGTGCGGATCCAGGTCTCTAGGAAGCGCTCAGCGGTTCCCGCCCCAGTCGCTCCGGCACTCCCAGGACCCTGATGTTGCTGCGATGGGCCCTACCTTCCGCGTCTCCAGCTCTTCTCTCCAAAGCTCGGGTAGTAGCCGTAAGATGTGTGACCGTCTTCTGCAAGGAAGCCACCTCGCCCTGCAGTTGGGTAATATTGCCCTCAGCGTCCGAGACCTTGTCCGCCACATTACGTAGATCAGTTCGCAGCAGATTTACGCAGCAGATTGACATCTATTGATACAGTCTCTATCTGCCTTTCCAGGGCAGAATGGGATCCCTGTATGGCTTTCAATATCTCCGCGCGGGAGGGCTCTGCTGGTCCGTCTCCACCATCTCCCGGACCCGTCTGGCGTGTAATCCGCTGCGACGGCAGGCGCGGGGTGGTATACTGCATGATGGTGTTAGGCTGAGAGGATTTCGAGGACCTGTCCTTGCGTGTCGCCATCGGGAAGAGAAAGTCTCGCACGCCGTTCAAGATGTCGCAAAGGGTTCCCCCCAGCCACCACCAGTCAGGAGCGAAGCGCCAGGACGCCCTGGAAATATAAATGTCAAATAATATGACTCCGTTCCAGGCAGCAGCAACCCGGGGGGCATCCAGACAAATCAGAGTTGCAATTGGGCCAAACAGGGGCGGAGGGCCGTTTACGTCTCCCGGTGCAGCCCCGACCTCAAATGTAGGAGTCCGTGTCTCCAGAGAGCGCCCTGGGGGGGGGCGCTCAGTGGTGCACAAACCACCCACCAGAACGGGCAGTGGGGGCGCAGGCGATCCGACCGATGTGGCGGTAGGGCTCTTGTGAGGAAGAAGGTGCCTGGATCGCCGTCCCTCACCCCCACAATCAGCGGCACGGCCTCTCAGTCCCCAGGGGCGCCCCTCCGCAGGATCGTCCGATGGGAGCCCAGCACGGGTCAGCGGGCCTTTAGTTGGTGAGTCTCCACGGCGCCGGAGGAGCGCCTCGACACAAGGGCTAGATGGCGGCCCAATGGGGGAGGGGCGCCGATCGGCTCCCGCGTATGCAGTACCCCCGAGTCGTCCCAAGCCGCGTGGCAGCCCCCCGGGGCCTCAGAAAGTAGGTATATGCCCTCTGCAGGGGCGCCCACCCGACGGGGGACTCCGCTGCAATGTGGTGTCAGGGGGAGGGGCAGGCGCCGCGATCCTCTCCCGGGATCAAGGCCCGTCAGGGCGCCGAGGCTGCCCGGTGGTGCGAGGGCCGCCCTCCGACGTCTGCAGAATGTCGCTCCAGGTGAAAGAAGGCTCCGTCGAGGCTGGACCCGACAGTAGGTCAGTCGGGAGCTGCGTGCGGGTAGGCCGCCTCCTCTATGGCGCTCCGGCGCAGGCCCAGACCACGGCCTCGCGGAGTGCACGTCGGAGCCCCCAGATCGCCCGCAGTATCTCCAGCTCAATTTGCGAGCTTTCGCCCAGCGGCCACCTCAGCGCTAGGGTCCCTCCGGCACGATGGAGGCTTCGGGTCCTTAATTTCAAAGAAAAAGAGCCCAGGCAGGATCTGTTTTAAGGATATCTGGGTCCTCGGACGGGAGCTGGCGGAGCTCACGTCCTGTCGGCCATGCTGCTTGACCACGCCCCCGTATATCCAAATCTTTACAGGCCATGGGGTTGTCTTCTTTATTCTCCTCCTCCCCAGGTATAAAGAAAGAAGATACTTTTTGTGGGTCAAACAACTTTATTTACATTTTTTCGAAGATGGTAATCTTTGAGTCTAGCTAATGAAATGCACAGTGCAATCCTTTTTATAGGCCATTCGCTTCTGCCTAGCCTGCTTTTTATCTTTCACTAGAACCCTTCTTTTTCGTTTAGATCTAGCACAGTGTGGTGGATTTTGTTGCTCTGGAGAAATCAGCCCCTCCCTGTCCTTGCTAAGCAGTCTCTGCAACATTGCATGTTTTCTGTAACAACTTCACACCTGCACATAGTAGCTTTCCTAAACCATTGTTAGGAACTCCTGGCCATCATAGTTGCAGAGAAGCACTATTTCACTTGCAATTGTTGAATACCCCAGACATTTGCTTGAGGGTGAGCTCCTTCATAATAGCCGCTGTTAGAGCAAGGAAAACCATAGAGGGTTAACACCTTTAGTGGGGTTGTGCTGGATTTCTGCCAGTGATATTTTTGATCTCATGCTCTCTGAAATTCTAGCTTACCATTTCTTATTTGGTCCTTGAAATGCTGTTTTTTACTGTGGTTTGAATGTTTTTATCTACATTTACACATCTTATTTTACGCACTTGCACGTTACACAATTAACCCTATCAGCTGATGGTACTATTCCTGTATTGATTGAGTAGGTTACCTCGACTGGTTTCAATGTTTTGTTGCTGTGCGGTTTTACTCATGATGGTCTTCTACTTTATGTTTTGATTGTTTTTACTTTTATGGCTTGATTGGCCGAATAAAGATCTATTTGAATTGAACTGGATAAGTGTATCATCAAAATGTTTACCTGGTGCAGCAATAAATACATAGAATAATAGCACAAACATAAACCCTGGTGGGGCACAACAGACGAAATTAAACATGTTAACATTTAAGTGACTCTAAGAAAATTGCCATCCTATCAAATCATTAAGTTGCTTCATATTTACAAAAAAGCGTCCCATGAGATGTGCAAAAAAGCCATCCATTCCAGTAAAATTGCATGAGGTGAACACCAGGTAAGTATTGACACATTTGAGCATATATTCTTTCATTTGAAGAACTAATCATGAATGCGGTTGGGTTAAGCAGTAAACATACAAATAAAAGCATAGGTCATAATGAAATTGCACCGTGCCATAAAACATTGTGCAATTTTTGTTATCATGCTAGCCTCATAGAATGCATTGAAAATGTAAAGAACAGTACAATGTTATAATAAGTTGGTTTAAACCATTGAGCCCCTGTACGGTCATGCGGGCTGATAGATGTCATATGAGCTGAAGTGTGATGTAATGTGATTTTGATTACATGTGCATTAAAACTGTGAGGTTAAAAAAATAGTAAGTTGTGAAAAATTGCGTGGGCTGTTATCCGGGTGCTATAGCTTTATCTTAAACTCATAGAAAACATGCCATCTTCAGTTTATCATTAAAAGTCCATGAGGCTAATGGCTGTCCAAATATTTGATCCAAAATGTTTCCCTCTGTGAATGAGCTCTGGGTACATTAACATCAAGATTCAAAGTGATGCTCTCTAAACTGGTAAAGCAGAGTTGGGCTATATTGTGATGATGATCCAGCCAGTGTACCACCAAATTAGTTTCTGATTATGCTTTTGTGCTCAGTCATCAAAACTTTCAACTTTCTTTCTGTCTTGCCCATGTACAACAGGCCACAAGGGTATTTAATGGCGTATATAACCCTTACCCAATAACAATTTGAGGAGTGGTGTAATTTGATTGGTTTTTCTGTTTTAGGATGTGAAATCGTGTTTCTGACAGTTCTAGTGTTGTCGATTGTATCATCTACAATCATTTGCTAAATGTTGTGGCTGTAAATTGGTTGTAGACTGTCATTTTTAGACCTGAAATACATTTCAAACTCTCATCTGCATTTTTTACGAAATGTTTTCCTCCCTTGAATCACATCTGTCCACTCTACTATGGTAATCATTTTAAAGTGCCACAGCCACGGAACTGAAATTTTTAATATGTTTTAACATTGCAAAGGGTTAATTAACCGAGCAACGTCAATAAACTAACTTTTTAGTGCATTATAAACTAATATCATCCCACTTTTGGCATAGTTATTATGTGTTGCTTGTGTTAGCTCTTCCCACGCTTGTTTGTACTCCGTGATAGTTGTTGAAACAATCTAAAGTCATTTCCTTTATTGTCACTGTTATAAATGCACTTTCCTGAACTCCAGGTGATGGTATCTGAAGCAACCTTGGGATATTCTGTTATTTCCTTTTCACACTTTGCACAGTTTCTCTGGTGCTAAAACGACTACCTTAACATACTTGTCATTGTTCATATACTTGCCGTTGTATCATTTCCAACGTAGTAGAAGGTAAAGGTGTTTATTGCATCCCTGTTGTGGCGCCCTGAAGCGTTCAAGTGAGCAGTGTAAAGCACTAAATAAATGTAGAAAAGGATTTGCGAGCAAAGTGAAAAATGCACGGCATTGATTCTTAAAGCATCAAATACTGTTTAATTTCTGATAAAAAAGTAAGACATGCATTTTCTTTGGATATCTCAAATGGTGAGAAGGGGGCTAGCGTGACAGATTGGAGTAGCGTGAACGAGAGGCTGCAGAGGTGTGATTGTGTGTCAGGCATGAGGTTGAATGACTGAACCACGCATGCCTTTACAACGAGTCCGGTTCAACAAATGCGTCTTTACCACAAATGTATTTAGCACACATTGTTTTACTATGCATTTTCAGGACTACTCTTCACCAACTCTTCCTTCATTGATTTGGCTCTCCTGAAAGTAACTCTTGGTCTACGTGGCACAACGTCTTAAAGGACTGGGTCTTTCTTGATTAGATACCAGTATGTCTGAGTTATAGACCTAACGGCACCTTCCTGTCTGTTGAAGGCTGTGATTAATGTGAAATGGGGATCCATTCCCTTGCATTTCTTTATTTGTTTGTCTTTAAAGAGGAGTTGCTGTGTATGTGTTGATCTCACTTTGATTTTGCATCCTCAGTACAACTGTGTGAATAACCTCTTGCCTGGAATCTTTTTGTAAGTCATCTAAAGCTTTGTTCTCTTCACTGATCTCGCTACAGAAAGGCTGCAGCGATTCAAAAGGGGGTGGTGATGGACAGAGTATCTGAATTAAGCAGAACACTCCTACCCAGTCAAAAGATCAGGGCTTGATCCATCACCGTTTTTTAGCTCACTGCACCATCCCAGTTCAGAACCTGGCTACATGCAAATTAGTCCGACCCTGGCCCAGTGCATCATGGGAACCAGACCAAACTACCAAGCCAATTCTTTACTGGAAAGGAAACAAGCTTCCGGAGACCGGTTTCTGGCATTACAGCCGTCTTTGGCCCGGCTTGCTTGAATCCTGATGGTGCAGTGAGCAAGGGACTCACATCTGAGCATACCCTTCCACACTTGTGGTGGCCAAAACAATTCAAAAGGGGGTGGTGATGGACAGAGTATCTGAATTAAGCAGAACACTCCTACCCAGTCAAAAGATCAGGGCTTGATCCATCACCGTTTTTTAGCTCACTGCACCATCCCAGTTCAGAACCTGGCTACATGCAAATTAGTCCGACCCTGGCCCAGTGCATCATGGGAACAGGGCAGACCAAACTACCAAGCCAATTCTTTACTGGAAAGGAAACAAGCTTCCGGGGACCGGTTTCTGGCATTACAGCCGTCTTCGGCCCGGCTTGCTTGAATCCTGATGGTGCAGTGAGCAAGGGACTCACATCTGAGCATACCCTTCCACACTTGTGGTGGCCAAAACGATTCAAAAGGGGGTGGTGATGGACAGAGTATCTGAATTAAGCAGAACACTCCTACCTAGTCAAAAGATCAGGGCTTGATCCATCACCTTTTTTTAGCTCACTGCACCATCCCAGTTCAGAACCTGGCTACATGCAAATTAGTCCGACCCTGGCCCAGTGCATCATGGGAACAGGGCAGACCAAACTACCAAGCCAATTCTTTACTGGAAAAGAAACAAGCTTCCGGGGACCGGTTTCTGGCATTACAGCCATCTTCGGCCCGGCTTGCTTGAATCCTGATGGTGCAGTGAGCAAGGGACTCACATCTGAGCATACCCTTCCACACTTGTGGTGGCCAAAACGATTCAAAAGGGGGTGGTGATGGACAGAGTATCTGAATTAAGCAGAACACTCCTACCCAGTCAAAAGATCAGGGCTTGATCCATCACCGTTTTTTAGCTCACTGCACCATCCCAGTTCAGAACCTGGCTACATGCAAATTAGTCCGACCCTGGCCCAGTGCATCATGGGAACAGGGCAGACCAAACTACCAAGCCAATTCTTTACTGGAAAGGAAACAAGCTTCCGGGGACCGGTTTCTGGCATTACAGCCGTCTTCGGCCCGGCTTGCTTGAATCCTGATGGTGCAGTGAGCAAGGGACTCACATCTGAGCATACCCTTCCACACTTGTGGTGGCCAAAACGATTCAAAAGGGGGTGGTGATGGACAGAGTATCTGAATTAAGCAGAACACTCCTACCCAGTCAAAAGATCAGGGCTTGATCCATCACCGTTTTTTAGCTCACTGTACCATCCCAGTTCAGAACCTGGCTACATGCAAATTAGTCCGACCCTGGCCCAGTGCATCATGGGAACAGGGCAGACCAAACTACCAAGCCAATTCTTTACTGGAAAGGAAACAAGCTTCCGGGGACCGGTTTCTGGCTTGGTAGTTTGGTCTGCCCTGTTCCCATGATGCACTGGGCCAGGGACAGACTAATTTGCATATAGCCAGGTTCTAAACTGGGATGGTGCAGTGAGCTAAAAAACGGTGATGGATCAAGCCCTGATCTGTTGACTGGGTAGGAGTGTTCTGATTAACTCAGATACTCTGTCCATCACCACCCCCTTTTTGTAATTATTTTGGCCACCATGAGTGTGGAAGGGTATGCTCAGACATGAGTCCCTTGCTCATTGCACCATCAGGATTCAAGCAAGCCGGGCCGAAGACGGCTGTAATGCCAGAAACCGGTCCCCGGAAGCTTGTTTCCTTTCCAGTGAAGAATTGGCTTGGTAGTTTGGTCTGCCCTGTTCCCATGATGCACTGGGCCAGGGACAGACTAATTTGCATATAGCCAGGTTCTAAACTGGGATGGTGCAGTGAGCTAAAAAACGGTGATGGATCAAGCCCTGATCTGTTGACTGGGTAGGAGTGTTCTGATTAACTCAGATACTCTGTCCATCACCACCCCCTTTTTGTAATTATTTTGGCCACCATGAGTGTGGAAGGGTATGCTCAGACATGAGTCCCTTGCTCATTGCACCATCAGGATTCAAGCAAGCCGGGCCGAAGACGGCTGTAATGCCAGAAACCGGTCCCCGGAAGCTTGTTTCCTTTCCAGTGAAGAATTGGCTTGGTAGTTTGGTCTGCCCTGTTCCCATGATGCACTGGGCCAGGGACAGACTAATTTGCATATAGCCAGGTTCTAAACTGGGATGGTGCAGTGAGCTAAAAAACGGTGCTGGATCAAGCCCTGATCTGTTGACTGGGTAGGAGTGTTCTGATTAACTCAGATACTCTGTCCATCACCACCCCCTTTTTGTAATTATTTTGGCCACCATGAGTGTGGAAGGGTATGCTCAGACATGAGTCCCTTGCTCATTGCACCATCAGGATTCAAGCAAGCCGGGCCGAAGACGGCTGTAATGCCAGAAACCGGTCCCCGGAAGCTTGTTTCCTTTCCAGTGAAGAATTGGCTTGGTAGTTTGGTCTGCCTTGTTCCCATGATGCACTGGGCCAGGGACAGACTAATTTGCATATAGCCAGGTTCTAAACTGGGATGGTGCAGTGAGCTAAAAAACGGTGATGGATCAAGCCCTGATCTGTTGACTGGGTAGGAGTGTTCTGATTAACTCAGATACTCTGTCCATCACCACCCCCTTTTTGTAATTATTTTGGCCACCATGAGTGTGAAAGGGTATGCTCAGACATGAGTCCCTTGCTCATTGCACCATCAGGATTCAAGCAAGCCGAGCCGAAGACGGCTGTAATGCCAGAAACCGGTCCCCGGAAGCTTGTTTCCTTTCCAGTGAAGAATTGGCTTGGTAGTTTGGTCTGCCCTGTTCCCATGATGCACTGGGCCAGGGACAGACTAATTTGCATATAGCCAGGTTCTAAACTGGGATGGTGCAGTGAGCTAAAAAACGGTGATGGATCAAGCCCTGATCTGTTGACTGGGTAGGAGTGTTCTGATTAACTCAGATACTCTGTCATCACCACCCCCTTTTTGTAATTATTTTGGCCACCATGAGTGTGGAAGGGTATGCTCAGACATGAGTCCCTTGCTCATTGCACCATCAGGATTCAAGCAAGCCGGGCCGAAGACGGGTGTATTGCCAGAAACCGGTCCCCGGAAGCTTGTTTCCTTTCCAGTGAAGAATTGGCTTGGTAGTTTGGTCTGCCCTGTTCCCATGATGCACTGGGCCAGGGACAGACTAATTTGCATATAGCCAGGTTCTAAACTGGGATGGTGCAGTGAGCTAAAAAACGGTGATGGATCAAGCCCTGATCTGTTGACTGGGTAGGAGTGTTCTGATTAACTCAGATACTCTGTCCATCACCACCCCCTTTTTGTAATTACAGAAAGGCTGCAGGGCAGCCAAAACGCATCTGGGTAGCACAAGCACTTTAACGCAACAAATTGTAATCTACAACTCTCTAGAAGCATCGACCCACACACCACACACACTCTCTCTCTCTCTCCAAATACACTGCGGCAATTTCACGGGGATTCACGCCTGAAAAAACACAGCTCCTATGAACTCTTGTGCAGTAAAGCAGTATTTTATTTTTTGCAAAGACGGCAAATCCACTCAACGCTTTTCGAGACCACGTCTTTTGGTCGCAAGCACTTGTGACCAAGAGACGTGGCCTCGAAACGCGTTGAGTGGGTTTGCCGTTTTTGCTAAAATAAAATACTGCTTTACTGCACGAGAGTTCGTGGGAGCTGTGTTTTTTCGGGCGCGAATCCCCGTGAAATTTCCGCAGTGTATTTGGAGAATTTTGAGGTTCACCCCCTTGACCACGAGCCGCCGTCGATTGTGGCAGAGACCTGGCGTTCTCGGCGGCTCCCGAGAGTATCTGTATGGACAAAGATATATATATATATATATATATATATATATATATATATATCAGTCGCCAGTAGGTAGTTAAGTTATGGCCTTGTTTCCATAGGAAGAGCTTTTTTTGTTTGGCAATAATGTTGGGGCTGTTTGACGAATCCTCGCAAAAGTTTCAAATTTAGTATGGTGCTCACTTCAGCTGCTTTCTTGAAAGGTTTGGGGTGATCTGTCATGCGGGGGCCGAGAACAAGGGGGGACTTAAACCCCACTACAGCCAGAACTACTGAATGGAATGGTCGCTATTGGTTCAGAAATTGACCTTTTTTGTGAATTGGTATAAACCAATTCAGTAGTTTTTGAGCTATCCAAATTTAGATATATAGGGACGCGGATCGTCTGAAGATCTGACAGTCCCCGTGCTCAAATCTGATTTGCTACCATCACTTCAACCAGGAAGTTTTGGCAGCCATCTTGGCTCAAAAAAGTTTAAAAAAGAAAAGGGAGCAGGGTAGGAATACCCTGGCCCCTAGCTCTGGTCGTGGGGTCCCACTGGAACCCAGACAGGGCAAAAACAGGTTTTATTGATTTAAAAAAAAAAAAATTTTGCTAATAATCGCAGTGGATCCGGGACTCTGGTAAAATTATTTTTTTTAAAAGTTGGCGCTTTCACGCTTGTTTTGAAATGACCCGCCGGTGGGCAAGGTCCCAGGGGCATTTTTTTTTTTTTAGATGAGCGGATCTTTGAGAGCTTGCGCCAAGTCAGAGCTAACACAAACTCCACTTTCTGAAAGGGAGAGCTGGAAAACTGCTCCTGCTTGCTTAAAACAGAGTTTTCGTCTTGACAGTGGTCATGGAAACAGACGAAAGGAATGCTCTCACAGACAGGGAGCTGCATGTTTAGCAGCTCTCTGTTTGTGAAAGCAATGCTGGCTCCTGCAGGTGTCAGGAGCCATCTAGGACCCCAGGGGCCTTGAGGCCCCCTGCTGTCCCCATGCTGCACACTGGGTGTCCTGGGGGCACCCAGGAGACATGGCTGGGCCCCGGGGGATGGGATCCCCGGGCCCGAAGCCATTCCAGGGAGGGGAGGAGCACATGGCTCCCCTCCCACGTTGAGTTAAGGCCGGGCCCGGGAGATGGGGCCCAGAGGGATGGGGTCCCTAGGGTTGTATGTGGCCATGGAGGGGGGGCTTTGCAGCTCCTTCACACCTGAATTACTATGTTTGGCCCCAGGGAGGTGGTGGCCCCGCGGCATATGAAAGGCACAGAAGGGGGAGGTCCATGTGGCCCCTCCTTAATATTAGTAAAGCCCGGGGAAGTGGTGGTTCCCGAGGCTAATAAAAGGCAAAACGGAGGGCAGAAAAACGAGCAGGAAAGGCAAAATCAAGGGCAGAAAAAGCAAAACCGAGCAGAAGTGGGCAAACAGAGAGCACTCGCACTGACTCGCCCGCTCACCGACTCACTTAGAGACTCATGCTCTCACTCACATACCCACTCACTCATGCACCCAGCCACAGATCCACGTAGAGACTCACACACACACTCAGAGAACCACTGAGACACTCACTCACCCACCCTCGGACCCAATGAGACATTCATACACCTACTCACAAACCCATTCACTCACCCACTCACAGACCTACTTAGAAATTCACGCTACCTCTCAGACTCACGCACTCCGTCACACACACCCACTGAGACACTCACCCACACACCCACTGAGACACACCCACTGAGACACTCATGTACTCACTCACAGACTCTCTCTTGAAGGTTACCGTTAGGAAATAAAATCAAAAAACCTTACAAATTCACTTAAAAAAACAAAGATGACAATGACATTATAGTTAGGAAATAGAATTTAAAAAAACTAGAAATTCTCTGAACAAACCAAAAGTTACAGGGACGTTATAGCTAGGCTCAGATTTCACTTGTACAAGACTAGTAAAATTCAGCAGTTCTAGTTAGTTGAACTAACTATAACTTATGCCACTGCACTGCTTATGCATTGCTTACATCACTCATGGCATGTTCAGTGACATCACTGATTGCCTCTCAAACGACATCAACAGTCAATTCAGTGATGTTTAATATGGGTCCACACCCATTAAAAGATGATTAGACTCTGATTATCTTCATTACAGTTTATTCATACAGATACCAATATGCACAACGCTTTTTGGCGTAATCCACGCCCTGCTCACCGTTGGGGCAGGTTTGTTCCCTGCATGCATTTAAAGTGTACACTTAGAACAACATCAACATAGAAAACGGGCATCTCGGGTATCAGTACCGAGCCATAAACGTGTCCATAATTTTGACAGTGGTTTGTACATAATGCATATCCTTACATTTGAAACGCATGTCAGAGACTGGGCATCATTCTTACAATGCATCATTATAACAATTTGAGGGCATTAAGCCTGTGTAACACACAAATCCTATCTGCAGGATAAAGCAAACATATTCCAATCGGTTGTGGTGAAATAATATTAGTCCATTGCCAGTTTGCTCAAAACACCAAGTACAGAGAGGCATCAGTCCATTAGTGTCGCACGTTTACATGGATCAAAATGCCACCCGTGTAACACGTTCATTCATGGATGACTAGTGATAATAGCAGAAGCGGCTGGTGACAGAGGAGCGGGAGACGACGGACATCAGAAAAAACAATAAAAAACAAAAGGACTTACCTTCCACCTGCAGCCGGTCGCATCACCGTCTTCTGCTCCTCTCGTGGCTCCACTGCAGGCAGAGACTTCCAGACTCCTCTGCAGCCAATCTTGAAGCTGCTCTCACGCATCAGAGCAGCTTCAGGATTGGCCTGAGCGCCAATGATTTGCTCCAACCCAATAATGCGGTACAAAAGGGCGTGGTGATGGACGGAGCATCTGAACTAATCAAACACTCACACCCAGTCAAAAGATCTGGGTTTGATCCATCACCGTTCTTTAGCCCACTCTGCCACCCCAGTTCAGACATGGCTATATGCAAATCAGTCTGACCCTGTGCCTCATGGGAACAGTCCAGCCCGAACTGCCAAGCCATGCCTTCCCTGGACCGGAAACAAGCTTCCGAGGACCGGTTTCTGGCATTTCAGCCGTCTTCAGCCCGGCTTGCTTGAATCCAGTGGCAAAGTGAGCAAGGGACTCACGTCTGAGCATACCCTGCCACACTTATGGCGGCCAAAGCGGTACAAAAGGGGGTGGTGATGGACGGAGCATCTGAACCAATCAAACACTCACACCCAGTCAAAAGATCTGGGTTTGATCCATCACTGTTCTTTAGCCCACTCTGCCACCCCAGTTCAGACATGGCTATATGCAAATCATTCTGACACTGTGCCTCATGGGAACAGTCCAACCCGAACTGCAAAGTCTTTTGTACCCCAACCCAACAATGCAGCAGGGTTGTAGAGAGCATCAATGTGCATGACGGTTTGGCCGGCCTCAGACGGCTGACCAAACCGTCATGTGCATTGTTAACAGTGCATAGAACTCCTCGTGGGGCACTGCCCTGCTTCCCTCCTCCCTTTCTTCCCCCACCCCCGAATCCTGTAAACAAAATGATAATAAACTTGGGGTTATTATTATTTTATTTTTATGTACTCTGCTGGTAAGGGGGGGCGACGCTCCTCCGCCATAGCTGAGGAGCCGCCCCTGGATAATAGGTATTGCAGGAAAGTGTCCAGCGTAAAAGGTAACCAATATAGCTTAAGTGGGCATAAATATAACTCTTTGTTATTCTGAACTGGATACAAGTGAAGCTTCAAAGGAAATTACATGTCGTTAACCAATAGTGGGAGGCTAATAACCTAACAATTAATATAGAGAAAATTCAAATCGTTGTAATAGGGAAAAATGTAGATCATTTACATGGTCAGTTTTGGGAAATGATCATAGTTCTTCATATAACTATCCTGGTGTGATTTTTTTAATAACTGATTAAACTGAAAAATACATCTTGACACCTTAAAAACTTGGGCACTGACAACTGAGGGAGGACAACAGAAATTCAAAATGGATTTTGGTGGACCTTCTAAAGATTCAGTATTTACTGCAAGTGATGGTTCCCCCGCAAATGCTATATGCAACAGAGATCTTATGCCTAGGTTCACAGGAGAACTGGGAGAAGTTGGAAGGTAAATACCTCAAAATTCTTAGGCTATCGCTAGATGCTATAGTACAAGCAGTTAGATTACAAGTCAAGCTGAATTCTTGGAACTGTGATGCAACAAATCTAAGCATACATTTCTTGCACAAACATGTAACTGCTTCCAAATTTAAAGTTTTAACCATTTGCACTAAGGAAATACGCCACAGTGATTTGTGATGGGCAAGATGCATAAAGGAAAATCTTTAGATGATGGCTAAATATTTTAATATATATGAATTGACGACCCTCCACTTTTATCCAAGAAGAAATTAAAGGAAAGAAGCTTGTTGGAATCTTGCCTTAGAAATTTAAAATGTTACCACAAAGACCTATACTCTCTTTTCAATAGAGTTTGGGCAGAACTTTATGTGTCTCTCTGAGTTACTGAATCCCTTAATGCTAATTCGAGCAGGACTAAATCCACTTTTTGTGCACAGAGAA
Organism: Lissotriton helveticus; assembly: GCF_964261635.1. Taxonomy (NCBI): domain Eukaryota; kingdom Metazoa; phylum Chordata; class Amphibia; order Caudata; family Salamandridae; genus Lissotriton; species Lissotriton helveticus. Next base: position 1,631,907,034 of record NC_136063.1, on the reverse strand, counting down.
TGAACAAAAAGCTCTTCTGGGTGGAGGCAGTAACTGAGTTAAAGGTGCGCTACTTGAATGTGCACGTTCTGATGGATTGTTTGTATTTGATACCAATAAGGCACCAGTTTTTCTTAAATATGGGATAAGGGTGTTGTGTGTGTATATATACAATTGCATGTTCTATTTTCAATAAAAAATGTTTTAAAAAAGTTTAACATATATAGGATAAAGACCATGATACATGCTGTAAGGTTGTTATATGTTTGAATGTAATCTATGTGGTGGGTATGCATTTATTGGCTTTGATGGCATAGGTTGAGTTTTATGTTATTTTAATGATTTATATAATGAAGTACTGCTTCACAGTTTAACAGGCTACAGTTTTAATAAATGTAAGTTTACTATTAGTGTGTAGGAGTATAGAACCTTCTAGAGGATGTGGGGTAAGGAGCAACGATTTTAAGAAGGAGCGGATCCCAGAAGCATTGGTTATAACAATGTTGCTGAGTTTGCATGTTTTATTTCTACTCTAGCTCTTTTTCTTGTTACTTGTTGCCAAACCCGTTTCTCCCCTCCACTTCATTAAAGTTCAGATCTGTATTGTCTACGACTGTCTGACTATGTATATTTTTCTGTTAAATGTGCTCTGCACATCTCTTTGCAAGACTACAACTCTGTCTGTGCCTCTTTCCTTTGTGCTGTAGCCATTGCAGTTCTAGACTCTTCCTTTAAAAATAATGCCACCTACTTCCATTTACCTATATTTTTAGGACTCGCCTAGCGTCGCGGTGCATGGGTTGCTCGCTCTGGCGAGATCTATTGTTGTCAAGTCCACTTCGGAAGTGGGCTAGAAGCTCCGCCTATGCTTCCCATTCACGCGCGTCATAGTTAATGCTAAAGCCACGCTTTCAATTGAAAGCCAGGCTTTTTGGTGACCGTTCCTGTCTCCCTTCTGGCTCGCCACTACGAACTGGATTTTTGCACTCACGGGCTTACACAGTTCGATGTGTATCTGTTACCAGTACTATTTTATGCACACTGCTTCCGTGGCAATAGCATGCGCATTTTCGCAGGTGCTTTCCCTTTACTAAGCCGTGGCATACATTATTTCAAATATCAGTTTTTATGTTGTCATGCCGCATTTACTATTTATATGCGTAGCGTGTCCATGCCGCGTTTACAATCCAAGAGTCATGTTATTTTCCTTTTCCTTTCATTAAGCCGTGGCGTGCATTATTTAAAATACCGTTTTTTATGTTGTCATGCTGCATTTACTATTTATATATGTAGCTCGCATTGCGTAAACCAGCTTTCGGGTAGCTGTCTTAGATATGATGGCGATTTTCCCTTTTAGGGCACGCAGTTCTTTGGTTTGGGTTTATGGCTATCATGTCGCAATATATTTTAGCTTAGTGCGCCGCTGTGTTTTACCATGTAAGAGTTTTAACCTTTTTGTGACGCTTATCTAATAGCAAATAAAAGCGTCTACATGGCAGACCTCTTGGAATTTTATACTTTAATGTGTGCCTTCTTCAATATTTCTGCCACTTGCATTTCCCCATATCTCGTTCAATCTTTTTAAATAGCAGACTGTTTGATCTCATGCCGCTTTCACTTTGCCAATTCACGGCGCTTTGGTTTTAGTTTTGGGCTTTGACATTTTTAGAGCGTCTTTCTTTTGCCCCCACAGCCATTGTAGCAGGTAGTGTCATGCTACGGTCCTGTGTTGTTCTGTTGTACTGTGTGTGGCTCTTATCTACTTGTACACACCATTGTACAAAGTATCAGTGCAATTAGCAGTATAGTATAAAAAAAATCTTTATATTATTCATGCCTGGCATGTGCCGCCTTTTTTACTGTATATTTGCTTTTTATTCATGCTATGTGTTGCCCTTATTTAATATAAAGAAACCACATGGCTTATCTGGTCATAAATAACATTATAAGGAAGTCTATGTTTTGTGCGTTTCGTCTCTATACTGCATATATGTGTCCATTTCGCTACAGCCTCAAGAACCAGCACTGGTTACATGTGATAACTGCCAAAAACACATTTAAGGGGGCAGAGGAGCATTGCGCAAACATGTGGAATCCTGCCACAGTAGCGATTACAAACAATACAGCTACTGTCACATACAATGCGCTACGGAGCGGTATGCAATTTTTTTATATATGCATACGTTCTAATTCCCCTTTTGAGGTACTCTCAGGACCTTTGCAATGTTGATGTCACCACGTGTTAACTGTTTTCCTCTGCTTCTTCCCAGGCAGGCATATGGCCTGTAGTGCTTTGTTTAGTGTCTGGAAGGCAAGTCTCTCAGTCTTATCTATAACATTATCTATCTATTGTTCTTGGTAAATTACCCTCTAAAACCAAAGTGCTTTCGTTTGTAGACCACATGCTGCACTTTTGTTATGTCCGTGACATTTTTTAGACTAACAATTGCGAACAAGTAGATGCCAAAGTGGAAGGAGCCTTCTTGTTACTCCCCCGTGGCTACGCGCTATTACATTGGATTGCTATGGAAACATCTTAACACTTACAATCTATGCGCAGCATGAGAGTAAAGTAAGGTGGAAGAAAAAGCGTCGCGCAGTCGCTATATACTGGACATACCAGTGCCAATAAGTACACAGCAGCTTACTGGTCTCGTTGTTTCTTTTTTATATATGTTCCTTTTTCATTACAGATGCTGTTTCAACCTTTCCACACCTTGCAATTGTCCTCTTTGGAGTATTACTGATTCAATATTTGTAGCATTTACATTTCTCTGCATCCCATCCAATGACTTTTGGACAGCGGGCTGTTTGATTTCATGCTGCTTTTCATTTTGCGATACACAGCGGTTTAGTTTGCCTTTTTGTCTCCCTAATGTAAGTTTCTACTTTGCCATATCACATTTACCAAGCAAGCTGCGGCATTGCGTTGCTAATATAGGAGTTCTTAACTTTAAACGTTTTTCTTTTACCAGACTAGCTTCTCTATAGCACAAGCATTCGATTTTTATTCTTTTATATGTGCCTTCATTATTTATGTGCAAGCCTTGGCGTTTCATTTTTAACCATATTCCTTCTTCGATGTAAATGTTGTTTTCCATTTCGCACACCTTGTAATTTAATTCATTAATATATTACTTCTTCAATATTTGTGATACTTGCAGTTTACCTCATTTCCCCCAATAGCTTTTTTTAAGTAGCAGGCTGTTTCATCTTATGCTGCTTTTACTTTGCCAACTAACAATAACATTACAGTTCGCAATTACACTACAATACATGCAACTATTTATATATACAAAAATTCACTACACTGCAAACAGTCATACAGCTCACACAGTATTAACAAATGCCAATAACTCAAACTCTAGCAAATGCGAGACCTATTGCATTGCAAATGCTTGTTTCCAATGGAAGCAGATTCGTTTTTGGCAGGCTTACAGTTAAAGTCCTCAAATTTCAGCTTAGTTGACTTCAAAATACTACCGCTAAGGTTAGTTAAAGGCTTGTTTCTGTTTATTTGCATTCTAAAAATATTCAGGGTTCATTTTTGCGTTAAGTTTTTCTTAATTTCCATTGATTTGACCGGGATGGCGGCTACAAATGAATGTTGGTGTTCTTATACTAATTTAAATGTTCCACATGGATTAGTGAGGGCCTTAAGACACTAGTTGTGTGGATTGAGATGGCTTTCCAGGTCATTAATTTCTTGTATATTTTCACTCTATCACAATTGTGTAGAAATTGTATTGCTCTTTAGATTATTTCTTTGACATTTTGTACTGTAAAATGAACCATTTGGCCACATTGTTAAAAAAAAGTCTTCAGGGGAAGATCACCTAGGACTATGCTTAATGGTCCAGGTGGGGTCGAGAATGAAAGGGAAGGCTGTCGACCTTGCCATGTTAAGTTGGGCGGCTGTAACTTTGTGAAACCTGAAAGACCTGCTCCTTAAAACAGCGCTTCTGATAAACACAAGCATTTTCTAGCACAGTGTTGGGATGTGAAAAGTTCAAAGAAAACTGCGGTTCTGTACACATTAGAACTGCCGCCAATAGAATTGACGCCCTATAAATACTGCTGGTCTCTCCATACGGTGTTGCATCACCTTTTGCTTAATGGACAAAGGTTTTTTTTTTTTATTAATGCAAACTTTTAAGTACATTTCTTAAGGAAACCGAGTTGGGAGGAGCAGCTTTGCAACAGACAAGTGCTTTTGTGTTTTAAGTTTCTGGATAGGCTGTCGTGTATTTCTATAGGTTCTGATTCGATCCCCCTATTCCTGACCCTATTCTGGTTAAACTTACTAGCTAGTTAACTAACAGTCAGCCCATGAGGCAAGAAAACCCCCATGATGCAGATACCGTTATCTGACGCAGTCACACTACGGCACAGGAACGTGTTATCTGATTAGGTCATAACGCTTGAGATCTAATTAGACAAGCGACATTCCTCCAGCCCCTGATAAGGCATACGACGTTCTCATAACAAATCAAACCTATGACAACCTGGATAATCCGTGCGGCCATTGTTTTGATTTCACAGAGAACTTTAGTAAAGAATGTGCTAACGAGCAAGTCGTATGACATCTTTATTGACGTACCTATGTCCATCCTTACGTCAATCTCGGCACCTTTAAGGTATAAATATTGCCGACCTTGCCCTATGCAAACACACGCGTGGTGACAAGACGGAGCAGCCATACTTGCCGAAGCCGAGAGCAGAAGCAGACCCCGCAGGCAGCAGCCCCGCCTTCCTGACGCGCTGAGAGACGCGCTGCTATCTCAAGCCGAGAGACCCAGCACCGGCGCTTCTGGGCAGCCCTCGCAGGCAGCCTGGAATATCGAGAGCAGAGAAAGAGATACCATTCCTCATTCATCCTAAATTCCAGGTACAGAACTGAATAACCCCTCCTAGAGAATTCTTTAGTTATTCACTTGGCAAAAACAAACTTAACTTAAACTGTAACTTTCTATTCCCGCCCACGCATTAGACTTAGGTCAGGTACACGGGGTAGGCGTATTTAGAAACACCAGTTGAGTACGTTTAGTCAAAATGTATATGTGTATGTAAATATATTTTAATCATTTTAAACATCATATGGCTCAGAAACCATATCAATGTTTTTACAGTATTATTTTATACTATTGCTTCTAATGTATGCACTTTACTTAACTATAAGTATTGCAATAATATCGATTCATTTCTCTTGTACGAGAAAAGAGACTGATCAATAAATAACATCTTTTATTGAACACGCCCGTCTCTTCCTTTTCTCTACATTCTGATGAGACTAAGAATGCACGTACTGACTGAGTAAAATAATTGCCTTGTGCTCACACGACTCTCGAGATTGACTCTTGATTAGGGGAGAGCAAAGTTGTCATGTTCTATGGTTGTCAGAAACTAAATCCCTTCTTGTCTAATCAGGGGAGTTAATCCTTCCTTGAACATTCGAGAAAGTTTCTAGCGAACTCTGAGCTTAGCTGGCAAACCCAAAAATTAAGTCTAGTATCGACAGTAGTAGACCTAGTTAACGTCTGGCCTAGGCCTTTACTGCTGTAGGTACTATTCCAATGCGCAGAGCCTATTGGGAAAATAGGAACTACACTACATGGCGCCCAACGCGTTTGGAAAGGGCGATAAAACTAACGTAAGACATTTAGAGTAACTCAGTCGTGCTTTCTCACTCAGACCCCTTTTCCCAAATACTCCAAAGACGTCTGGAGTGGGTGAAAGGTTATAATATCCTCCAAAACCTCGCAGGAGGGAACTCCTATGTATGGTTCTTGGTCTAGTCAACGTTGAAGGATAAAACAGTTCCAGAATATTGTGCACCTAATCTCTGTTTCCATAAAGAAACCTGATCTGCAAACAAAAATAATACCATCCTGTCAGTAAAATGGGAGACAGCGATGGAGAAAGAGAGGCAATTAGATTAGCTACTGAAATAGCAGATGCTGATGCTACCATGCAAGCAGCAGACGCGGATATAATACTTATTCCGGTCATTAAAAGGAGATCTATAACCTTAAAACTTATAGAAAATGGACTGACACCTAGAGGTGGCACAGTCATATTCGTAATTGAGGCACACGAATATCGGCAGACAGAGGTATACTATACATGGATACATTTTCCAGCAGCAAATGCTGTAACAAAGTACTTCCACTATTACAAAGTAGAGGAACCTCCTGAAACGTACACTCCTTTCGAGGAGGTGGAAGTACCACTCAAATTCCAAGAGCATTTGCTCTTATTTGATGGCGCCCTAATACATAACAATCACATTACAAGGCTCGGTCCTTTAGGAAGACCAGGAGCAACGTGGCCGGTCCTAGCCGGATACACACCACATCCAGACATCGAAAGAATGCCTGCAGCAGAGCTGTTAATACAGCTAAAACAACTACTAAAAATTCACAGACAATTAGTTCAGTATGTAATGCGGACTTCAACAATTCAGCCAGCGATTAAACTTCCACAGCTGACCCCTCACCAGGGGAACACAAATAAAATTACACCACAGAACATCCAATCCTGCCTAGGTAAAGTTCCAGCTAAACGGGAACAAATACCATTCTGGTTGGCACAGAAAATTACCCAAATAGAGGCGGTGTTTCCTGACACCACCCCGCTGGAAAAACACAGGATTCTGACTATATGTCTCCCAATGGGAATCGCACCACACATTGAGGACTGTGACACTTGGGGTACAGTCTTTGCTTCCATCTATACAAAAACGCACGGTGTTCCATCCATTTCGGTAATACCAGATGTGCTAAAACAAATTCAAGATGAATACGGTCCAGAACCTGCTTTAACTCTTGGTATGAAATTACTGAAAGACTTCAAGCAAGTCTCGGCTATATTACTAGCCAACATAAAAGGTGAAGCAGCAAACGTGGCGATCCGCCAGAGGTTAAAAGAGACAGATATAGCAGACCAACCAGCTGAAATTGCCAGAATCATAGAAAAATCCTATGAAGAACTAGGCAGAGATAGTCTAGGTGGAATACCAGTAAAACCGCAACTGACTACAAGTCCAGAAAAAAATATTTTTTAATAATAATTCACCAAAAAAGAACTGGGATGGAAATAAACAATCCAATCCTAAAGAAAAGAAATTCCAGTCCAGAGGAAGGTCTCCTAGGCGAAGAGAGAAATCTCCAAACCCGAGACAAAGGTCACCTCAGAGTGAACCCTCTGGGAATAGATATAACCTTAGAAATAGGGATAATATTAAAAAACCTGATAGATATCAAGACATTGATACACGTCCCTCTCAATCTTTTCAGAATTCCTCGCAGAAATCGGAAAGAAGAGGACGATCAGAAGAGCACGCCAAGTCCAAAGACAAGGAACCTGCTCAACTGAAAAAGAAATCACAATTTCCAAAAAAGAAGGTAGCCAGTATCAAGGTAGTTAACAATGCCGAGAATACTGAGGACACAACTGAAAAACGGAGAATGGGCTCAGACAATGCTAGACAGCGCAGCAGAGGTGAGCATAGCTCGCAAAGTCCTTATGAATCATCTGGAGACAGTGGACACGAATGAATACCTTCAAGTGGAAACTGCAGATACCAGAGTTAGCAAGCCCCACAAAATATACGAGATAACATTACGTATAGAGGGAGATAAGACTAGGAAAATAAGGGGACTATTTTGGGATAACCTATCCAAGGGCTATGACATCCTTCTAGCTGAAAAAGACTGGCCACCAGAGTTTGTCAGGGAGTGCCCTCATGGCGAAGAAGTAATTATGCCTGCCTTCTCGAATCAAATACCGATTCATAAAAAATATACACTTGCTAGAAAGTGGGCAGTGGCCTTAGCACCTGCTTTATATAAAAATCATGTAGGATGGGATGAGGATTCTCCTCCTCACAAAGTCCAGTTAAAATCACAACCTACTGCACAAAGGCAGTACCCAATTAAGCAAGAAGCTAAAAAACAAGTAAATGAAATACTAGATCAGCTAGAATACCAAGGGGTGATTGAAACTTGCACCTCACAAATGAACAATCCTTTGTTTCCGGTCTCCAAACCAGACAATTCATATCGTCTAGTTTTGGATTACCGACACCTTAACACATGTTGCAAAACTTTTGCAGTGCAAAATTCACACAGTGCTGCACTAATGAATAACATAGTGCGCAAAAAATACAAAACTACCTTGGACATCTCCAACGGATTCTTTTGTCAAAACATAGCACCAGAGAGCAGATATTTAACAGCTTTCTCAGTAAATGGCACTCAAAAACAATTCTGTCGGATAGCCCGGGGGTATTCTCAGCGAGAGTAACAGAATTACTACAACAATATGATGATGAAGCATTATCTTATGTCGATGATATTTACTTAACAGATGATGACTTGGAGACTCACTTGAAAAGAGTGAACACCATAATACTTGGTTTCGCTGCAGAGGGTTACAAATTCAACTTCGAAAAGTCCAGAATTGCCCATCTGACGGTCCTATTCTTAGGATATGAGTTATCAAGTGAAGGCAAAAGCCTGGCAGACAATTTCCTAGAGAAATGTGCCGTAATCCAAGCTCCTAAAACACTAAAAAACCTACAGTCAATTCTAGGCTTCCTAAATTTCGGAAGAACATATATTGCAAATTACGCAGAAAGGGTCAAACCCCTTTACGATCTAATTAAACCAGACTTTAAAAGATCCAGTTGGACTCAAGCACACACAGAAATTTTGAGATCCTTACAAACAGACATGCTAATTAAAACAAAATTAGAAACCCGTGATAATACACGCAACCTTGTGATCCGAGTCATCCCAGGGAGATACGGATTCACATACCTAACCTCTAATGAGGGAGATAAGGTACCAATTGCATTCGAATCACATTTGTACACAAAAGCTGAACAGAGATTCAACAACAAAGGAAAAATTGTTCAAGCAGTTCAAACCGCAATAGCTAGAGAAAAAGACATAGCTGACGGTAGACATATCACAGTCAGAACAGCAGAATCAGCCTTTGAGGCATTAACAACACCGTGTAATTTACCAACAACAACATTGGATCCAGAATGGTTACAATGGGTAAATTCAATCACAACGGACAAAGTATATTACTTCTTTGATCCAGAACTAGAAGAATTAAAAAATCTAAAATATGAAAAAACGTATCCTCTGCCAATCGACATTCTGCCTCTACGACATTACGCCTGTGTAATCTATACAGACGGACATGCTCAACCCTCCGTTTGGGGAGAACATGCATACAATCCCACATGTGAGATTACAAAAGAAGTGTGGCACGGAGGTAAACTAAGACCTCTATTAACAAAATCACACTCAGTAGAAACTAATTCAGAACTACAAACTGAAATAATAGCTTTGAAAATGGCGCTAGATAATGCGGATCGCGAATTCCCGACACTTATAGTGTCAGATTCATATTTCTGCGTCAAAGCATATAACAAGGATTTGCAGACATGGATTCAGAACGGTTACAAAGATGACACAGATGCACCAATAAAGCAGAGATTGCTCTGGGAACAGGTAGCTCTTTTGAAAAAAGAACTACCAAAGACTCACGTGACACACTCACTGAGTCATCAGCGTGATGGCGTTCACGTTGTAGGGAATTCATTGGCTGAAACAGCCGCAGCGGCAGCCAGTAAACCGGCTCCCGTAGATCGAAAAAAGCGTACATTAAAATACATTGACGGCGAAACATTGCTGGCAGTAAAAACGTCATCAAAAGGCGACTGCTCGGCGTTACCGATCAACTATCCACTCAATTACACATACATCATAGATGCAAACTCCATTCCTTTTGCTCGAATCCCTGGAGTGGGGGATAGAGTGATTCCAAACATGGACAGGAGAAACTTGTTAATCGCAGACGCACACATGGGCGAGGGTCTCAGACACCTTAAATTAAAAGATTCTCTGGAAGAATTACAATCACGGTACTGGTGGCCAGGCATGAGCCTGCACTACACCATGTTTGTAAAAAACTGCCCAAACTGCAACAGAGATCGCAGTGGGGAGAGAAGCAGTTTAATACCTCGTCGTATCAAGGCAGATAACATCACCACTAAAAAGAATGGCTTGCGATTAACATATACAGGCTAGTTCCCACTTATAATGTAGATCCACAGCACACGGCTGACGTCCGGACTGTTATACAAGATTTGCGAGTCTAATTGGCATATACGCTAAGAGCATGCTACGTTCGACCATTTTTTTTTTCCTTTTCTCAGGCAATCCAGCCTGGGGGGGGGAAAGAATGGCCAAATGAGCACAGCCCAGCGGGAATCTTCTCACTTCCTTCCTGAGGGTATGGGATGGTGTAAAGAAAAAACCAAGACAGAAAGCAATCTATAATAGAAAGGATATTAGGTTCGGGAGCTGGGTGGGTCAAACATCTAATAAGTGTCCAACGTAGTCTAAATAACTTGCCAAGAAATTCTCTGAAGGGATTCAGTCCGTACGAATTATTATTCGGAACTAGGATGTTGATCTCTGACCTTGATAGTCAGACTTCAGTGGTAACAGAAAAAAAGCTTTGATGTCAAAGACCGTTTGGCTATTTTGCAGGACTTAAACAAAACAAGAAAAGACCTGAGCAACATACAGTTGAAAGAACAGCCAACGACCACTGAAGAATCACCACCTGTCCCAGCAAGACCTGTCTGGATTCCAAAAGTCGGGGATCTAGTCAGGGAGAAGATCGCGGTAAAGAAGGAATTTGGGCCTTCTTACAGAAAAGCAGTTCCTGTATTGTCTGTCAACGGGACAAGATCAGTTGTACTACCGCCACTTGCTGGAAAAAAGGAGAACCGAGTTGTATCCATCGACCTGGTAAAACCACAACATGTGGCCGATAACCAACAGTAGGCCAAGTGGACTCCCAATAAGTAGCAGAACACCAAGGTTTGCTACCAGTACAGAGGTCCTATCAAAGAGGCTCATCACATTCGAACCGCCTACAGAAGAACAACAAGGACTATGCAACAATGCAATAGAACTTAGACCTCTGAAAACCCAAATAAAGACATTTAGCAGAGACACACCAATCTATACAGAAGTACCAAGTGAAAATGCGAGAAACAAAAATCCTGAACCAATTGGAACAATTGACAGAACTGCATCCGGTTACTTCATCAACTTCGATGATTCCTCTGAAGGCTTCAGCGAACAAAAGACACAGCCATCATCAAAATCCTTTAAAGACAAAGCTAAGGAACTTTTGAAACAACTGAAAGAAACATATCTAGTTTCTCCATGGATTGAATTTTGGGTGGGTTTTGGTGCATTTATCCTCATACTTTGGCTCATCATGGTATTTACCTTGGGACGCTTCATTGAGGGAAAATATGCTAAAATGGACACAGCAAGTCAGAACATCAACTTGGTCCTCAAACCACACACATCTTCACACGTCGAGAAAAGAGAACTTTCTTCAGAACTTTCTTCAGCCAACTTCACAGCAATTCCAATATCTGGTGGGGTAGCCTGGGACAACACTGACTATGAAATTTATGGTCCGGTCGAGATCCTGAAATATCCACACCAAATCAAGATCTCCTTGAGTGACTTTGCAAAACCAAACTCATTTGCTGATGATTGGGACTTTGAAAGTATAAACAATATGATGTCTGACTTAGTAATGTCTGCTAAATTTACAAAACATGATTATTTGCAGGGTTCTACAAATTATGACAGCATGTACTGCTATAACCATTATGGTAACCATTTCTTGCATAAATCTGCACAACCTAGAAATGTTTTAAATTTTAATCAATGGGAACATTGTGCTACACCTCCAAAAGGGAGCTCTAGAACCGTGTATGGCAAATATTCATATTTTTCAGGTTTTAACATAACTAATGCTGAAACATTTTATTACAAATTGTCAAACAAGACAGGGATGAAAACCATGATAACCAACACAAAATTGATATATTCAGATTCTTTCTTTGAAAAAATGAATACTTTTGGATTTGATTATTGGGACAAACATGTTGATTTGAAAAGTGTTTGGGGTACAAAAGAATGGCAAGTACAGGGTATAGAAGCTTTGTTTAGAGCCTGCATGATCCCAGAACAAATGATATTTTTAAATGACACCGTTCAACAAACCACCTGTCTTGGCTTAGCCAAAATCAAAGATTTAAATAACCTGTCTATTCCAAAGCCAATAATGTTTAGCAATAACTCTGAAACAGATGAAGAAATAGACATAAACCATATACTTAACCAAAACAGAACACATCCTGATTGGAAACAATGGTTGATCTGGCCCACAGATACAAATAACTGTCAAGATAGATTCCTGAATAAAACACAGGGTTTCAAAATGACCAGGCCAGACCCTAGATATCCTCAAAGACATCACCCAGGGATAATAACAACCTACAGTGTGGGCAAATTATGCCTTCAATGGCTACAAACTTCCACACTGCCTGAAATTAAGCAACACCTAACTTTACTTACTGATGGTGCTGACTTGCGTGATTTCATAATGGGACCACGCAAACAGCGTCAAAAGCGTTTCATAGCAGCCTCTGTATATGCAGCATACAATGAGGCCTGGAAGGTTACTCAAATTGAGACAGCAGAGAGAATACGGGAAATTGACCGTATTAATTTGGAAAAATCACTTTCTGTAGTGGACAATGGGTTAATGACTCTGTCCTCCAGAATTTTTTCATTGGACAGCATTGTGTCTTCAGCAATCGATATATTATCGCAAGACTTACTGTTATTACAACATGGTCAGTCACAATTGCGTTCTATTGTACAGCTTGGCTGGACGTTACAAAATCTACGTTCAGGCTATGTGCCTTGGCGTTTAACCCCTTCAGCGCTAATGACAAGGGTAACTCGTCATGGACTTTCCATTGATTTCAATGGAAAGTCAATGGGAAGATGAGGGGGGACCTTAGCAGCCAAGTGGTTAATCAACACAACGTCACTATTCCAAATCTTTAACCTTACTGATAGACAAATCGGTATGGCGCAGAAGGGTGCTGATTATACAATCTTGAGCATTGAAAAACTAGAAAGATTACCGTTGACAATGTCAGAACGACCTGTCAGTGAATGGATAATCCACGGAATCATAAATATTCCAATCTCAACCTTCAGGTTTCAATACTGCCAAAAATATATACAGGCTGGCATGTACGAGAAATTGGGAAAGGGGTACCTTAAAACAACATGGAACCTGCCCTATTCACATGCATGTGTCAGTAACAAAGGACAGAAAGTGTTTCTTAGTGGCAACAATTGTGCTATGTCACTAAGCGGCACGCTTCTGTGTAACGGTATTAGTTTGCACGGAGCCTGTGAAGGGAATTCATACAACCTTTCATGTCACCAGCAAGGCGCACCTGCAACTGAAATAGAACCATTCTTTCAAAGACTCTATAATGGGAGTTACATTCTTATTGTAGACCGCAGATGCTGTAGTCTTATGCCCGGGACTCCTTATCTCGTCACTACGACGGCGAAGGTCAAGTGCTGTGGACGTTCTTTGTTTCCCAGCTCCTTTCCAGACAGGGAGGCAAGGGCATGGCCCGGTTTGAAAATTACTTCTATTCGAATAGACACTTTAAGCAGAATGAAAACAGTGCTTCTTCAGACGCCTACAAGGCTCACGTCATCTAAAGAAACGTATGATCTACAAGTCGCAAGGACGACTGCAGAGATACATACATTATTATCAACTAATTCCCCCGTACATTTCGCGGAAATCCTGAGCGAAATCTTAAATATTTCTGATACCACTGGGGTCTCAAAGGTATTTAAGACAGTATTTTCGATGGCATTAACACCATTCAAAGCCATACTGGGTATTTTTCCAGATTTCGTCCATTCGATTTTTGGCGGACTTCCCTTGATCCTGGGACTAATTGCAGGAATCCTATTCCTAGTCCTTATTTTTCGTTATGGCAACCCATGTCACAGATCAAACTCTCGCGACAATGGAAGATACGATCCTAGCCATTGGATACCGGGACCGGATATCAAAAATCCTGGGACTATCCCGGCTTAGAGACCTAAACATGACTTGGTTTCTATCATTTCGACCAATGTGGCAAAGGTGTGTTTTACCTGTACTAAGGTGTCTGCTATGCGGAGAAGAATGCGTGTTAGACACCTGTCTGACGCTACAATCGGATGCGCCGGTGGATGCAGATACACTGTTGGTTCCTACCAAGGTTCACGCACTGTGCTGCCCTCAAAGGCTGCCAATTCTGATGACGGCATTCCTGGAATCTTCACCACTGCGATTGAAGAGTAGTGAAGTTCAAGATGAAAGCAGCATCGAACAGGTACGACCTTCTGTCAGCAATGCAAATCAGAATGTCAATGGAGACAATCATGCGCATGAATGCATGGTTACCCCTATTTCCGACTTAGAGGAACTTTCCCATGAAGCTGTTGACAGTTTTTTCGAAAGCCTGAATGATATGATGTTCTCTCCGGAACAGAAATAGAGACTTTTGAGTAAACTCGCACACGGCGTTCCCTGAATTCGGCCTTCAACTTTAAAAATAAAGTCACATGAACAATTACAATCCAGTTCACGGACAGCAACTTTTTTCAGCAAGCCCCTAAAATATTTTTCTATATATTTTTTCCCGGGACACTGATTTTCTGCTTAAAGTAAGAGACTATTCCTAGAGAACTAAGATTTCTATTTTAGATACTTTATAGACTTTATAGACTTTAGCTGCCCGCTGGTATGTTCGCAATAGATTTTATGTGATGAAATGGTTTCGACTTTTTTTCTGTATAGCCGTATTAAGAGCCATTTCATGTGTATTTCTCATATACCAACAAGCAATAATGCATAACAATGCGTGTTTACCTTTGCATTTAATTCATAGCTTAAGTGCATACAATATATATGACTGCAATTTTTCAGTATATTTGAAAATTTCGAAATGCATTTATGTATTTTGGGGTGGTAAGGTATACACTATACTCTATAGTATGTTGTACTATGTTATACTATGCATAGATTAGTAGATATGACCATAGTTAGCGTGGAGTGGGTGTCGTGTATTTCTATAGGTTCTGATTCGATCCCCCTATTCCTGACCCTATTCTGGTTAAACTTACTAGCTAGTTAACTAACAGTCAGCCCATGAGGCAAGAAAACCCCCATGATGCAGATACCGTTATCTGACGCAGTCACACTACGGCACAGGAACGTGTTATCTGATTAGGTCATAACGCTTGAGATCTAATTAGACAAGCGACATTCCTCCAGCCCCTGATAAGGCATACGACGTTCTCATAACAAATCAAACCTATGACAACCTGGATAATCCGTGCGGCCATTGTTTTGATTTCACAGAGAACTTTAGTAAAGAATGTGCTAACGAGCAAGTCGTATGACATCTTTATTGACGTACCTATGTCCATCCTTACGTCAATCTCGGCACCTTTAAGGTATAAATATTGCCGACCTTGCCCTATGCAAACACACGCGTGGTGACAAGACGGAGCAGCCATACTTGCCGAAGCCGAGAGCAGAAGCAGACCCCGCAGGCAGCAGCCCCGCCTTCCTGACGCGCTGAGAGACGCGCTGCTATCTCAAGCCGAGAGACCCAGCACCGGCGCTTCTGGGCAGCCCTCGCAGGCAGCCTGGAATATCGAGAGCAGAGAAAGAGATACCATTCCTCATTCATCCTAAATTCCAGGTACAGAACTGAATAACCCCTCCTAGAGAATTCTTTAGTTATTCACTTGGCAAAAACAAACTTAACTTAAACTGTAACT
Source organism: Lissotriton helveticus (assembly GCF_964261635.1). Lineage (NCBI taxonomy): Eukaryota > Metazoa > Chordata > Amphibia > Caudata > Salamandridae > Lissotriton > Lissotriton helveticus. The sequence goes on along the minus strand of NC_136063.1, from coordinate 1,631,891,288 downwards.
TTCTATTCCCGCCCACGCATTAGACTTAGGTCAGGTACACGGGGTAGGCGTATTTAGAAACACCAGTTGAGTACGTTTAGTCAAAATGTATATGTGTATGTAAATATATTTTAATCATTTTAAACATCATATGGCTCAGAAACCATATCAATGTTTTTACAGTATTATTTTATACTATTGCTTCTAATGTATGCACTTTACTTAACTATAAGTATTGCAATAATATCGATCCATTTCTCTTGTACGAGAAAAGAGACTGATCAATAAATAACATCTTTTATTGAACACGCCCGTCTCTTCCTTTTCTCTACATTCTGATGAGACTAAGAATGCACGTACTGACTGAGTAAAATAATTGCCTTGTGCTCACACGACTCTCGAGATTGACTCTTGATTAGGGGAGAGCAAAGTTGTCATGTTCTATGGTTGTCAGAAACTAAATCCCTTCTTGTCTAATCAGGGGAGTTAATCCTTCCTTGAACATTCGAGAAAGTTTCTAGCGAACTCTGAGCTTAGCTGGCAAACCCAAAAATTAAGTCTAGTATCGACAGTAGTAGACCTAGTTAACGTCTGGCCTAGGCCTTTACTGCTGTAGGTTCTATTCCAATGCGCAGAGCCTATTGGGAAAATAGGAACTACACTACAAGGCTGCTGTTCATCCGCTGCCTCACATTAACTTCGCTTTGTTTGCATCTTTTTGCAGTAATGAACTGTGTAATGTATTTTAGGCATATTGAATTATTTGCAGTGGATAATAACCCCCTCCTCTTGCCCTGCATTTAGTCACGGATTCCCTTCCTTTTCGTCCTCTGCATTTTGGAATAGGGGCCCACAAAAACATAAAGAACTACGATTTACGAAATGGGTGAGTAACAAATGCGGGTAAAAGCCATTCCTTTTTTAGGGCTCGGACTCCTCCCCAGTGAAACTGGGAGGAGTTTCGAGAACTAATGTTAAAGGAGAAAAAGAAGTATCTCCTAGGGCCTTGGAGAGAGAAATTCCACACATTCCTTAGGGTTTTCTGTCATCTGGTCAGTGATTCGTCTTCCTTGTGTTTTCGTTTTAATAGGCTTGAAGTGATAGGGTAAATGTAGTTTTGTTCCGCCATTTTGGGCATATTTCGTGCGTGCTTGCGCAAAGAAGTACATAAATTATAATTAGGAGCTGTCAGGGTGCCTCCGTTAGTGAATACAGATGGCCGGGCGCGTTCACAATTCTGCAGCGCTCAGCGCGCAGCTTCCTTGTTTTAATCGGCTGCTGCGATATTTCCCCCGTGGAGGCGATAAGCAACGGTGCATTTTTTAATTTCAAATGTACTCGAAAAGGAACCAGTACGCTCATTTTTTTGAACTCGGTCGACCTTTTGAGGTATTATTTTTAAATCATTTTAAAACGATGTAAACATGGATGGTGTGCACATGATCAACATCCAGTGGTTGATAGCGGCTGCAGAGTATTTGGAGAGGAGAGATCGAGGTAAAGGGCGCATGTTCCATGTGCATTTTATTGATATTGTGTGTGCATGCGTCGATTACACGTGTTATTGTTATACATGTTTATATTTTGTCGCCATGCTTTTTCTCATTTTCGAATATGACAGCGGGTCACGTAAATATTATTTTTGAGGAAGTGGGGAGATATAAACCTTCTGCATTACGGCGCCCTCTGTAACCAGAGATCTGCCACAGGGAACCCGACGCGCTGCGCTGATTCAGCCAGCATTTTGAGGCAGAAACCCCAGAGCGCTGTATTGAAGCAAATGCTTCATGGCCGGTTCTGATTACCGTGTAAAAGCGGTCTGAATACAAAAACCTCGGAAGAGATCACAACGTCGCCAATGACTCGCTATTTCTGTTCTGGGCTTGAGGTAGCGCAAAAGTTATCGGAGCCTTTCCCGCACAACAATTATGCTACCAGAGCTCCAACCTTCTCCCCAAACAACTCCTCACCAGCCCCAGCGCCATAAATAGCGGTGCGTTGCAACACAGACGCCTTAAACCGTCACCACCACGACCAGTGCATCAAACTCCCACACGGAGCCACAGACAGAAAGAGGGAGACACATCGCTACAGTGCCCACACACTCCCCGGAACAACCCGACGCCAGACCACGATATGATGGCGACAGCCGGACGAACCAAAAAACGGCCAGACACCGCCTACCCCAATAGTCTTTAGAAGGGCGTGGAAATACACGGAAACGATAACTGCGACCAAGAAGTGCGGCAAGCTGAATCTCACCATCCATGGCATCTCCGTGGAAACCGTGCCCATACCAAACTAGCGCGGGCCCACACCAGCGAATCCCCATGCCATCGGATCTAACCGATGCCCTGCACCGGATATCGCGCTCGACCCCTGCACCCCCACTCGTATGGAAAGACCTTCTGACCGGGAGGAAAGTCAATCACTGCGAACTGAACCCACAGTACTAGCAGCGCTTACATAGCGCACCATAACCAGGCAAGGACACATCACCCGCGGGCCCATACACGCGAGACAGGCACACATGCCCCCGAAAACCCACGACCGGGCACTGGAGATGGCATAGGCCTCTGAACCCCCAGCTGTCCCCTCACCCGAAATGGCACAATTAACCAAAACCTTCGAGCAAACCGACTCGCCACCATCGAAGCTAAGCCTCGGTCCGGCGAAAACAACGGAACTCCGACGCCAGATCAGGCCTCTGGCCCTCCAAGGTGCCCGCGTGACCAGAGGGCAGCAAAACGGCGTCAGGGTGAGGGGACGGCGGCCTAACAAGCTGTAAAGACGTACTGTTCGCTCATACTGTATGTGAAATATACTCATGCAAAGATGTATGTTCCTGTTAGTTGGTTTAGATGGAGTCGTAGATAAAAGCCTTTTCATTTAGAAAAACAATCACACTTTTGACTAGCTGTATTTTATACCCTCAGTGATGTTTTATAAACGCTTGTGTGGGAACGCAGTGGGTGGATTAAAATGCTATTTGTTTAGTTCCTGTCATATGTTTAGCTCTTTTTTCATCTAAATTGTTGACTTAAAAAAACCTGAAATAATATCTTCGGCCCCAGAGGGGGGGAAAGTGAGCGTGGCGTTCGTCTTTTTACAGACGTGCTTGAATAAAGGCAGGTCGTGCAGGTATGCCGACCCAGACACATCAGCTGCATTACGACCAGGCAGAAATCAACAGCAGTGTCTATAGAGCACGAAAACACGTTGCACTAGAACCAACTAGAAATCAAATACTAATCTTCAGACTGCATAGGGGGAATGTGGGCACAGTGACATCACCGATTGTTGAGCGAGCTGTAGCATGCATGCTGTGTTAGAACCAGGTAGACAGCTACCACCATTAGCATGCAGAGTAAATGCAGGTCTTGCCACCATACTGGCACCAGTGTTTGTATAGCGAGGGAGGCCTCGCTGTATTAGAATACACCAAAAGTACCAGTCATATACAGAATAAATGTAGGTGGTGCGGGCATACTGGCATCACAGTTTGTAAGGGAATAGGTTGCGTCGTACCAATTAGAAACAATTTAGAATAACTGCATGCCTTGCAGACAGACTGACATGTCTGTTTATAGTGCTGGGGCCACACTAGTAAATACCCAAATATGAATCCAATACTACTGTTCGGAATAAATGCAGGTCATGCAAACATCAGTGTTTATAGAGCGAGAAACCCGACAACCACCCACACAAACGGTCAGACACACACAAACACGTGCCCTACACAGTCTGACTGCCCGCTTGACTTCGCTGCCATGCAACTCTTTTTGCCAGGAGGTATGCCGCTTGTAAGCAGACTTAATCAGCCGCTCGGGCCGGCAGCCCTTTGTCGGGTTTCTGTGGCTGTGGGGGTGTGATGTGCAGAGATTTGCACGGGTCAGGAGCGCCTTTCCAGCCGCACCGTGTATACATACACCACACACACATAACGCACACACAAACCACACACCTCAGTCTCTCAACACCACACCCTTGTCACCACTCAACACAACACACTCACCACCACACTCACTCCCCAGGCTCACCCCCACAGACTCACCAGCACACACTCACCAGCACACAGAAAACAACACACACAACAACACACCCCCAGCCGTCAATTAATGCTTTCACCATGCACAAACACCAACAACCATCATCCATCTGTGCACGCTTTTACCAAGCACACACCCACCAGCCGTCAGTGCACCCTTCCACCAGGCACACACACCTCCAGCCGGCAGTGCACTTTTCCACCAAGCAATCGCAGTATGGTACACTTTACTTTTAAACATATTCATATAAAGCACAGCATGCCACCATTGGTAAAATTACAATTCAACAAACATACTTCCACTACACACCACATGCAGACACTCCATAACACATGGCAAAAAGACATTGGCATTTACAATGCCATTAGCTCAAACTCAAATAAATCCGAGCCCGATTGCATTTCTAATGCTTGTTATAGATGGGGATAAAGTACAGCATGTGAATAGTTTCTGTTACCTGGGGGTAACTTTCACCAGTGATGGCAGCTGGGGGCAAGAACTAACGAATGTTCGAACTAAAATGAGCAAAAGATCTTATGGCATTTTTAAATTCGCGTCTAAGCTGGGGGATAGGCGAATCAAGGATATGATGGAAATCTACAAGGCACGTAGTGTATCCATTGCCCTTTATGGGGCGGGGCTCTGGGGTTACTGCAATATTGAGCGTTTGCAGACAGAAGAAAATAACTTCCTTAAGAAACTATTGTGCCTCCCTAAATCTGCCCCAACAGAGTTGATTCACAAAGAGGTTGGGGTCTCTTACCTGAGCGAACTTGCTTCACTTAGGCCTTTGTTGCCCTACCGAGCCATTTGGCTCAAGGAAGAGACTGAGTTCAATCAACTTGTAATTAGGGACTGCCTTGGACTAGACAATTGTTTGCAGATACCATGGCTTAAATATGTTATAGATTGTTACAAAAGTATCTTTGGTATTAATTTGTTACTAGATCACTGTCCTCCTAAAGGTCTTGCCAAACAAGACATGAAAAACTCTTTTAAGTCTTACAGAACCTATAAACGCTCAGCTGTGAGTAATTCTCTCGTTACTGTTAATGCTTATAATAAATACATTGTTACTGAGGGATTCCAGAATTACCTGAGCATGGTAACTAGGCCTGCACATAGATTTGTACTGACTAGACTAAGAGTTGGAACTGCTCATGTGCTGGTGGCCTTCCCACATCCAAAAAAGCATCCGGTTGGCCCATGCCCCTGCTATGGGCATTCGAAACAAAGCACGGTGCACTTTATGCTCATTTGCACCCTGTTCAAGAACGTTAGGATATCCTTTTTAAAACCAATATTTCTTAAGTATGGTGTTTTTAATGTGGAGGATGCAATGTGTTTGTTGTACAATTTGGACTGCCCCGACATATGTTTTTATATTGCCAGTTTTATATGTAAATCCATGACTTTTAGGAAAAGTATGATCTTTTAATCATTGCTTGTATTTTTATCCTGTTGCATGGTGTTGTGCTTTTATGGTTACTATTGTTAATGACCGAATAAAGCTTCATGAACTGAACTGGGTGAGTAACAGTTTGTGTCACCGAACAAAAGCCCAAAATTCCAACGTGTCGCAGCAGAGTAAGCCTATCTATGTATTATAATTAACTATAAGTGCTTTCAACAATGCAATGATGTATTTTGCTGATAAGGAAATGCCAGTCTCCAGACGTTAACCTCTCTTTGTGCTTGCACAGCCTTCACTCCACCAGACCAGTCACCCACACATTACCGCACCTCCTCCAGCGCCCCCTCTCTAAATAAGAAAACTGTGCTACATTTTCTTTTACTCTTTATAGTCCGTTTTCTTTAATTTTTTATTCATAGTATGTATGTATGTGTGTGTGACCTGCTCCTGCCCGATGTGTTGTTCCTGTTCAGTGTGTGACTGTAGTTTTCACTCTTGTCGGCCGAGATGTATCTGTTCTTAGTGTGGTGCAGACGTTTTAGAAAACCTTTGAGTTACACAAAAGCCAAAACTCTCTTAGCTCTCTCGGTACATGTTGTTATTGACTTAAGACAGGCAGCTAGAGCAGGGTTAATTACAAATAACGCATTACATCCCGGTAATCCCTGAGTAAAACTTCATAAATAATTCTTGTGATGCGGGGAGTCTAGAATATGCAGCTCTCTCATGATCTGGGGGCTAAATGTGACCATATTATCTCTGCTTTAAGGGAATTACTTTGACTTGCAATGAAACCTGGGCGACATTTCAACCCTCTTCACGTTTTAAAAATCTATTTACACAGCTCAAATAAGACACGTGTCTGCTGACAGGCAACACTCTTTATCTGCCCGTTGACATGTCTCTAAGTGCCACCTTCCTCACTTAGGGTGTTCATGAATTCATGACATTTACTGCTTCTAATTATTTATGCTCTAATTTTGTAAGATGGACCACAGTGGTAGATTTTAGTTTATTATTATGCTCTTTTGATCAAAGCAAATAAAACAACTCACTTGTGGCATGTAGCTTGTCAAATTTATTAGCTTCCTACTTTGAGTACTGTTTTCGTGTTTTCTTTTCCTTCTGAATCTGGGAACTGTGACACGTGGCACTAAGGAAATACTTAATCAACAGGAATTCTGTAATTCTTATGCATGGCATTCTGTGCAGTTTTCCATTAACCATCCCTTGTTTCATCAAGTGACCGGCCTTAAAGTGATACAGCCACTATCGATGTGTTCATGGTGGTGACGATTTTGTTATTTCAATGTTGGGACTATTTATTGCGCCCAAAGAACTGAATATTCTTCAAGCACATTAAGACCGTAGAATAGACATGGGGTAGTTGTTTACTTTTTAACCAGGCGAAAATATGTTATGTCGGTTTATGGAACCTTCTAAAGTGAGAGTATGACAAGAAGAACCAAGATTTTAATTATGTGGTGGTCATTCTATTTAACACATACTGGACAAATTGTTGTTATGGAGTAGTTAATTGACTTTTCTAGAGGACAATCTTATTTGAGAGACACGAGGAACCTGATAAACATTTAGGGTTTATAGCTGACGTTTTTGCTGCCTTCTACTTCTGATGGTCAGCTGGTAAATACTTTGTAATTTTAATAAGATTTAATAGTTTATAATGTTTTTTTTGTATGTTTTACATATAATATGTTCACCTTTTTCACAGAGTCGAAGAAAATATCTTGTATATCCTTATGTTTGATGTGGTTATGGAGACGGAGGCTTTCGGTTTCAATCTAGACTTCGGTTGAATTTATGTTACTAGTCCATGACCATTCTGATTTGGCTGATAGTTTGTCTCCAGTTTTCTTTTATGACCATAATAAGGCTTTGTAAGGATTTAATCTACCTAGTTGTATTCTTAATTTCTTATATTTTTCAGTTCCATAGGCATTTGGATGTCAGCTGTGAGCCTAGGCGTACCTTGTATTGCCATATCATAACGGTCATTCCCAAAATGATATAGTGGTAGTATTATTTGTTAATTAAAGTTGCTTCAAGTGACTAGCCATAGCAACTCCAATTTCTGACACAAAGCCTCTTTTCATTGTCGTCAACCCTGTTAAATAAAAGAAAATGGGGAGTTTTCAAAATAAATATTTTTTCAGTTAGCTCAACAAATGTTTATAAGAGACACTTAATTCTTTAGCCAAATCCCAATTTAGTACGAGCAGTCTGCCAAAAGAAAATGCCAGCAAAACTGGCCTGACCCCTTGTTTGTAGCTGCCTAATATTTCCTTTGTCCAGCCTAATTATTAGTTTGTTTCCTGGACGGGAGAAAATTAATTTAAACATATCCGGTCAAGAAGGGAGGATAAGTGCATTTAGGCAGTTAAAGGACCCCAGTAAGGCTCAGTGAGCTAAGGACTCCTCTTCTGATAAAACCCTCTCTCATTCTGTCTATCTGTTGTCCAACTATTTGAATAATATTCTGCTTCAGGAGACTCTTAAATTATTTTAGCAGGGGCTGAGTCATCCAAAGCCATCCATCAACCACCTTTGTAGAAGGCAAAGTGTAGTAAAAGGTATTATACTGGGGCATGGGCAAGATGGTGACATGAGTGCATGTGTTTGCTTTGCTCACAGCACAATTCCACCAAGAGTACCAGTAACCATTTGGGTTGTGGAACTACCAAACAGACACCCACCGAGAGAGAGGCGAGAATGGACCAGATAGCGATAAGAAGCCTGGAGAAGGCTAGACCAAAGTGGAGCCCTGAAATGGTCCAGAAGAGTTGTGGACTAGCAGTGGCTGATGTGCCTTGAAGAGCCGTGATATTCTGATAGACCCTGTATGGGTGAATGTGGATACCTGGTCTAGATTCGCTTGCTGGGTCAGGTGGCCAATACTGATGACTGATGGGAGATGCTGACTAAGTGATTTCTGATGCTGGCTGAGTGATGGCGGATGGTGATGTAACTGTAGACACTGGGTTAGAACTGCAGTGGCAGGAGATGTCCGTAAATGTCAGTGCGTCCCTAGTGAGTCACTTTGAGTATATTACAGTGCCTTGGAGGCCCTGTGAAATAAATTCTATTCCAGATAAAAAAAATGTTTTGACACCTGGGGCCCTAGGGCACACAAAGATCTGAGTAGATGATCTTCAATGCATTTGACAGGCCTGCCAGTCAGCCTGAGGGGGTCATAAGTATAACCAGCATGAAAAATTGCAGTGAGTCTAGATTATAAATGAAATGACCTTCTGTTATGTTATGTTAAACTTAGTTGTTAAGCGCACGTACACCAAACGGTTTAATGTCGCTGAGAGCGGGAGGGCGACAGTGACGCTAAACAGATGCTTTACTCGTACGCCAGAGAGAACAACAAGGTCTCAGGTATTGTTCTGAACTGAGAGTAGAAGATAACTGACCTCAGTCCAGCAGGAAGTGAATTCCAGATTTGAGGGGCCAGGACTGAGAATCTGAGACCACTGTGTGTTTTACGTTTGAAGGCGGGGATGGTAAGCGGATTCAGATGAGAGGAACGCCGTTCATGAGAGGGGGTATAGCTCTGAATCCTTGAGGAGACGAATGCTGGGCCATTCCCGGCGAGGGCTTTAAAGATGGTGCAGCCCAGCTTGAAGGCACAGCCTTTAACCACCGGGAGCCAGTGGAGGCTCTTCAACAAAGGACTGACATGTTGATGTCTGGGTTGGTGGTGGATAAGCCTAGCTGCTTGGTTTTGTACCAGTGGTAAGCGATGAAGTTGATATGCCGGAATACCGACAGAGTGAGTTGGCATAATCTTCTCAGTCATTGATGGGTTTAGGCACTTTAGAAGTTATCATATATTCATGCCGTCCCTCTTTCTTGCACTCCTGCATTCGTTCATCCACCCACACAATCATTCTTGCATTCATCCACATGCACAGCCACAATAACACACACACACAAAGCAGATAAACGGCTGAAATCTTTTAACGACGCATAAAACCTATTATGACACCTTTGAGAAAAAATGACAAATGTGCACCAACTGTGCTAACTATATGTTGAAGAATCATGAGAAACACATTATGAAAAGACTTCGTTACCGCATCGTAAAAGCATGCAGATACATTGTAGGATAGCTGTAAACATATACATTAAGTAATATAGGTTCATAGTTTAATACGTTTCAGTTGCTAATTCAACGTGTATCAATCAAATGGTAAACGTGAAGTATTTAGGTGTTATAACATTCTAACCATTCTTATCAAAATAATATGTGTGAAGAATTGAAGGAAATCTAACCTGTTTTAGCGAAATTCACGTGTGATATTGAAATGTTTCATCCTAAAACTTCATATTTTGCATTTGTGAAATTGTGTACCAAGTGAGAAAGGAGAAAAGGGTGCTGCACGCTTATAATTAAACCAAATTCTTTGAAACATTTAGGGAATAATCTTCATACATGTACCAATACGAATCACCAGAATCTATATTAATAATTTATGTTTTGAAATAATTTTACACATTGGTACTTTGAAAATGCAATAATATTATGTCATAGTTACACTGCTATTACATGATAAATGAAATTAATATTTCCATTACTTCATATTCTGTATTTCATGACCCAAATTTAGTTTAGGCCTGCATTTTCCTCTTCTGCTTGATTCTTTTTTCCTGGAAAGGCTTCTAAAACTTGCAACGTGAAGAGAAACTATGTCTCAAAGAGAGAGTTCCCATTGGCATACTAGGACTGGTTGCGACAATTTCATTACTTTGGGAACATCTGCTACGAGAAACTGGCCTCTTGAATTTACTCGTGCTTTTGCAAAAGGACTATTGTTCATAGTTATATACTCTGAATGGTTCAACAACTTCCGTCACCACTTCTTTCTTATAATATGTGTCTTGTTGACGCTGCATGACAATCTCCCTATACGAACTGACCAATGGACTGAGTGGTCTGACCAAATGAGGTGACCCGGGAGGTGCAACCCCTAAACTTGAGGATTATATTATGCATTAATTTGACGGAAAGCATGTGTTCCTTTTGCCGTCTTTTGGAGACACATATCGCTACTTCTTACTTTTGGAACTTCCTTGCACACTCTACTGGCTTTGCATTTGGCTGCCGTATACACTGTATCTGCTATTTCCTGGACTTCTTTCCTCTCACGGGAGAGTACAGCTGTCATTGTGCCTGTTCCTTTATGAACTTTCCTAGAACCTTGGTAATTAATGGCAATTCAAATTTGAATTGATCATCTTGCACTGTTAGGCCATAAATGCACAATATTGATGTATTTACTCTTTTTAAAATACTGATAATAATCCTAACTTTAATTAAACCTGTTTCTGCCTCTCCATGATTTGTCTCCAATAATTTATTGTGCATTCTAATTGAGTTGTTGATGGTTGGAGGGAATTCTAATCGAGAGATCTCTGGACATCAAATATTAATGTTAATTGTTCTGCATAGCTCTAACTGAATTATTGGTTTGTATGATTTTGGTTCGACTAAATTTCTTCTGGAGATTTGGTCTGGCAGTGATACTGTACTTGTATGGCTTAGTTCTAAGAATGATATACATGAACCTAATTGCGAGTTTGTAGGTCAGTTACCCAATTCCTGGTCCTCATTGGATAACTGAAATTGGATCCCCTATGACCAACCCCTCTTGTCACTATTCAAGATCAATCGGAGAACCAAGTGAGTGAGAAATAAGGAGAGTGATAAGAGATAAAAGTAAGATGCAGAAAAGGGCCCAGTGGCGCTACAACACACACAAACTTAACATATGGAAGATACATTCAATGAATGTAAGTAGAAAAAGAATACAGGGTGCGGCCTTCAAATGGTAAACATATGCTTGCAAATAAAGTTAAATATTGCAGTAGGTGGCCATTTCGTAATGGTAATAAAATTAGACACTTTGGGCAGTATGTTTCTCTTGAAAATGACTGGGCTTCAATGCCAGGGTGAATTGGGGCCTGTCCTTTAGATCTCCATTTTTTCCTTTGATTTATCAATCTCTCTATCTATAGATCTGTCAACCTTTCTATACATATATTGCTATTTATGTGTGTATGTGTGTATATTTGTGTATATGCAAAAAAAAGAAGCAGGGAACACTGGGTAGTTCTCAAGTGTAGGTGGAAAACCGCTCTAGTATAGAGCACTATCCACACCAGCGACAATCTAAATTTGCTCACCTCAAATGTCTGCTTTTCTGTGAAAGTCTTTAAGCATAGGATTAGCACAGTGCCATTCACGCCGAGATAGAAAGTGGCAAAGTCTTTTGCCTTTTCCACAGCAAAATCTTTAAGCATAGGATTAGCACAGTGCTATCCATGCCGAGCTGTAAAATGGCCAACACCTTTTACCACTCCAGGCACAGTATTAAAGCTTTGGATTGGTAAAATACCATCCACGCCAACCTGAAATTAATAAAAGCAACCTCTAACACTTCTTTTGCTCTCATTAGAGCTCTTCAGAGAGGTTTAGCTTTGTCCAGACACAAGGGAGCACCCAGTAGAAGTCAAAACAATGCCCTTTCAGGCATAGAGTGACACATAAATTATGTCACGTACCCACCGATTCATCCATACAGCCACTCATAACACCCACTGGATTCACCAATACAGCTTTGTATATATATTTAACACTCATGCACTTTTTAAACAACACTCCCAGTCACTGGATGATGTCATTAGTGATGTCATTTGAGATGTCATGACTGATATGACTGACCATGTCATGAGTGATGTAATATGTGAGGTAAAATTATAATTAATTATAACTTCCATGTATCCTTTTGTTTTTTTTCTGTAAATATCTAAGGTTTTTTTTAAATGCTAATTCCTAACTATAAGGTCCCTGTAACTTTAGTTTTTTTCATTGAAAAGCTAAGTTGTGTTTGTAGAGTGGTGGACAAAGGGGGCAGGGAATTCCAACCACCTCTCAGGAATCCTGCTGTGTTGGGACTTTCTGGAGGTAACAGGAGGGGTAGTTGATCCCCAAGGGTCGATCATGCCTTTTTTTATAAAGTGTAAAACAAATATATGCACACATATTACAGTATTTTACACTAGGGGTTTATTACTGTACTGTTAAAATTCATATATTTCGAATGAGTTTCTATAAAAAACATCTCTAAAACCTATTTTCAGTTTTCGTGATGACCTCAGGAGTTGCAATGACACGGGTAACCACGACCATCGCGAATGCGTCGCGAAAACGCAAAGCAAAAGCAGAAATTCAATATCTACCACCACATTCAAAGCCTGACACTCTGTATGAGTGTCTGAGTGGGTGTGTGAGTGGGTTTGAGTTGGATGTGATTGGGTGTATGACTGTCTAAGTGAGTATGTGAGTGGATATATGAGTTTGTGACTGGATGTGTGAGTGGGTGCATCAGTCTGTGAGGGGGTACATCAGTCTATCAGTGGGAGTGTGAGTGGAAGCATAAGTCTCACGGTGGGTCTGTAAGTGAGTGTATGAATCTGAGTGGGTCTGTGACTGGGTGTATAAGTCTCTGAGTATGTATGTGAGTGGGTGCATGAACCTTTTAGTTCTCATGAGTACACATATGGATCTCTGAGTGGGTATGTGAGTGGGTGTCCGAGTGGATATGTGAATAGGTTTATGAGTCTTTGACTGTGGGGGGGGGGGAGGGGGGAGGGGGGGGAGGGGGAGGGGGAGGGGGAGGAGGAGGAGGAGGAGGAGGAGGAGGAGGAGGAGGAGGAGGAGGAGGAGGAGGAGGAGGAGGAGGAGGAGGAGGAGGAGGAGGAGGAGGAGGAGGAGGAGGAGGAGGAGGAGGAGGAGGAGGAGGAGGAGGAGGAGGAGGAGGAGGAGGAGGAGGAGGAGGAGGAGGAGGAGGAGGAGGAGGAGGAGGAGGAGGAGGAGGAGGAGGAGGAGGAGGAGGAGGAGGAGGAGGAGGAGGAGGAGGAGGAGGAGGAGGAGGAGGAGGAGGAGGAGGAGGAGGAGGAGGAGGAGGAGGAGGAGGAGGAGGAGGAGGAGGAGGAGGAGGAGGAGGAGGAGGAGGAGGAGGAGGAGGAGGAGGAGGAGGAGGAGGAGGAGGAGGAGGAGGAGGAGGAGGAGGAGGAGGAGGAGGAGGAGGAGGAGGAGGAGGAGGAGGAGGAGGAGGAGGAGGAGGAGGAGGAGGAGGAGGAGGAGGAGGAGGAGGAGGAGGAGGAGGAGGAGGAGGAGGAGGAGGAGGAGGAGGAGGAGGAGGAGGAGGAGGAGGAGGAGGAGGAGGAGGAGGAGGAGGAGGAGGAGGAGGAGGAGGAGGAGGAGGAGGAGGAGGAGGAGGAGGAGGAGGAGGAGGAGGAGGAGGAGGAGGAGGAGGAGGAGGAGGAGGAGGAGGAGGAGGAGGAGGAGGAGGAGGAGGAGGAGGAGGAGGAGGAGGAGGGGGGGGGGGAGGGGGAGGGGGAGGGGGAGGAGGAGGAGGAGGAGGAGGAGGAGGAGGAGGAGGAGGAGGAGGAGGAGGAGGAGGAGGAGGTATACACATATAGATACTTAGATACTTTTTCGTTTATATTTTCACCAATATTCACAATGTCGCCGTGATGGTCACGACTGTACTCGGTGGCCACGCTGGAGTTGTGGTGAATATTGCGCATGATTTAAAAAAAAAAAAAACCATCTATTTTGGGTTCACAACTTATGTCATTACCACCCTCATATCTCAAACATGGGGTTAGAGTACCTCCACCCTGACCCATTATGTTAGCTTTCACAGATATTTTCAGCTGTAACCCCTGCGCAAGCCGACTCCGGCATAGTAATTTCTCGTACTTTGCGGGGATCAGGAGGCTGCCAGTCATTGACCTTGCCGTAGGCTCTAGAGGGGACACGCAGAAAGTGTATATATGCTTTGTTAGATTTACAGTAGGAGTGTCATGTGTATTAGAGTTAAGGTTAGCCATGTGACATCATCGGCCTAACAATGTATCTGGCCTTTCTGCGTAATTGTAAATAATGTTAATAAATAATGTTTTTACATTTTGTAATAAATACGGCCGGGGGGGTTACTCCCCCCTACTCTAAAAATTCCAAAATTGGTGTGGTCTCAATACTTGACTTGAAGGAGGGAGGGAGACTTCATCCGGGCAACGGATGGCCGTAGGTAAAACAAGTAGAAAGAGGGGACTTGGGGGAGTACCAGGCCATATGCCCAGCCAAGCCCTCAGCCTATTTAGAAGGGACAAGGGCACCCAAGGCGCAATAAGCTAAGGACCATGGGTAGGTACTGTATTATAAAGAACAAGGGTCCTTAGAGCAAAAAACAAATGAAGAGAAGCAATAAATATAGACCAAATGGAAATATATTGTTAGGGGAAATGTCCAGCCGGACAATTTTATTTCCCTGATACAAAGGTAATTATAAAACCAATAGAACACTGAGTGTGATAAAAGCGGGACACCGGCCGGTGTCAGGCTAACACACTAAGAAGACATACAACATACAAAATAGCAGGCAATAACAGGACATCTGATTAGAATAAAACATAAACCAGACAATCTAGAGTATACACATATGCAAGAAAAAAGTATAAAACAATTTATGCATTTAGTGTAATTTGTCGACGACGTCTCGAACCATACTTAATAAAGGTTCATCCTCAGGACAGAGGGTAATTGCCTTGAAATTACACATTCGCAAATATATCACAATTGTGTAGCACTCAGTTAGGGAAGAATTCTTGTATTTGTTAATTTAATTTGCTTGGAAGCAAAGAAACTTAGTAGATCTTTGAGAGTGCCCTCAGTAATGGGGTCCGAAAAACGATGGTCTCGGTATCCTGGTCTCGTAATACAGCATTGCAAGACCTCAATGGGGATTCTTGCTGGCACCGGGAATCTGCGCCTATTCCCGGTGCCAGCAAGAATCCCCATTGAGGTATGGTTCGAAACGTCGTCGACAAATTACACTAAATGCATAAATTGTTTTATACTTTTTTCTTGCATATGTGTATACTCTAGATTGTCTGGTTTATGTTTTATTCTAATCAGATGTCCTGTTATTGCCTGCTATTTTGTATGTTGTATGTCTTCTTAGTGTGTTAGCCTGACACCAGCCGGTGTCCCGCTTCTATCACACTCAGTGTTCTATTGGTTTTATAATTACCTTTGTATCAGGGAAATAAAATTGTCCGGCTGGACATTTCCCCTAACAATATATTTCCATTTGGTCTATATTTATTGCTTCTCTTCATTTGTTTTTTGCTCTAAGGACCCTTGTTCTTTATAATACAGCCAAGCCCACAGCAGCAGACTCGCTGACCTCCGCCCCCAAGTAAATGAAGACATCCTGGAAATGCAGCAAATAAACATTGCTGCACTTTCAGGCCATCTTCATTTACCTGACTTTAAGAGGCATCTGCGCCCCCCCCGGGAACCCATCCACACCCCCCCCAGGGGGGCGCGCCCCACAGTTTGAAGACCTCTGCTAAGATATCCAAGAATCCTTCTTCAGTGGTAAACCATGCCCCCACATTAAATTGTATTTTTGTGAAATTATGCCATGTTGCATAATTCTACTATAAATTGTAATTATGCCATGTGGCTCCAGAGTACGGGAACAATAGTAACGGGGGAGGCTGTTTTCCGCGGAAATTGTATTAGTTTGCACTATATTTTAGTGCAAAATCAGCCTCCTGTCGGACATTTTGCTTTAAAGAATACTACAAAAACACAAAAACAACTCAAACAGGAGCCCCTTACTTTCTGGTCTCTTGCATAGGTCCTATGCATTCAAGCTTCATTTTTTTTCTGCAAACAGCTTGCAGTTATGCAATGTGTGTAATATCGTGATTTCAGGAATTTTGCTTAAGAGGCATAACGTAAAAATACCAAAATTATGCAAGATGAAGCCAGCATAATAGAAATTTCGCTCTGGCTTGGTTGAAAGGGAAGACATGACGTCAATGGGTGTTTGGAAAGTTGTAGTTATCCAGTCTGTTTCTGTTTTATAATGGGAATGCCGACGAAGGAAAGTGATTAGATCACCAACAATGAGTATTTATGGGCTGTTTTAAGTAAGGAGGTGTGCTTTTTTGCACCTTTTTAAAGTACAATCATGCAAGTGAACTCTGAGCAAGAAAGTGGTTATTTCGAGTAACATAAGCAAATCCAATTTAGGCTATGACATGTGAGAAAGTATTGAACTGAGAAAGCACTTGTGAAACAGCTGCAGGTCATGTTCTTCTGTTTATAGCTGAGCTGCATATGTGTGCAAGCTATTTTTATTTTGATTTCACCCCTTCCTGAGTCGCAAGCAATTTGACTTTTTGATTGTTGGGTCACTTAACCTACATAGGTAGTGTGTTGGGTGTTTTGTCTTGTAGCAGCTTTGTTGTGATTTGAGAAGCAAATGTGTTGGTACTCAGTTACTTGCTTTGCTCTACGCTCTGGTGACACCGCAAGGTTTTTTAGTCAGACTTTAAATTGAGGCACGAAGTGCTCTTATCCACTGTTTACATGTTAAACCAGAAATTTGAGCAGCATGGCAAGGTTTATGCTTTTAATAGCTACTACATCCATTCCGTCCTTTTACCCTATTTTCCTGTGTTGCTATGTTCACTGTTCGTAGCATAGTCACATGCTGCCTTTTGACTTATCCCTTGATCCAATTGTTCCCCTTCAGCCTTTCTTTAGCCAGTTGAATTATCTGGGTTCCACGCTTCAATAAATCATGACGAAGAGGTAATTCCTTTTGAGTTCATGCCCGGAAATGTTGGAGTTCCCCACAACACTACCTAATAAAAATCTAAAACAATTTTTCTTTCCTGAATACTTTAAATTTAGCTTTTCAGGCTTTAAACACCTGCCTGTTCCTGAGCTCTTACCAAGATAACACAAACTAATTACTCAAATTCATAGACCTGCTCATTAAGAGGCCAGTCCAAATGACCATTGCTTTAGTCAAACAAGGACTCCTGGCATATTTTCCCTGTAGCTTTACGATTTGGTCCCAAGCTCCACATCAAGACCTTAACAATTTGACAGCACACCCACCATGCTATGATTCATCGATCACTTTAGTGGAAAAACACTGCATGAAGCATTCTTTCCCTCACCCCACTTACCTCTGTAATCTTGCCGTGCATGGTGACAAGGCCATGTGCCAAAAGCACAAATCACACCCAATCTTTCCATATAGGACATACAGTCCCTAACTCTCCCGACCAAACAAACCGGTATGACTATAATCACTCCAGACGGTTTAAGCACATAGATACCACACTCCTGGCAGTTGTGCACTACGTACATGATTGATAGTGTTACATATAGAGCTTTACAGGGACTGAACAGCAGGCATCTTGAAGGAGATTTGGGATGCTTACATATGGTTAATATGTTCTAATATAGAAAGGAAGAATGGGACAACTGGTGGTGGTGGTGTTTTTTTTTGGGCTAGGTGCTTGACGTTGTCATGGTTTCATCTTCATGTAGATATCTGGAAAGTGTAGGAGCTTTAAAAATCCCGTTAATGCATATTATAGATATGGAATATGTCAGCAATATATGTAGAGCTGCTCTTAGTCATAACTGTAACAGTTTTCTGGAACAACAATTTTATCTCCTTACATTTTATTTGTTGCGTATTTCCAATGTTGTATTGTATTATATTATCATTTCAATTAGTTGCAAAAATATGTGGGATATTTGCAGCTGAATTGGTTTACCTTAGGGGCAGTCTATAAGTAGTTTGGGAGCGTATCTGAAACTCTGCTGCTAGCTTAATCCAGCATTTGCAATGCAATAGGTCTCGCATTTACTAGAGTTTGACTTATTGACAGTGTAGATTACAATGCCTATTATTAATGTTTTGGTTTTTGAAACACATAGATAAAAGGCATTGTCATTTACAATGCCAATAGCATAAACTCTCGCAAAGGCGAGACCTATTGCATTGTAAATGATTTTTTTTTTTATAGGTTTCCATTTAAACGACATACTCAACAAGTGAAACTACTTGTCACTAGACAACTGGCATTTCCATAGGGTAAATTGTTCCACCACGCCCCCTGGTGGGTGCCAGTCATCCGTACTAGATGGGTAATAGTCAAGGGATATTGATTCATAATTAGTCCAAATGGAAAGGGCAATGTGCCCTGTGCACTTTTACTGATAAGGAGTCGTTCGTACCTTTTGGGCCGATTCACAATTGCACATAAGAGTGCGTAAAATTATACTTCGGGAGTATGTTTCTACTCACTCCAGAATGCTTGTGTGAATTGAGCCCAGTGTGTCTAAACTTCACGGTGTGGGTTTCGGAGACCCAAGTTCCAGTCCCGACTTCACCCTTGGTCACATTTTGTAATCCAAGTTGCCCCAACCTGCTTTCGTTCCCCGAGCTGACAAAATTGCAATGTGTAGAAGCAGAATAGACGCTAGAGTTAAGTGCTACGTCAAATCTCCAATGATTGTTACATTTTGAGGGCGGTTTAACACAACAAAAATAATGAAGGACCTGTACGAAAAAAGTGAAGGTCATCTAGGAAAACGATAGCAGGTACCAGTGGAACGGTAGTTCTTGCACGCGTCCTGACTTCTGGCTGACTTAGCTGAGTCCCTGAACACTTTAAAAAAACGGGAATTGTTTTGTGAACATTGAATTTAAGTGAGGCATGGATATATTTAGGTGTCTGCATGGGCATCCTTGTTTACTATATACTCATGACGTAGATTGTTGCAGACCGTTTTTTGTGTGTTTTTTTAATTTATTTTTTACTATGGCTCTTTTAAAAGAAAAAAGAAAACATCCTTAATGGGCAAATCAAGAGTTGGAGAACTTCGTATTGCCTCGCAGGTAGACTCGAGCCTGTTACTGCATCAGGATAACGCAGACTGACGGACACTTACCTTCATTTGCACTTGGCTCTCTACTTTAAAAATGCACAAACAGAAGAGAACCAACGGCGGACTCCAAGTGCCGCACAATCCTCCAAATAGTCCCCAAAATCAAGTTATGGCAATTCAATAATTGCGTGGTGTGCACAAAACAGCTCCTGCACCCGCCGCAGAGGGATCCAACCCGTCAGACCGGGAACCAAAATGCAGCAACAATGGAGCTGGGCACTCCCAGAGAACTGTATAGTTTAGAAATAAGGCGTAATCTGTTTCCTCGTAGACATCATCTTTATTTAAGTACATCCAAGTTCATTAGTTTAAGCAACAGCCAACGCGTTTCGTTCATTAACTGAACTTGGTCAGGGCAAATAATGAGGTACAATAATTGTCACTATGTTGTCGGGGTCAGTCCAGATGCGAGGTATATCAATCAGTGTATTAAAACAAGCCAAAGCCTCCTTGATAAAGGCAAGTTTAAATGAGCACCTGGTACAGCGATCTCCACGTCACGGTATGCCAAGGGATTACTTTGAAAATGCAATTCATCCCCCTGCGGCAAATGGGTATATACTAAGAGGGTTCTCCTGCAGCTCCCCTTTTCATTCCCTGCGGCAGTGACTATGGATACATGGCAGTCTGAGAAAAGGTCACTGGGGTATAGTGCAATCCATCATGCGGTGTCATTTTCCTCAGTTTGTTTCCCCTGCGGTGTGCCTGCATCATAATGTCCAACTGTGAGCAAAAAGAAAGAGGAGTGTTTCCCCCGCCACTGCGACAATGCATGCTCACGAGAGGGGAGTTTAAGCGCACCCGTTCCCAACCATTGCACAACCCTTGAAGTACTCGGAGAGGGTGGAATGCGCCTTCCCTCTCCAGAAATGGTACCCCCGGGTCAACAAGACTGCCGCCTCTCTCTCCATCTAGAGCGCGTCATCACACTGTGAACTGACAGGAATCTAATGCAACTTCAAAAAAAAGAAAAAGCACGGAATCGAACCCAGTGGTGCACGTGCACCACAGAGGAGCGGGAGTCGAAACCAGTGGCGCGCGCGTGCGCACCAAAAAAGATCGGGGGCGAGGGAGCCCGTTGTCTGTGCCGCTCCTACTGCGCGTAATTGACACCGATGGGAATGGGCAGAGCAAAGGCGGGACATGCGCCCGCCTTTGCCCAATTGCATGCTGTATTTTTTTTTTTTTTTAAAGCACGCTAAAGCCAGTTGCAGGTGGCGAAAGCGAAACCACAAGCACAAGCGTGTGGTCAGCTTTCAGAACCCCCTACATGAGGTCTCGTGCTGCGTGAGCAGTTCTGCGCACTGCAACGCTAGGCGCGAGACCTAAAAAGGATCCAAGATCTACGCTAAGCACAATCGTGTGGGAAGCAATAAGTGACCCAAGGAATACCACAGCATACACATATTGTAACTTGGTCATAACCACTTTTAAGGCATGGATGGTTATTGGTTATTTGGTTACCTAAAATCCCAGTCATACTTAGGAGGGTTGAATGATCAAATGCCAAAACTTAAGTTTCTGCTTTCCCGACTTGGAGATTTGCAAACTCGTTTTAGTTCACCCATGTGGAAGAGATTGTCTTAAGAGACATCACGTTGTCTTTGTAACTATTTTAAGGAAACATTTGTCATATTGTGTGTAGCTGCCCAGTCCTAATGGTGGAGCACAAAGCACTGTTGAGGCAGTTTTAGGTCTCGGCCTGTGTAGGCTGCGCTTGCGCAGTCTCGCCGGCGAGATCTTACGTTTTTCAGTGTGGGGCTTGAACCCGCCCCTCTTCTCCATTGGCTGGTTTCCTAAACGGAGGCCAGCCATTGGAGGAGAGGGGCGTATGTCCATTTAAGCCCCCTGTTTTTGGGATTGAGGGGTGTGTTTTTTTAGGTTCTTTCTCTCCTCTTCCCATTGGCTGGAATTTTACATTCCAGCCAATGGGAAGAGGAGAGAAAGAAAAACACGCCCCGAACCCGAAAATGACAGGGCTTTTCTGAGAGTCATTTCTGCGGAGGCAAGCAAGGGAGAACGTCCGAGTCCTCCGTCCCAGCCGGTGAGTGCTCGCTTTTCCCTGTGAGTTCTCAGCAGCACTGCTCTGTTGTAAGTCTTTTGTTGCTTTCTTTAGTAGAAGAAGACAAAATATATAATGAGGGTTCTTCTGAAACCTTTGCTGTGTACCTTCGGAACGCATTAACCTTTATATTGCACTCTGAATGTTCTCAGCACCTGCGTTCAGAGAAAGTCAGTGGAAATTGCTCTTTAGTAATTGCTCTGTTATTATGGAAGCGTGCGGACGGACAGACAGCCCTGGTTGACCGCAGACATAAAACGCATATTTACACTCTCGTCATTCCTTGCGGTTTGCTCTAATACAGTTGCTAAACATCACATCCATGAACTAGCCAGGAAAAACATCCCATTAATAAAGACCCAGAACACCGGCTAGGGACATCCAATAGCCACTAAAAGTAGCCCTGTCTTGACTTGATTAAAGCGTGACCGTTGCATGACCCTAACATGGCTTCCACGGAGGAAAATGGTAGCGCCCCTGACTTACATATACTGTGCAGTCTAGTGTTATGTTAACGTGTAAACAAACATTTCCTATTCTAACTCTCTGATTACTGCTCAGGAGTCTAAACGTCATTCGCGCGCGCCCGGACACTCGTTGGCGCCAAGCTGGAGAGAGCGAAAATACCCTCGTACATAAACTAGAGTGCCTGGAAAAGGAAATTCTGAGCATGGTAAGAGGCTACGGAGTTAACTCCTGGAGAAGCCCCATTTTGAGATCGTGAATGAGGTTCACGGCAACGGCAGCTGAGCCCAGAAGGTTGCAAGAGGCTCGTGCATTTGTAACACCCGGTGATTACCCCTAGTTTTCATTCTTCTAGTTCACGCGGTTGTGGACGGAGGTTGTATGGAATGTATTGGTGTGCAGAGCGCACACTGCTGGTGGATCTGACGGTTTTGCATCAGACGTGCAAATTACTTGATCAGATGACTATGGCTAAAGTGTGATTTTTATGCAGACACTGAAAACTCGATCTTTTGAAGTTAGTTACATGCACCGAAGCGCAATCTTATGGTTAGTGTCAGCCCGTCTTTGCTGGCAACTGAACTCTGACATATTGCACGGATCGCTTTTATTAAATGTGCATATGAGTTTGAACCTTTGTTCCGGATATCCCATCTTGTACATGGCTCTTCAATGTTGTCACCTTTGCTAAAGATGTGGGTGATGCAGTGCCAAGATCAGTAGTTGTCACGCGTCAGTTCACACCACTGTTTTTGGTTTCAGTGCAATCGATCTCATCATGTACAAGAAGTGCTAAATAAATCCCCAAGTTAAGAACATGTATTTTATAATGGAAAAACAGCACTGTAAGTTGCACAATGCAAAGAAAGCAACAGATCTTGTTAACCTACTTGCATCTCGAATACTCGATATCTTAGAGCGATGGAAGAAGATTTTCAGGGCAAGGAGCAGGATACAAGTATTTACAATTACAGGAATAAGTGGTCACAGTTAGCTTTGAGTCTGTTGCATGCACACGTGGCCTCGGGCTACTTGGTAGTAATCCATTGTGGGTGACGTGACTGTCCATGTGATATCACCAGCCTCTCATATTTGTTTTAAGAGTTTGTGTGCTTCTAAATTTTGGTTTCTTCCTTTACGTGTTGTCTGTCTTACTCAATCAAGGGATCGTGACCGTTAGACTGTATTGAATATTACGAGAATTAAGTAGGCCCCCAATCGCGATGAGGATTGAGTAATTTCAAACGTGTTTCAAACCCAAGCACACTTTACAAAGATCTGCATCTCTGAAATTATGCTGGACTCACGGTGGAGCGTGTGATCTGCAAGCCATTACAGATGTTGATAGGAAGCAAGACACGTAGCTTTGGTAGGATTTCCATAGGTGATTTCGTTGTCCTTTCTGTTAGAACGTATGCTTGAAAGCATACTCACACAATTGTATTTCCTGGCAGCTCCCCAAGTAGTGCAAACCCACACATAGGATTCCCTCAGTTAATTGGCTTTCTGGTAGCAATCGATTTTTATCAGAGCGAAAGTCTGATAAAGTGCTGATGCTCCGATTTTCCCACAATCTAGGTGCCATCTAATCTCAATTGAATGGGAGGCTGGGGCTTTCTGCCGACTGGGACCTTAATAGTTCATTTTACTGTTGGTAGAATTAGCATGCATCCCTCTTAATCGTTGAGTGCTGATTTGACACAAGGTTGTGCTGTCTTCTCTCCGTTTCTAGGCTTTTCTAGGTCTACATTTTCAGGTGAGACTTAGTTTCTCACTCCTTCGGCATGAAGGGATATGCCCCCCCCCTCCCTTTGTAAATCGTTTGCCTCCAAAGTATTAAAAGAAAGACTAGCAGAAACAGTCCTTGGAAGGAGGTTAGGTTACAGGGAAGCATCTCTAATGCTCACCTATTGCCTTTGTAAATGACAATACCATTTATTTATGTTTTAAAAAAAGCAAAAAATGAAAAAAATGCCATTTGCAATGCCAATAGCTCTAACTTTAACAAAGCCAAGACCATTGCATTGTAAATGCTTGTTTTAATCAGAAATACTATACGAACATGACAGCAAGCAGTCTGTCTCCAAGGGGATGATGTGATATTTTGTGGCAATTTCCTCAAGTTTGTCTATTGTTGAGTCCAAACTAGCAAAGCTTGATTTATAATGGTTATTGTCAGAGGCATATGTAGCGCGCAGGAGAGGTCTATGTGCCCATTTCTAGTGTGTTTCAAACTGGTCTTAATCAGAATTAATTTTATTGGTTTTATTCTTAACCGTGAATGCTATAGTTATGTATGATTGATCATGCTAAGCTAGGACGTTTTTATTTGTAGTACTGCTATCATAAGAATAGTTTTAATATGAAGTAGGAGATGTATTAAAGGCACATATCCCTCTATTTTGACTACTTTTCACAAATTAGACATTCATGGTTATCACATTGCTTGCTGTATACTTTAAATGCAATTATACGAAACTGGAACAACAAGGTTCATGCTCTGAAATACCTTAATATTGAAGCACTTTTTCTAACACTTAACTGGGCAAACTTATCTGGATTATATTCCATAGTTGGTGGTTTACAGCTGCGGATCATTATTGTATGACATTAAACTCAGGCGAATCCTGTGTTAGCCACTAAATCAAAAGTAATGAGTTATTTTTTTCATCCTTTTAATGAAGTTAAACCATACTTGGCTGTAATAGATTGACAGTTCCCGTGCATTTATGCTGGTGGGTTAGATGGAATGGACCTATGGATGTTGGCATTTTTAAAGCAATTTGCTTGATGAATGGTTGAGTTGTAATGACAAGTTGGCTTGGGGAATTAGTTTCCAAAGACTTCCATGTGAATATTAAACAAACAAAAAAAAGAACTCGAGGATTACCAGTTAGCCCTATTGGTTGCCCTTTAAAACATGCCACTTGAAGTGAATCTTTGTTGTTAAGGTCTAAAGTGGCATGAGTATCTCTCTATATGAGGAGCACTGTCCTTGTATTCCTAACTGTTGGCATGGCAATATTCCCCTCATAGTTTACAGATGTGTTCGCCTGCCCTTAGTGCCCAACCTTTGTCTGCCTGGTATCGTGACTTTTCTTATAACTCTGAGTTTTGCACTAATCTAAACATGTGTGCAGAGGCCTAAGCCTGTCTCTGACTATGTGCAGTCGCTGACCTCTCCTGAGACCTAGAGGGAGATGGCAAGCATGCCATCATAGTGGACAGATGACTACTGTCAGGGTATAGCCCAGAAAGCGATGGTTGCAGCATACTGTGTTTTAGGAATTGAAGCATGACCAGACATTTTTTCTGTGTTCCTATGTTCCACTGTTTTGTGAAAGCCCAGAGCCCTCAGTTATCCTGCATATATGTCAAGTAGGGTGCTTGAAGCACATTTGCATTTTTCGGACTCTGTGTGCAAGCCTGAGTTCTGAAGTTTGTGTAATTCCTTTTGGAAGCCCCTGGTTTGATGTGAAACGTTTCTAGGTGAGGCCTGCCTTTTAGTCTAGCCCTTAATTACTCCTTAAGAGATGCTAATAGCAGCTAGGTGTGGAAACCTCCCACTTCATTTTTCCTCTGTTTTGGATGGATATGTTTGGAGACTGCCCTACTGCCATCTGTTAACCACATCCTCGCGGCACATTTTCCCTTCCTGCGCTGGGATTTTCAAAAACCCATTATTCATGACGAGCTGGGCTCGTCATGAGCGTGCGAGGAGGCTACCTCATGACGAGCCCAGCTCGTCATGAGCGTCGAAGGGGTTAAGAGAAGTATTCCTCAACACAAAGGCAGTGTGTGAAGAGCAGCCTGAGATTGGCACTTGAAAAGAGAACCATCCCAAACTGGTCTGAAGTTTTTTTAACAGTGGATCCACATCCCCCGTTTCGAAAATGAGTACACAAATGGGTCCCAAACCACCCCTCTTGGTTCCACTCCATTTTCTTCATGACCAAGGAAGGAATTACTTTTCAGTTTATTGGCACTGCTTTTTGACAAGAGATGATGCCTGCTGATAATCAGTCTCCCAGAAGCTGGAGGACATCACCTGAAATCTGCATTTACTGCTGGAGGAGCAAAGGATCTGCTTAGAAGCACGCTGAGAAACGGAAGGTAGTCTGCCTGACCCTGCAAAAGGAGAGATTGCCTCGCAGAAGTCTAGTGTGTCACAGAACCTAGGACACCCAGAGAAAGCAGAATGCTGAAGAGCAAATCCAGGAGCGACCAGTGATGCAAAGAGCCCCGCCACTCTCTTAGAAAGGCCTGCAGTGGTCCCTGTCAGCAACCTTCCTGACTGCCATGGCCTGATTGGGACTGCATGTGCCATGGTGACTGTGTAGAACCAATCATGGCTGAAACTGCTGATGTAATTGGGTCAACCGAGTAGTGGCTGCAAATGCTACAGTTACTGTGAAAGCCCGATCATGGCAACAACTACCACAGTGACTGATGGCCTGGTCAGGTCCTGTACCTGCTTCGGTGTCAGCCACATAGCTCAGTTGGACCTAGCTCCCTTTCTGTGGCTCGATGGGCCACAGCAGCCTGGGCTGCAGTAGGTTGGTCTGCATCTGTGCACAAGCCGGAAGGTGGCCTCTCACCCGCCTCACACCGGCGAACTGAGTCTGAGTGGCACCGTTCACCAAGACACAGGCTGCACTTGGCCTCCTCGCATCCCCTAAGATTGACTTTAGTCGCCATGGGTCTCTGCCTTTGTGACGCACTAAGTTAATCAAAATAGAAATTGTCAATATTATACCTCTGATAGATCCATATTCTATAATGAAACTTAGCATACTTTATGACAAAATCCATCAATAAATCTATCCAAAATTCATACGGTTTCTGAAGTACAACTGGTTTCAATGTATAATATTTGTTATGGGTTATAGGGGTTTGTTCCTTTCTAAACCCATATTGAGCTAACTGTGGTATTTCCTTTCTGTTTAATTAAAACACACTTTATGATAAACCCAACGGATAAAATGTCAGTTTCCTATTCAGACTGCTCAGTAGCCCTTGAAGCAATCCAGAATTGGATAAATAACACATTTCTAAAACTTAATTCCTCTAAATTAAAAACATTGATCATCTTTAAACCTAATGGGGGCGTGGCTTGGCACTGCACTAAGATGGCGGCGATCTGATTCAGCTCCACCGGCCGAAGCAAATGTTCTGATGTAAATCCTACTCTGCTGATCGCTATCCGGTGGCATCAGGGCATGTGCTACCTGCCAGCGATACTGAACACAGAAGATGTAGCCGGGGCCCGCCACAGCGCCTGGCGTGTGAACACCTGAGGAGGACCACCTATGCTGGGCCTGTGCCACAGGACTGGCGCCTGAGATTCCTTTCTCCTGTGGTGTGGCTTCTTTATACGCTCTCGATTGTGGGGGTGCCGCGCTGCATTGTCCCGGGTGTGGGCAACTGGGATTGGGAACAGTAGCCGCTGGAGGCGCTGGGCAGGACGGTGACATCTGGCACTGCTTGTTGGCAACTGTGTGAGTTCGGGGCTTAGCTGTGGCCTGACTTCATGGCCTTTGAACCAGACGAGGATGAACTGCACTCACATCGGAGTGTTGTGTTCCCTCCAGAGCTGGTGCTGACACAAGAAGATACCCAGCCTGCTCTCCCTTCTCTCCGCTTGCCCAGGAAGTGGGGTGCATACAGTGTCTTTCTGCTACTCCATACCAGTGAGACCCCCCATAGCGCTATTATCAGGGCCTGGTAATTTGGCGCGGGGTGTGCAACACACCACATGCCTGCTGCTTTATGTTAACTCCTGTCAGTGGCTTGTTCTGATCAGAGTGGTGGAGTGTGTCTTTCCTGATAGCAGATGTGTGCACACTGCTTGTTTTCTCCCGGGCCAACCCCGTCGGAATGCTACTGCTGCCCCTTCTGCCTTGTATTTCCTGTCTATATGGCTACTCTGTTTTGAAAATGGGCAAAACAGATGCAAAACAATTGCGTCTAGCTTTTGAGTCTGGTAGGGAGACACCTCCGCCTTCGACATCAGACAAAGGATCGCTGGGTGGCAAGTGAGACCTGGGGAGTGATTCCCACCCATTCCCCCGCCCCCCACACCCAGCTGAGGATATTAAAACTCCTCTGTTGGACATGAGAATGAGCCTCAGTGCCATTGATCACAAACTGGATACACTAACCAGGCACATGGATGACATGATGGATTGAATAAATAAGCAACACATAAGACTTGATGCGGAGCAGCATAAATCTGATTTCAAGGATGTTCAGACACCGCAGGCCAAAACCCTAAAGGAGTAAAAGTTGGAGCTCCTTAAAGTGAAACTAGAGAATCAGGACTTGGCGGCAAGGTCCAGGAGGAATAATGTGCGCATCCTTGGTATCCCTGAAACGACTGACATGGAGCCTACAGAAGATTACATTGAAAAGCTCCTTCTTACCCTGTTTGCCACTGATAGCTTCTTTCAGGCCTTTGTGGTTGAGCGGGCACATCATTCCTTGGCCCCTCAACCGGTCCTAGGAGCACCCCACCCCAGCCTATTATTGCTAAATTCTTAAAATACTGGGGCAGGGACCAGGTGCTTTGCTTGATTCGCGAGGCAAAGTCGGTGCGCCATGAGGGTATGTGCTTCACCTATTTTCCTGACTTTACAGTCTGTGTACGATGCTCGTCATAAGTTCCTTTCAGTTAAAAGAAACTGCAGGAGTGAGACATAACTTATGCAGTACTTTATCCTGCTAAGTTGCGTTTCTCCTGAAAGGGAAAGCCAAAGCTCTTCCCTGTAATCTGCTGCTGCCTTGGCCTTCTTACAGAAACCTCCACCGTCACCAGGAGCATCCCCTTCTCATAACAATGTCGACAATAGCTCGCCTTTTGACGAGCTGGAAAAACTATCTGCATTTACCACTTTTTTTCCATATACGTTGTAATTGCTTGGTTTGCCACTCTTTCTTATGTTAACTATGTAAGTCTGGGATTTCTACTATGTTTGATGTTGCAATGGTATTGAATGTCTCATGTTGCATGGTTCATTGAATGAACTCCTCTTGAATGACTTGTGCATGTTACCGCTGGATATCTTTGTGCTTAAACGGCTGTTGGCTTGTTGCCATTTTCTTATCAGTGATCTGACCGCCCCCTGCTTTAGCCTTATTCTATATTATGGTATGTGAGTCTTGTCACATTTTGTTTATTTCTTTCACATTTGGATGTACTCCATGTTTGGGGATGTTACTGGGAGTTTGGGTCCTGGTGTGGGTGGGGATATAAGGTGTGTTCGCCATAACATCAGGTCTTTGCAGCACTTTGGCATGAGCTTGGCAGCTTATTTACACTAGTCTAGCAGTTCTGCTTCTCTTACGTTTTATGGTACACACATGCGATTATATTGATCTCTTCATAAGATTTGTTTCCTGGAATGTTTGAGGTCTTAACCCTTGAAAATGCAGATTGGTTCTTAACAACCTCAGCCACCATAAGGTGCATGTTTTCTTTTTGCAGGAGACACATTTATTGTCTGGAAGGAAGCCGAGGATGCTTGCTGCATGGTGTGCCTATCAATACTTTGCCTCTTACTCCTCCTTTTCTAGAGGAGTTGCCATTGTTGTTAGAAAACGGGTTCCCTTTCGGCATCTCATGACCACTGTTGACCCTGATGGTTGATACCTATTGGTGCAGGGCCTAATTGATCACACACTTGTCCATAAGTAAATACATATGGTCCCAATGTGGACAGCCCTGACTTTTTCCAGTCAGCTCTATGATCGACTTTTGGCGGTCTATACTGCATGACTAAAGAGTACACCTTCCACTCATCAGTTAATAATTTCTCCTCAAGACTTGACTACTGGTTGGGATCGCAGTATGCAATCGGATGGACTAAGAGTATCCAGCACTTACCAATACATTTGTCTTACCACTTCCCGGTGATGCTACAAATAGCCCTGGTAAATAAATGGACATTCATGTGTATATGGTACCAATAACGTAACTCAGACTTCAGGAAGGGAAGACCACTAAATTGGGTTGTGGACAGACATTCAACATCGATCTGGTAGGAACCGATAAAGGGTGGGGGGAGTTAGTTGGGGTAGCAACAGGTTAGTTATTATATTTCACATATAAACTGATTCTTTCTGCGAAAACCATGTTAAAGAAATATCCTATGTAAGGATTGAATAACCAGACCTATAGTATGCATGTGTGCTACAATTCTGTATTCAAATCTTGGAGAGGTTTACTTTTTCTTTTGAAAACAATAAAGAAATTAAAGTATGCAAGCTGTTAAGGGACAATGCACATGTTGGCAAAGAGGCAATTAACGAAGCATAAGGTAAAGAGATAATTGTAAAGAACTAAATTTAGCAAAATGTAACAAAAGAAAGACCAAGTAAAATACAAGAAAAAAAACACTAAAGAAAATTATTGTAATGTTATATGTAACCATTATATTTATTATTATTTGTATTACTATCTATTGCAATTTGTCTACATCCAAAAAGAAATGCATGTGTATATGGCGCTTCCAACCCAAACACTTGCTGGATACTGCCTTTTAGGGAAGAGATTTGTGCTGCTATATGTTACAATAAATAAGGGCTCTGTAAACTGTGTTACAACCTACTGGGATGTCCTGAAAGTTGTTATCCGGGGAAATGTATGGCTAAAGGTCATGGTCTTCTCAAATCCTTAAGAGGTAGACTTGCTACGTTAGAACAAGACCTGCTCACCCTGGAGCTCTGTTATGAGGACACCAAGGACAGAGGCCTTTTGGATGCCATACATTCACTCCTACTGGAGTTGATTTTCAGGAAGAGGCTGATAAGGAAGTGAAGTTTCTGGACATACACTCCTGGGCAAGAAGGTATAGGGAGGGTGATAGTCCGAGGCACACCCTTGTGATGCAGCTCAAACACGAGTTGGCCGCTAACCATGTTTATAGCTTCGACGTATCTGATGGGCATTCGGTGTACGATCTGGTGGAGATATTACAGGAATTTGTTGTCTTCCACCAGTGTTTGTACACTTCACAATTGCTGGCGGCTCTAGCAGACATGTCAACATACCTAAACAAACCGTCTTTGCCGTGGTTTGAACAAGCGGAACGAGAGAGAGCTCCTCTGTCAACCCCCAACCGAAGCAGAGATCAGATATGTTCTCAGACAACTTAACAGCGTGAAAGTGCTGGGAAGTGAAGCAGAGATCAGATATGTTATCAAGCAAATTAACAGCGTGAAAGTGCCGGGAAGTTTATTTTTATTTATTTTATTTATTTATTATTTAAGAAGTTTTATATAGCGCTAGCCTGACCGGAGGGTATCAGAGCGCTTCACATCAGTTACAGAGCAGAGGAAAAGAACATAATACAATAACGCCAGACACTCCAGCCAATAGTAATCATAATGACAATGACGAAGATTTCCATTTCAAGGACTTGTTAACACAGCATCCGGGAGGGGTGAGGTGTCAATCTCAAGACTCCAGCTGCTCCTATCTGTTCGCTAGGGCTCGAGATCGAGAGAGGGTTTTGAGCTGATTTTTTTAATTTATCGAAAGAAGGGATAGTTCTGATGTGAGGGGGAATAGAGTTCCAGAATTTGGGCGCGTTACCAGCGAAGGACCTGGCCGCAGTTTTTTGTTTTCGTGATTTTAGCGGGGTGAGAAGTACGGTGTTAGAGCTTCTGAGGTTCATGTTCTGGCCAGCTTTTTAAAGTTTGGCCGCCAGATATTCAGGTTTGCCTGTGTGAAGGGCTCTGTGGGTGAGGCAGGCTGTTCTGAAGTTCGCCCGCAATTCTATTGGTAGCCACTTGAGATCTTTGAGTGCAGGAGAGATGTGGTCAAATTTCTTTATTCCGGTGACCATTCTGGCAGCCGCGTTGAGAGTTGTTTTCAGAGGAGCAAGATGTGTTATAGCTATTCCAGAGAGGACTGCGTTTCCATAGTCCAGTCTTGACAGCATCAATGCTTGGGTGGGTTGTTTAAGATCTTTGGGCAGGATAAAAGGTTTAATTTTGTTCAGTAGCTTCAGGTTGAGGAAGGCGCTCTTCGCCGAGATCTTAATGTGTTTAGTCATGTCCAGTTTTGAGTCTAGGGTAATGCCTAAAGATTTAACAGAATCAGCCAGGGTGAGGTTCCCATTGAGCGCATCGATAACTTTTAACCACTCTACCATTTTTGGGTTCTCTTCTTTGTTTGAAATGAGGAGTAGTTCGGTTTTGTCCGGATTCAGTTTTAAGTGGTTACTTGTCAGCCAAAGTTGCACTTCTCTTACTGTTTCATTGAGTCTTTGAATGTCTTTGGCCGAGGAGATTTCCAAATAAATTTGAGTATCGCCAGCATAAAGGTGGAAAGGGATGTTGGCTTTACTGAGTAGGGTGGTGAGGGGTTCCATGTAAATGTTGAAGAGTTGAGGGGAGAGCACTGATCCTTGGGGTACTCCCCTGTTGACGTGGTGGAGGTCGGACTCAAAGGTTTTGATTTTGATTCTCTTGAAGCAGTTGTGGAGAAATGAGGAGAACCATTTGAGGACCACCTCGTCTAGACCGGCCCTATCTTCGAGAGCCTTGAGGAGAAGTTTGTGGTCTACTGTGTCGAATGCTGCCGATGGGTCTAGGAGAATGAGAAGGCAGTATTGGTCTAAGTCCAGTGATTTGTGGATGTCATATATTATGTCGAGGATTGCGGTTTCAGTGCTGCAACTTTTCCTGAATCCCGACTGATGGGAATCGAGAAGGTTGGTGTTGTCCAGGTGTTGGGTTAGTTGTTGGCGTACTCATTTTTCTAGGATTTGGAGAGGAGAGGAAGGTTGGAGACGGGTCTGAAGTTGTTTAAGTCATTAATATCTAGGCCAGTTTTTTTCAGCAGTGAGGTTACTTGTCCCACTTTCAGACCGTCCGGAACGATTCTGGTTTTTAGGGAGCTATTAATAATCCTGCACCAGAGTGGGGCTAGGTAGAGTTTCAGCTTTTTAGTGAGTTGAGCAGGTAGAGGGTCTAGGGCATGAGATGAAGGTTTGGAGGTGGAGATAAGTTTGACTATCTCTTCTTCAGGGATGGGCTGTAAGAGAGACCAAGGTTTAGTGATGAGAGAGGGAGCGCTACCAAACACCCCACCCAGGCTGCTGTCAGAAAGGGGGGCGCAATTGGTGTCAAGAGATCGCTCGATCTTGGAGATCTTATCATTGAAGAAGTTGGCGAAGTTGTTGCACCGTTCTTTGGATGCCGGCCCTAGGGATGTATCAGGTTTGGACGTTTGGCGTCTCATGATATTAAAGAGCTCCTTGGGTCTGTTCTTTGCGCTATCCAGTGTGGAGCGAAAATACATGGATATTTTTGTTCTTGGTATGACTGTTGTATATCTTACGGACAGTTCAAAGTTGGTTGTGATGAATGGTAGTGGGCATGGTCCTCCAGCGTCTTTCTGTGGCTCTTAGTTGTCTCCAGTCATCATTGATGTCTGAGTCAAACCATGATCTGGATGGAATAGGACAATTTTTTTTTGTTTTCAGGGGTGCAAGTTGGTCAAGCAAGGATACCATATTCGAGTTATAGAGAGAGGTGAGATTAGTTGTGGAGAGCTCGATGTCGCTAAGAAGGAGCGAGTTTTGCCTCTCTTCCATGACATCCAGGGGAATCTGGGTGATATTTCTGGACCATTTGGGGGGGGTCATGAACAGGCAGAAGGATTAAGACTTTTTGGTTGATGTGGAATAAGATCACGTGGTGATCAGACCAGTCAACTGGAAGAATGTTGTCGATCATGATTACGTCCCGGTGGGCAATAATGGCATCTAAGGTTGCTCCTTTGTTGTGCGTTTCTTCTGAACAGTGTTGGGAAAGACTACTGTCACAGACGAGTTTATTGAGAGATTGAATAAGAGAGTTGTTGGTTTCATTCCAGCGTAGGTTGAGATCACCCAGGATTAGGTAGTTAGTGTCTTTAAGTGCGCAGTGGGCAATCAGGTCGGATAAGTGTTCCCCAAATGTGGGGGTGTTGCCTGGATGGTGATCGAGAAGGTGACAGACTAAGGGGCTGTTGTCCTTAGTCTTAATGATGACAGAAAGACATTCAAAGGATCTGTACTTGCAGGAGTCAGTTACAGCGATGTCTATGTCATCCTTATGGATGATGGCTGCACCTCCACCTCGTTGATCTTTTCTATCTTTGTTGACAATGGTGAAACCTGGGGGCACAAGCATATCTAAACAAGGAGGGGAGATCTCATTTAGCCATGTCTCCGTGATGAACGCAATGTCTTGATCATGAGAGCGGATGGCTTCTGCTAATTCCTTTGCATGTTTGGGAGCTGATCTACAGTTAATGAGCAGGCAGTTAGTGGATAGTTTCTTATTGCTAGGATACTTTCCTAATGGGGCTCTGGGTATGGAGGAGAGGGAGGGCGGGGGTCTTGTGGCTTTTGAGGGGGGTATTCTCTTCTGAAGCCTGTGATCATTTGGATATTGGATTTAGGGGAGGCTGTGGGAGGAGAGTCGTATGTGGAGGCTAAGTCCGCTGCGTCTTCCGTGGACATTGCTGCTTTGGTCCTAGAAGGTCTTTGCGTCAGGGTTACACCATCCTTAATTGGGGGACTCTGTAGCCTGGACACTGGGAATTTGATTTTAGTGAGGGTCTTTAACGGGATCTCAGCGTCGGTTTTTGTGGGCCTCTGGAGACCGTTTTCGAGGGCAGAAGAGGGCCCGGAATGGGATTTTTTGAGGTTAGAGTTGGTCGGTGGAGAGGGCCTGGAATGGGATTGCTGGGGCATTCGAGCGTTGTCTAGGTTGATTAGGATTTCGTCAAGGCCTCTGAATACTATTTCTGGCTGACTCTCTAATAGGGTCAGCCGGTGGATTATGTTTCCCGGGGCAGGGGGCATGCAGTTGTGGGTAGAGACAGCCCTTGAGGTGGGGGGCAAGATCGAATTGTGGGGTCCAATGCTAATTGGGTCGCCTAGACTGCCACTGTCCACGACCCTCAGTAAGGGGTCGAGTCGAGAGCTCTTCCTCAGTGGTTCCACAGGATTGAAAAGGGGGTCAGTAGACCAAGCTTGTGGGATGGTGATGGGGTGTAGGGGAGGGTGAGTCTGAGGGGGTGAAAGATGACTCTCGCGATTAGTAGGAACGGAGGAGTGGGAGGAGCTTCTAGCTTGGGGGCTGAATGGTCTCACCACGGGAGTGGGAGTGGGTTTTTACGTCACCTGGTGAGGAAGGATGCCCGGGGAAGGGGGTTTGAGGCGGAGCAGATCGAAGGGAGAGAAGATGGGTAGAATAGAGAGCAGGGAAGAGGGAGTCGAAGGCCTCAAGGTTCTCGTTGTTAGCCTGTATCAACACTGTGCCGTTTGAGTAAATGGTCACTGTTGTGTTCCTGTTTCTAGTCATCTGGTTAGGGAGACAGGTCGTCAGTTTACAGCTATGTGAGGTGGTCGTCGTTTTAGATATGTGAAGTTGCAATCTTAGTGTAGTGATCCAGTTCTCAGGTCTGTCCGTGTGGAAGATGAGATCCATCTTTACCTGCCCTTTGGAGGTGCAGTGGTAGGTGTCCACAAATAGGGTTTCAGAGTGTTGCCTGTTTAGATTGTGTTTGAGGTTTCTTCTCGCTTTGATGGAGAGCTTGGGTGGGAAGCTAATTGCAAAGGCGTTCACACCTAGCAGTGTCGTGTGGATCATGGGTGAGTTGACCGAAATTGGGATGCCCGGTGACATTGTTTTTGTCTTGTGTGGTTGACAGGCACTTAGGGGCCGTCGCTGCTATGGGCGCAGATGGATTCGGTATGTAGAGAAGGCCGCTGAGTAGTGGATCAGCATTGTGTTCATTGGGGAGTTCGAGGGCAGATGTCTTCGGATCAGGTGAAGAGTGGTTGGAGGGCAGAGATTCAGTAGGGAGATTGATGTGAATGCTGCCGAGGGGTGAAAACGTCACAAACAGAGCAGGTACCTTTGTGTGGGCCAGGAGTCACCAGCGTCCCTGGGGCAGTCGGAGGGTAGTCTTTTTTGTTTTGGTTGTCAACGGAGGGCCAGGCAGTCTTTGGGCTCCAGGAGGATGCCCCGAATCCTCATCCAGGATCTAAGATCTTATTTTATCCTATCTTAAGGGGTTTCCTGGTGCTGATTGAGTGCTGAGAGGTGTAGGCACGGGGGTCTAGTCAGACTGTGTAAAGAGGAGAGTTTTCAGGAGTTTTCTAAACTCCAGAAGAGATTTGGAAGATTTGAACGGAAGAGGCAGCGGGTTCCAGAGGTTAGGGGCTAGATAAGCAAATCTGCGGCCACCGAATTTTTTAAGCTTAATTGGGGGGGTAGCTAAGAGATGGTGATGGGAGGATCGTAGGTTGCGTGCAGGACAGTAGAGGGTGACCAGGGATTTAAGAAAGGCCGGAGAGGTCCCAGAGACAGCTTTGAATGCCAGGCAGCCGATCTTAAATGCAGCCCTCCGTTCAACCGGCAGCCAATGGAGTTTGCGGAGTAATGGCTTCGCAGACTGCCACTTCGGAGTCTTGTAGGCCAATCTGGCCGCCTGGTTCTGTACTATTTGGAGCCTGTAGAGAAGAGATTTTGGTAGGCCATGGTACAGAGAGTTTGAAAAATCAAGGCGGGACAGTACCATGGCTATCAGGGCCTCAGGTGTAAGGAGGTGGGAGATTTTCCTGATTTTTCTGAGCTGGAACATGCATGATGACACGACAGCACCCACCTGGGGCTTGAGGGAGAGCTCCGTGTCGATGATGACCCCAATACTTTTTGCTGATTTGACTGGAACGGGTGGGGGGCCAAGTTCCGCCGGCCAGAACTGTGGACCCCAGTAAGTGGGGCTTTTACTTGGGAGGATTAGTTCTGTTTTCCCCGGGTTCAGCTTAAGCTGGTTAAGGTTCATCCATTGTTGGATGTGTAGCATCACCGCTTGACAGTCGATGGCTGCATTTGGGGTGTTGAGAGGGAAGATGATTTGCAGATCGTCTGCATAGTTGAAGACGGTGAGGTCCCACCTCTTCAAGGAGTGGATAAGTGGTTGAAGGTAGAGGTTAAAAAGCAGAGGGGACAGGGAGGATCCCTGAGGCACTCCGCAAGTAGATGGCACCTTGGCGCCCGTGAAAGGGCCTAAGCGAACCGCTTGGGTTTCTTCCCGATAAGAAGGATTTTTTATTTTTTTTAAATAAATTTTTATTGAAAATATTCACAAACAAATTAACAAAATTCACAAGGCAGAAGTACAATGAAGCCAGACCATGGGTCCATGTAGGCAGAGCTCCAGCGGTACAGTATGCATAATACATCCGACATTCCTAGAGGGGGAGGAGGTAGCGAGGAAACAGTCAATAGTACAGTCACTGATAATAATCGGAATGTCATTCAGGGTGACAAGGAAACATCAGGAGAAAAATCATGTGGGGGAGTACATACATTCCCACGATATGCGTTCCATTGTGACCAGATCCTGCCCCATTTCTTGGGCCTGCCCCGTGACAAATACATAGTCTTCTCCCTAAACATGCACCAATCCATGCTCTCCTTCCATTTCAATACAGTGGGTGGCCTGTGGGAGCCCCAGAGCTGTGCAATATCCCTCTTTGCAATCATATTACCAAGAGTCGCCCAATTGATCTGTGCT
This sequence comes from Lissotriton helveticus, assembly GCF_964261635.1. Classification (NCBI taxonomy): domain Eukaryota; kingdom Metazoa; phylum Chordata; class Amphibia; order Caudata; family Salamandridae; genus Lissotriton; species Lissotriton helveticus. The sequence continues at coordinate 1,631,853,872 of NC_136063.1, read as the reverse complement.
GTATTATATTCATTGGGTTCCCAGACATTCAAAAGACAACTCCTGGCTTCGGGCAGAAGCGACACACCAGTGACCCTTTCCATCACCACATGCACTCGGGACCAAAACTCAACCACCTCCGGACATTCCCATAGAATGTGGAGGAAGGTGCCAGTCATACCGCAGCCACACTTACACAACCCGTCAAGAGAGTAACCCATGCGGACCAGACTCGGACCAGTAACATACACATGATGGAGGATCTTAAGTTGAACAAATCTGAGGCGAGCAGGTATGGCAACCTCCTTAGGCGAGGACAGAGCAGATTGCCAGTCCTCGTCATCCAGTTCTAGTCCGTCAGCAGTCCACAAAGTCCTGAGGCGCACAAGCAGATCAGCCCTATTATTGATCAGCTTCTTATAGATCAGTGAAATTGTGCTGTCGGGCACATGGCCATCTAGGATACGGTCCTCAAGAGGAGAGGATGATAAGAAGGATTTAAGCCAGGCAGAAGCCAGGCCCTGGATGCCGGCCTGCTCGACACGGTGGAGAAGGATGTTATGGTCCACCGTGTCGAACGCCGCTGACAGATATAATAAAACGAGCGCTTGAGGTACCCCTTTGTCGGCATTGCCCCTTAAAGAATCCATAACTGCCAGGATCACAGCCTCGGTGGAGTGGGCTGATCTGAAACCTGCTTGGTTAGGTTCGAGGTAGTTGGAACACTCGATGAATTGAAAGAGGCAGCTGGTGCCATGTGCCTCCAAAAGAGAGGCTAGGGCAGAAGAGAAATAGGCCATCAGTTAGCAAGGTCCTCAGAGTCGGCACCAGGTTTTTTTTAGTAGAGGCAACAAGACTGCCTCCTTGAAGGAGTTGGGCACCGTGCCTGTCTCGAGGCAGGTGTTTAACAGGGATAGGATGCAGTCCGGTAGAGCCAGGCAGATATCTTGAAACACAGAGGGGGGACAACAGTCATTGGGCGAGCCCGACTAGACTCGAGCAGGGAGTTTGGCTAGAGTGTTAGAGTCGAGGGTAGGAAAGCTTAGAAATGAGAGTGGGTTTCCAGGGGGGGAGCTGAGATGTCATCAGGAGGGCTAGGGGGGATAGTATTCTTGATCTTGGTGATCTTATCAATGAAGAAACTATTTAGGGCATTGCAGGACTCCTGGGTGGGGGTCTGAAAAGGAAGGGTTCTGGCGTCGGACGTAAGCTCGCTCATGACTGTAAAGATCTCCTTGGATTTGTTGGGGGCAGTGAGAATCCTTTCAGAAATATTTAGGGATTTTGCTGCCAGGAGTGCATTTTTGTATTTTTTTCGTGCAGTGACGTATAAGTCTCTATCGGTAGGCGAGTAGTTACGTCTCCACCTACGTTCCATCTGGCGTAATTCAAGTTGCTGAGTTTTCAGAGTGGTATTAAACCACCTGTGTGATTTACTGTGCCTAGAGCGAGGGGATCTGGAGAGGGGGGCAAATTGGTCGCTTGCCTTGGTGATCCAGCTAGAGAGATCTCCCTCCAGTATGTAAACAGTCGCGGCGCTGCGCGGCTGGGGACGAGTATCGGCCAGGAACGAGAGGAAGCCTAGAGAATCAAGTGCGCTCCATTTGCGGGCGGTCCCGCCTGTAAGTGGAGGGACCTTTACCCGCCCCCTGACAGTGATCACGGTGTCGATCATATAATGATCCGACCAGATGCAGGGCGTGATCACGGGGCAGGAAAGCGTAAGGTTGTGGGTCCAAATATGGTCTAGTATATGGCCCCTGATATGGGTGGGAGAAGTAACGAGTTGGGTCAAGTTGAGGCTGGAGAGAACTTCGAACAGCTCAGCCGCATGGGGGCCTGCGACGCAATCATTGTACCAATAGTTGAAATCGCCGAGAACAGCGACTCGGGCAGAAGAAGTGATCAGGTTGGCTAGCTGTTCGCTAAAAGCAGCCGGAAACAAAGGCATGGGGTGGGGGGGGGCGGTAGAGAACAATAATAGTAAGGGCTCCCTCTCCAGTCTCCAGGCTGATGATGAGGTTGTCCACATCAGCGAAGATAAGAGAGGAGGTGGAAATGAATTTGAACTCCTTTCGGAGGACAGCTGCCACCCCTCCGCCAGCCCTACCAGAGGGACGGTTCGTGTTAAGCATGTAGTAATCAGGGAAGAGTGAGAAGAGTTGCAGAGTCCCTAGCCCCTGGGCCCGTCCGGCCGCGGACGGGCGCAGACGGGCAGGACTCTGGCACGACTCTGGCACAGGTCTGGCGCGGCCGCTGAGCGCTTCCGCTGCGCGGAGACATGGACGTCCCCTTTTATGCGCAACTAGAGCGCGAAGATTAGAGCCACACACAATATGGCCACCGCAAGTCTGTGCCTGGGACCAACTCCACAGCGTCGATACTCGTCTGGGAGTGGCCCAGGGCAGCGGGGAGGAGGGGGAAGAAGTCAGCGGTCAGAGCTTATTCAATCAAGCAATTTTAGGAAATGTTGCGAGTAAGTTAAAAAAAAACGCCGTATTGCGCAGGCAAACAATTTAAAAGTAAAGTTTAAACAGAGCAACACAACCTCCCGGCTTCCGCCTCAGGAGGGCCACAAACACTCAGTCAATCGAGCGCTGGGTCAGAGGGAGCCCCTTTTATGCGCAACTTGAGCGCGAAGATTAGAGCCACACACAATATGGCCGCCGCAAGTCTGTGCCTGGGACCGACTCCACAGCTTCGATACTCGGCTGGGAGTGGCCCAGGGCAGCGGGGAGGAGGGGGAAGAAGTCAGCGAGAGGGTCAGTTACTGTGTTGGTTCGGGTTGCGCTCCAATAAGCGACCTAGGCACGGTCCTGAGCTGCGTGAATACCCCGATAGACAATCAATTGCCACTTTCCATTTGCTGAGAGGGACTGTCGGCAGCCATCTCAGGGCCAGGCATCAGCTCAGTGCCAATCGGACTCCTCATCAGGCTTCCTCCGGGACGTATCAGAAGAGGGAGGAGCCGCGCTTCCGTCCGATGAGAGCTCCGGTGTGCAAGAGCAAGAAAACTGCAATAAACAGGGCTGTATGCATTGGAACCATCAAGCGAGGTCCACAGCGTCGGCCATCTTAGGGCCAGGCATAGACTCCATGCAGATGCGGAGCGGAGTCGAGGGTCTTTATCATCTACCTTCTCGGTAGGTCAAATGGGGTGGCGCCGAGTCTTAATCCAAATAGAACTCCGGTGAAAAATGTGAAAAAACGGTAGGGAACGGAGCTTATAGAAGTAGGTCCATCAGGCGTTGTCCATGGTGTCTGCCATCTTAGGGCCAGGCATCACCGTCGAACCCGTACCGAAGCAGCATCAGGGAACCTACACGGTTTCAATTCCAGCCAGATCACACACGGGATGGAAGGTGAGCCGAGCCCAAATCACCTGCGAGCTCCGGTGAGCGGGGATGAAGAGCCGGAGTTTCGCGGCACTTGCTGAAAAGGGCGACCCCCGGGGGTCCGTGAAGCGTCGGTACCTATCCTTGTTGGCACTTCGACGGCACCGATCCTTGTTATTCACTCGCTGGGGAGCGCCGACTCCGGGGTGCTACTCCGAGCCTGGGGTGCCCTCGCTGCAGGACTCCTGCAGGATAGATCTCTGGCTGACCTGGGAGACTAGAGAGCAGGACTGCATGTAAACCAACGGCGCTCTCCGAGTACTTTGTCTGTCGCCATGATCGTCACCGGTAAGTCCTGGCCTAACCGTCCAATTCTGCAAGAGGTATGCTGACGAGCTGACACCCATACCTCTGGCTGTTTATGTAGATGGTTTCCAAATGGACCAGTTGCCTTTGACAATGTGGGAGTCCATCATAATAACACTCCGCAAGCCAGATAAGCCCTGTCCAAATGTGAACTATAATGTCCCCTATCTCTTATCAATGTCGATAGCAAAATTCTTGTTAAACTACTGACAAATAGGCTACTCCCCTTAATGTTGATTCTGATTTGTCCTGACCAGTCTGGCTTTATTCCGGGCCGGTCCACGGAGGATACGCACCAGCTAAACCTAGATGTACCAACTGTTGCTGCGTTTTTAAATGCCACCAAGGCATTCAAAACTGTTGAATGACCTTTTCTACTTACGGTACTGTCCAAACTGGGCCTGGGTGGGGCATTTGTACAATGGGTTCAGATTCTGTATACCGCTCCCTCAGCTAGAATGCACTCCAATGATGGTCTATCGGAGCCGTTTATGATTGGACATGGTACGCGGCTGGGATGCCTCCTGTCGCCTCTTCTTTTTGCCTGGCATGCACTCTCTGTGAGTTTCATTGTCGACGGGGATGAAAATGGTATTCCTATACACACTTTTATCCATGTACACTGACCATACAATGCTTGTGGTTCAAAATACTGCAGTGAACCTGACTCCTATCATTGAAGACATATTGAAGTTTGGCTGCTAGTCTGGACTCTGGATCAACTGGGCTAAATCCATCAGAGTCCCCCTAATAAAAGCTCCTACCAGACAGGACATCCCATACCAGTTGCAGTGGCAAACGATAGCAGTCCAATATCTGGGTATTCTCTACCATACTTACGTCCCCATCATGATCAGGGAAAACTATGGATGCTATATGGAAACCCTGCAGTCCCAAGTAGATGTTGGTTCACCCTGCCACTTTCTTTGGCGGGTAGGGTGGCTCTGTTGAAAATACTGTTTTGCCCAAACTACTGTATTTGTTTAAAAATATCCCCATCCTTTTAAACAAGGTTTTTTGTTACCCAGCTACATTCCCTTATGATCAGGCTAGCATCGGCGGGAAGGCAACCACGGATAGGGTGGCACACCTTGCATCTTCCATACCACAAGGGAGGCTTTGCGGCCACTCACTTTGAGGTGTATTATCAGGTGGCACAGGTGCAATTCATCCACCACTGGTTTCATAAAAACAGTCAGGCCCCCCATTTTATCGAGCTTAGTCTCATTTCCCCCACGCCTATTCCTGCGGCTCCATCTGTGTTGCTCAGCAGGAAGTCCAGACCGTCTGATGTACAGTTGTGTCCTGGAACAGATTCTCCTCCCTGTGCATTGTTCCAGTACCATACTCTCTGCCGGTACCTATCAAATAATGCCATTTGCGACAGCTAGATTGTGCCCCGGAACTGCTGCAATCTCTTAAAAAGAGACATATTAAAACATTAGGCGATTTATTCATAGCACATAAGTTTAAAGCGTATCAAGAGTATTTAGGTGACTCCCCCGCTTCCTTGCTCGATGTGCTTCCCTATGATAACTCTCTCATGAATTTTGCCACCTCTTTGCCATGTTTCCAATTGATCACCAGTGTGGAGTGTTTTGGCCATCTTGCTTTCTAACCCGCAACCATTTAAACTTGTCACACGAATATATGCTGCTGTGATGAATGGCATGCTTTTAGATGACCCCAGGGTTTGCACAGCATGGGATAGTGATTTGGGTCATAGCATCTCGGATGAACAATTGCTCTGCTGTTGTCAACAAACCAAGCAGGTGTCCCCTAATGGTAGAAGCTGACTCATTCATTATAAATTCCTGTTAAGGGTATACCTTTCACCTGTAGACCTCGCCCGCTACTACCACAGTGATGATACAAAATGTAAGAAACATGGCATTTGGGGGTGGATTTCCTTCACCTGGCATGGTCCTGTCCGGCAGCGGCCATGTTTTGGAATCGGATACTTGTGGCGCTACTAGACATGACCGACAATGCTTTTTTTTTGATAATCAATTTTATTGATTTTCAGTGAATACATATGCATCAATGAAAACATAACCAGCTTTTCATACAGTGAGCAGTACACAACAGTGACAGATAAAACAGCGGGGAAGAAGCCCCCCACATAGAGGAGTCCGACGAGAAATACCAAGCGGCCATGTCCACAACCATTTGTATAGTAACAATTCAAGTAGGTCAGTTTTCTACCACCCCGACCCATTTACCCCACACTCTTTGAAACTTTTTAGGGCAACTGTGGGCAGCATACATGGGGCGCTCCTGCGCTGCACACCAGCGCAGGAGCCCGCGCCACCGTGTCATGGAAGGGGCCAACGGGTCCAACCGAAGGGCTGCAAAATCTTGTTTAGTTATCATCAGGGCCGTGGTGAGACAAAGCTTCTCACCCCTGTTCCCGTCCAAACCATCAGTAACTCCCAAGAGTATGTTCATCGGGTTCAATGGGACCTCCCAGCCCAGGACCTCACTAAGATCAGCGGTCACTAACTCCCAGTAATGCGTAATATCTGGACAGAGCCATACCATGTGATAAAAATCTGCTTGGAGGCAGGGACAGGAAGTATAAGGCTGGAGCCCAGAGCGATGAAGGCGCAATGGCGCGAGATAGGCAGCGTGTAAATAGCATATTTGAACCAATTGGAGCCGCGCTGAAGCTGTTAATATTTTAGGGGACATCAGCGCATCCCTCCAATCAGCATCATCTAATGGACCAATCCAACCCTCCCATTTATCCCGGAGAGAGGAAAGGGAATTGGGGTTGTTATAGACTGCTTTTAAACGTACTCCTGATGGTTCTGCTGGGTTATGTTAAGGAGGTGCCTAAAAAGATTCATAAGTTCACTGCCACCGATCTCCTTTTGGGTAAACGTAGAGTCCCCATAATGTGGGGTAACCGGCATACTCTGAAATTTCAAACCTATCTCAAAGATATGTCGTTATGTGAGGTCTGGTTGTGGACATATGCTATAACTTTACCAACGGCTGCTCAACCCCGTGATTTTTAGGACCCTCCACTTTGCAATATCTTGAAGTTAAATCCGGATTAATGGCTATAACACTCCTGCACTGTTACTGTATAATTGGGTAGTACAAGATATATTGATGAGCTTAACCTGCCTGTATATATTTGCTTGTATATGGTTGCTAAAGGAAGCGTTGCAATATTCGTGCATTACAGAACTCCGGCTTTGTGTGTACTGAATGAATACTCTAGCCATATTCTTTTTTTAAATTATCATGGCATATATTGTCATGCCGAACTGATGACATTATTTGCCGTGTTTCCTAACATTTATGAATGAATAAATAAATATTTAAAAAAATTAAACCTAATAGCTGGGAGTCATTTTTTGTGTTTCCCCCCCACGAAACACGTAAAATGGGGAGCAAAGCTTTTCATGTATAGGGACAAAATCCCCAAATAGCATCCGACCTATCATCTGACTGAGAGCAGCTTAGCAACATTTTGGTGAAACTAAAGACCTGGCTTTTTAAGCCCGCATTTGTACTCCCTTTCAATGTGTAACTCTATAAGTAACTACTTTTAAATACAACAACTAGAGACTACTAGGAATGAGATTTGCACTCTATAAATGCCCTCTAATAATAAAGTTAGAATTAGGAGTAACCCTTATTTAATGCAACGGAGAATCACTACAGACTCTTCCCTGGTGAATTGATACAGAACTGCAAAAGGGGATAGTAGTACTGATGCTAACCTTTTACACTTGCTCTTCCAAACCATCTAGAACAGTATGGCTCCTGATCCTCCTATGCTTCATCATGGTCGAACAGTGTAAATCACCCATGATTGATCTTGTGGTGGTCCAACCAATGGAAAATAAGTTTTTACCAGCTAAACAAAGTGCGTAAAGTCAATGATGTTACCCTTACGTGAATCTCTGTGTGCAGTGGCTGTAAACCGCAGAAAGTAGTTGGCTTCGGTAGTCCATGGCATTATTTACTCAGATTGAAGTAAACAATTTCTGATCGTTTGAAAGTACATGACTAGCTGATTGAAAAAAATATATGATCTGATATGGTATGCTTTAGATATTGTACGAGGTGGAGCTTTTATGATTTGAAATGCCAAGAATGTGGCGCTGAAGGATGGAAGTCTCTTTAGAAGGGTGGCGTAGTTTGCCTAGTGCTTCGTAAATATATAGGCTTTCCAGGCAGAGCTCTGCTTCATTACAGATCTGTAAATTGATCGTGCCGTTTTTTCCTGTGAGCACTTCAGTCATTAATTCCTTTTACTCTTCAGTGGTAAACGAGCTTGATCAGCTTGACTTGTTAGCCAGTGTAGTGTGAGCAAAGATAGGAAGCTAAAGTTCACATGCCCCTTTATGGCTTTGGTGACAGATCATCAACTTGGCTCAGCAGATGCAAATATCCCGCTGTTGTAGAGGTCACTACACTGCAGCATGGTTGAATAGATTTAAAATGGGTATATTTTAGTGTAGCACCTGTCTACCGTCTTGTTTTACAAATGTTTTTTCTTGATCTTTTTGTAGTCCTTTTCATATAACCAACCTCCTTCAAGCTCTCTTGTCTCTTACATTTGTCCTGTTTTTGATTACCTAGTTGGTCCTTACTTTCTCTCCTCCGTGTCTAATTGTTTCTATTATGCAATTTCTTTTCCGATCTGTTTGACCTTGACAGTTTTTAACGTACCGTAAATAAGGGTGTGTGAAAGTGGGCATACATTAAGTGAAATGCGCTTTGGGGTATCTCGATTGAAAATGTAATGCTAGAGCACGCACACCTCCCCTTTCAAAAGCCGCTCCAGATACTGGCAACAGGAATGATTCACGGATAAAATGTTAGTTGCAACACATTTTCTGTTCAAACTTATCGTCCACTTCACATTTTCTGCTTAAACCAATTCTCTAAAAGCAAATACATTTTGCACAATTGTGCAGTGGTAGAATTTCTGACAGTTTTCATACAATGAAACTCTGCAAATTAACACATTTCGCCTCGCGTTACAAACTTTTGCATTGACCAAATCATAAGTCATTTGTTTAACCATTAGACAGAGGTGTCCACTGTGAAGGAATAATGAATGCTATGGAATATATCGGTGTTTTAGCTGTATAATAAAGTTAATAAGATTTTAACAATCAACTGTACCGTTCCAAAAGAGGTGAAAGAATTTAAGTCCAACGTTAATTTTTCCTCTCTGATTTAGTTAGTGTAAAATCGAGCAGAGCCAATACAGTTTTCAGATGTGATAACGCATGTTTATGATTTGGTATGTGTGCAAAGTGTATAGTGAAAACAAACCTTTTCTTATCAGTTTATACCACAAATCAATTACTATCCCACACCTGCCCGAAATGTATGGAGTGGTGTATGCATGCCAAATGCCTTCAAAATTATACACATCCGATACCTCTTGCACCCAAAGTATTTCTATGGGGTGGTAAATGATCCTTCCATTATCTTCATAAATACCCAGGTAGGGAGGTGTCAGAAAAACTAGAGTTACCTTGCCCCATTTGTGAAAATTGTGATATTTCGCGCCTAGCCCTTTGAGCACTTGGCACAGATCTGTTCAAACCTTGGGGAGGTTCTGTGGACTAGAAATTCGGAAATTATGAACAAATAACACTCTATAGTTCAAGGTTCAATCAGTGCGTTTCCTGTCCAAGGAGTATAGTTTACTCTAATTTTCAGGGGGTCCTTGTTTTGCACAATCCTTCTTTTCAAAACAGTACATACTGTTGTGTATTAGTGTACCATTAAGTACAAGAACACAGTAGTCGAAGTACTCTTTATGCGCTTGAAGGCGCCAAGCTAACACATCCTCTCTCCAGTTCACCGCTGCAGTTCTCACTGCCTTGATGTTCCATATTTCATATAGAACAGCAAGCCATCTAAGAGAAAACATAACACATCTCCCATTTATTATATGCAAGAAAAATAACATAGACCAAAAATACACAATTTAATTTAAGCCACTTCAACTAGAGGTGCATCATAAATTTGCTGACATCTCTAAAACGTATCCACTAAATAAACAAATCCTTCCCAAGGAACTCCTTCTCTCCACACACAAATCCTTCAACCACTTGGGAGGTTTCCTTACTCTCTGCGCAAGACTCTCCTTCACATCTTCCTCACTCATTCCAGTGTTCCCCTTTTCCGGGCCATCATATGTTCCATTCATTCTCAGCTCTCCCAACACAATCCTCACTCCCTACCACATTGCTGCTGTTCATACTGTTGTCCTTATTTACGCTTGCACATGCTCCACCCTCTTCCTCAATTATAATACTGGAATGTGACTAATTTCTCAAATCTTTGATACTATTTCTTCAGAATCTAACCAACGATAATCTTGTTCCTAGTAATTGTGCTAAAATATCTCCAATACACCCTCAGGACTGTGAGCCACCCTTTTCAGATTCCATACCTTTCCACTGGATGTATGACATTGTAATGCAAACTGTTACAGTGCATACTTTTACAACCTGGACGTTACAACGCAACTTCTACTACAACACATGCTATCACAACGCATGTACCATTACAATGTAAATTATAATGCTAACACCGCCGGGTGCTTACCTCAGGGAAGGTGCTGGTCAGTGAGGCGTATGTGTTGTAATGGCATGCGTTGTAATGGCATGCGTTGTAATAGCATGCGTTGTAATGGAACTTGTGTTGTATTTGCTATGTTGTAAAGGCATTGTGTTGTAATGCATGCGTTGTAATGGATGTTTACCCTTTCTACTGCTCACTGTAACAGCATTGTTAAGAACTTCAATTACATCCTCAGGTTCATCAAACTGACTCTGCCTCTTCTTGACATTTTAAGTTTCTTTATGTGGACCCAATCACCTACAGCAATTTTCACTGGCTTTATCCCATATTTATCATAAAACGTTTTTATCTTCAATTGATGTTCTGCCATTCTATTCTGCACCATTTCAAGAGACCATCGCTCAACACCAACATGATGTAACTAGTTTGAGTTTAACTTAGACCTAGGATTGCGGCCCCCTCATAATCACGAACTGAGACAGCCCAGTTCCTCTGTATGCCCAAATCACCTTTTGTAATTGTATCTCCCAATTGCAATTACTAGCTACGGCAGATTGAATATCCCCCTTCACAACCCGGTTGATCTCTCAACCATGCCATTTCTGCTACGGTTGTAAAGGGAAGTTATTTTGTGTTGCACGCCCACCTTTTTAAAGTATTGTTTGGATGCGTTTGAAAGAAATTAAACCCCATTATCACATAACACTGTTTTTGGTAAACCTTTAGAAACAAAAACTACATCAAGAAATTCCAAAACTGAATTGGTATGATCCTTGTTGACCACCTCAACTACTGGCCACCTTGAAAATAAATCAATTAGTGCAGTAATGAATTTCTGCTCTTCACCCACAGGACCCACAACATCTATTGCAACCATTTCCCAAGGTTGTTTAGGACCTAAAATTCATTCACAGCAGGTCTCAACGTTTTCAACGATTTGTCAGCACCAGGACAACTGAAACATCTTCTCACAAACCTTTTAACCTCCGCATCAACATTTGGCCACCAAAACTAACTCTTGCTCAAACTCTTGGTCCGCATAATGCCAAAATGGCCTTCATGGCACAAAGCAATTATTTTTGATATTTTTTTGATATTTGATATTTATGGGGTTTTATAAAGCGCGAACATTCGCTCCCAGGGGAGCATCTTGGCGCTGAGCTTGCGAACAGTAGGTAGATGAAAAATGAAGTAGAAGAAACAATGAAACTAAATGGCTGCCAGTACGGAGGTATCTGATTGCTTGTACACCCATGCCTTAAGGAGTTTTCTGAAAAGACCCTCCTTTTCAGTCAGTCTAAGGTTGACTGGTAGGTTATTCCATGCCTTGGCTGCCAAGACAGTGAAAGTTTTCCCACCCTTGGTTTTGTATTTAAATCTGGGAATCATGATGAGGTTAGTCCCAGATGATCTCAAACATCGCGGAGGATTATAACGCATAAAGCGATTTGTAAGGTAGTGGGGACCTGTATTTTGCATGGATTTGAAAACGGTGAGAAGCAATTTAAAAAGAATTCTTTTATGCAATGGTAGCCAGTGGAAAGCTCTCAATGCTGCTGAAGCTGATGACCTTCTGGGGAGTTGTAAGACCAGTCTCGCAGCTGCATGTTGTATAGTCTGCAGCTTCTTAAGGGTGGACTTTTTTACTCCAGCCATTAATCCGTTGCAGTAATCAAGTCGGGAAAGTATTAAAGCTACCACGACTGATTTTCTAGCTGCAATGGGGAGGAAATCAAAGAATTTTTTCAGTGATTTAATAAGACCAAAACAGCGTCCAGCCGTAATCCTGATGTGGTCATCGAAAGAAAGGAGTGAATCAAATTGCACTCCTAGATTCCGTGCTGATGATACTGCACTGGGGGGGGCCTCCGATCCCAAGGGCCACCAGTCTTTCGGACAGAAAGATAAATCTTTACCCAGCGGTATAATTTCTGTCTTAGCACTGTTGCATTAATTATGGATTTCTGTAGTGATTTCTGTAGTGTCTCTCACCCCTCAAAACTGCACCATTATCTACTGTACGTTGTGACCTAATCTACCAAAATGGTTTGATCTCTGCTTGCAAGTCATTTTTGTTGGGCCAATTTCCCTCCAGACATTCTTTAACTTGAATTAGTACACCGTCCTTCTCGTACTCAGTCATCTACTCTTCTTTGTACCTAGCATTACTACCATCACCATGTATAAACACAACTTGGAAACTGTTCCAAACCTCGCCGTCACACTCTTTCAACTTAGTGGGCATTCTAGACAAGCAGTCAACCACCACATTTTCTTTGCCAGGTACATACACACGTTTATGTATGTAATCTTGCAATGTCATTAATAACTTGGCAATTCTTTGCCATCTTTATCCTTCTGTGTCAGTACTGCTCCCAATCCCTTGCCACTGGCATCAGAGGTAACACAGCAATTCAAATTTGGATCAAAACAATCCAATGCTGGAATTGTGTCAATTATAGATGTGATTTGATCAAATTCTGTTTGACAATCCTTAAACCATTGAAATGTAGACTTTTTAAATTTTATTTTAGGAGTTGACGTAAATGGAAACCTATTTCTGCAAATTTGGGGATGAACTTCGAGCAATATTCCACTAATCCTAAAAAGGATATGATATCGTCCTTGTTACTTGTAACAGGGGCATCCTTTATTGTATTGATAAGAGGGAATTTTTTGGTTTGAAACCCTCGTTTCTCATTTAATGCCCCAAATATGCCACTTTCTCCTCCACAAATTTGCATTGTGAGATTTCCACAGTTAAGCCTTTTTCTGCCAAGATTTCTCGCACTTTCCACAATCTGGAATCAGGACTACATCTATCTGCACCAAAGACTAAAATGTCACCCTGAAAGAACTTGATGCCTACGTCGTTCGCAAACAGGTTGAACATTAGTCTTACAAAGACTGCGGCCGTGTATGCAAGCCCGAAAGGCATCCTTTTAAACTAATAATATCCGAATGGAGTGATGAATGCTGTGTACGTCTTTGAACCAGGTGTCAAAGAAGTTTGGTGGTATGCGCCTACGCCGGAATAAACAAAAACCTCACACGCAAGCTACAAAACATCCAGAACGCCGCCGCAAGACGTTCTCAACCTACCAAGACACTGCAACATCTCCCAGCACCTGCGCACACTCCACTGGTTCCCCATCGAGGATAGTCCCGTTCAGGCTGCTCACCCACACACACAAGGCCCTCCATGACACTGGACCAGCATACCTGAACAGTAGACTCAAATTCCACGCACCCCAAAGGACCCTACGATCAGCCCACCTCTCCTACGCCGTGGACCCCCGCACCAGAAAGACCAGATCTGGAGGCCGCTCCTTCTCCTTCCTCGTGGCCAGATCCTGGAACGCCCTTCCGCTCCACCTCAGACAGACAACATTGCTCCCCATCTTCGCAAGAGACTTCAAGACCTGGCACTTCGACAGACCCCCCTCCTTGATGGACCGGAACCTACACCCCTCCTCCAGCGCCTTGAGACCGTCACGGGTGAGTAGTCGCACTCTGTCAAACACCTGATTGATTGAAATAGCCATTTCGTTGATTTGAGAAGTGTGAACCAGTCGATCACAATGTTGTCTTTCAAATGGTGCTGATCTTCCCATTGTTACGTCTGGCCACAACCAGTCGAGAAATCCACACAGGTGATTCTATTGATTTGATTATTCCTGTTTCAACTCATTTTTCCAGTGCCTTTGATACTTCTTCTCTTAGTGATGTTTCTGACTCTGTGCACCTTGGTAATAGCATTGTTGTTTAAATGATGTGGTGTTCAAATCACTTTAGGTTACCCAAGGTTGTACTAAAAATGGTGGAGAATTCACCTAACATATTCTGTGCAACATTAGATCCTTCTTCTACTATTTTGACTTGATCGGAACTACTAGGATCCAAGATGATGTGTAACTACCCTTGGTTAAACCATCCAAGAACTGTTGGGGGCCCTTTTTCCTACTTACAATTTACCTTGTGTGTCTCTGCCCTTAAATCTGAAGATAAGCCAACTGTAACATAACAGAAAAATGATTTTTTTTATCAGCTATATCCTTGGGGTTGTATGTCGGGCTCAAATAAAAACTGCCAATTTTCCTTCCACAGCTTTTCATTTACGATTGTCTATAGTGATCCAGAATAAGCAGAAATCTTGATTTTTACTCCCCCTCCCCCCAATACTCGTCCAACACACTGGCTTGTTTTTTGTACTATCATCGCTAATGTTCAAAATCCACTCACTTTAAAGTTTGCTGTGCAAAGGTCTTGCGCTGCACTAGGTAACCTCACCTCGCATATCGTAGCGCTGCTGTACCGGCGTAATACGCTTTTTAATATCCCATTTTCTATTTGTTTTGTTTTAATTTGTATTTGCCCTGTTTTTAGTGTGCCTTCCCTCCTGGCCATTTACCTGCACTTTAATTGTTAAAATCACCGCTGGTCGAGCGGGTCCGGTTCCCGGGGGTCTGCTTCAGCGCTCGCCATATTGGGAGCGAAGGGGACACTTTCGGACGCCATTTTTGAGCGTTCTAGCGCTCTGGCAATTTGGAAAACGCCTACTTAAGACGCTGTACCCAGCGCGCAGCGGGCGTGCCTTCGCTGCGCCTGAGTCGTGCCAGAGTCTTGCCCGTCTGCACTCCTCAGCGCTAAGGAGGCGCCAGGCGTGGTGGGACTCTGTTTTCTATGGTAGATGGCTATCCAGTATTCTAGGGGAGAACTTCTCAGACTGCGGTTTACGCCCTTTTCCTGTAAGTCTGCCCTTTTACACCCTCTTTGTGGCCCTTATGATTGCCCTTGTGGTAGGCTGTGTCTTCCCACTCCCATTCCTTTACCTATTTCCATGATACCTCTCTGTTGTGTGGATCCTTCTTCGGCTACTCCTGCTGGTCTCACACGGCCATGTTCACATTTAAAGATCTGGCATCTTAATGTCAGGTCTTTGCCTAAACATTATCAAAATATTCATGACTTGTTAGTTCAGGAATCCCCTGATATATTCTGCATGACCGAAACCTGGTTGCAGGATGAGGCGACGGCCACAATCAATCTAGCATTTCCTTCGGACTATGCCATCTTTATGCTTAATCGCAATACCAGAGGAGGAGGCATCGCCATGGCTATAAAATCCTGTTATCCCTGTATCTGGAAACCTGTGGATATAGCTGGCTGTGAATCTGCTTTTTTTGCTGCCACCATTAACCACCATTTCACTCTGTCGGGGCTGGTGATATATCGACCGCCAGGCAGTGATGTCTCATTTAGGAAAGCGCTCCCCGAGCTTGTTAGCTCTATGGCGCTTACCTCAGCTAATTTCAGCATTATTGGGGATTTAAATCTCCATTTCGATGCTTTTGATACTCCAGCGATAAGTAGTATCCTTGCTGATCTAGAGGCTCTTCAGCTATCGCAGCTGATTCTCCACCCTACTCATGAGGGTGGTCATATCTTGGACCCATTGTTTACTAACTCGACTGTGGCCAAAGTTAGTCCGCCTAGACCTATAGCTTGGAGTGACCATCATCTTATCGAGTTTCAGGTTATTACTAAGGACCCTCTGTATAAAACATCAGACAGAACTATTTTTAGACGTCCTTGGAAAAAACTTAAACTTGTGGAATTCCATCATCTTCTGGAGTCCTTTCCTCTGACCCTTCCTGGCGATGTTGAGTCTGGTTATATTCTTTTTTGTGACTGGATCACTAAGGCTCTTGATGCTCTGATTCCTGCGGTATGGAGTAAGAGCCGGCGACCAGGATCAAGTCCATGGTACAATGACTCCCTACGGCTTCTGAAGGCTACCTGCAGACAAGCAGAGAGAGCATGGCGTAAGACCTATGAGGTGGGATTGAAAACTCTCTATCTTGCCAAAGTTAAATTCTATCATCGCGCCATCTGTAGGCTCACGCAGCGTACTATTCTCATGAATTTACTATGAGCACCAATCCTACCAAATTGATTTTTAAAGTCTTAAAAGATCTCACTGCTAATAGAGCTGCTGTGCCTGAGGTCTGTTCACCATCTCATTGGCTCTTGCAGCCTTCTTTGTTGATAAAGTGACTAAGATCTACCGCTACTTCCCTAATACTATGCTGACAAGTATGGAGTTGGGGTCCACTTCTTGTAACAACTTGACTCTTTCGACACTCCCAGCTCTTTCGGAGGAGGAGTTGGAGAAATTGGCAGCTAAAGTGAAATCTGGATCCCCTGTGGACCCACTTGGGCCAGCTCAATTTAAAGACGCAGCTGCTTTTTGCTTGCCTCCTATTCGTCACCTCATCAATCTATCCCTCTCTTCGGGTAAAGTCCCCTCGAGATGGAAGGAAGCTTATGTCACCCCCATCCTGAAAAAACCCTCACTGGACCCTCTAAAACTCGAGAACTATCGTCCTATCTCCCTCCTACCATGGGCTGCGAAGGTGACAGAAGCCCATGTAAACGGCATTCTGTCCAATCATCTTCAATCTGCTAACACTCTAGACCCTTCGCAGAAAGCTTTCGTGCTGGACACAGCACTGAAACAGCCCTCCTCTCCATGGTTGAACATCTACGCGCTGTGTTGGATGCAGGTCAAACGGCGGCACTGGTACTATTAGATCTCAGTGCCGCCTTTGACACTGTCTCCCATGCAATTCTTCTGCAGCGTCTGGGAGAGGCGGGCGTCAAGGGTGTGGTGCTGGAATGGTTTTGATCGTTTCTCTCTGATCGTACCTTCCGGGTCTCCACGCCTCCTTTTGAGTCTAAACCCCATGGTATCGAACAGGGAGTTCCGCAGGGATCAGCATTGAGCCCCACGCTTTTCAATCTTTACGTGCAGCCGCTGGCTGCTGTCGCCAAGCGTTGGGACCTTACAATGGTGTCTTACGCTGACGACATGCAGCTTGCGGTTGCACTTAGTGGGGACTCCGATACTGTGGCGGCTAAGTTTTGTGAGGGTCTCAGTGCGGTGACTGGATGGATGACAGCTAACTGCCTGCAGCTCAATGCCAAAAAGACCGAAGTATTGATTGTGGGCAAACAGAGCAGCCTCTGGGGCGATAAGTGGTGGCCAGCTGATCTTGGCCCCACTCCGATCCCGGTTGATGAGGTGAAAAATCTAGGCGTTTGGCTAGATTCTATGCTCAGTTTCTCTTGTCATACCAAGAAGAGCTCGTTGCTACTTGGGGCCAATCAGGCTGAAATTATGAGATTGCAGCGCGTTCAGAATGCGGCAGCTAGGGCTTTAGTCGGTCTCCCTAGATTCTGCTCTGCTAGAAGCACTATTACCAAGCTTTACTGGCTGCCTGTGCCTCAGAGGATAGAATTCAAGACTCTATGTCTTGTTTTTAAGATATTAAAACTTGCCTCTCCCCAGATATTGGAACATCTCATTCTTCCTTATACCCCCCCCCCGTCTGTTGAGATCCTGTGGACAAAATTTAGCTGTAGTCCCTCGTTTTCTAAGGAGTAGATCTGGTGGTCGCTCTTTTAGAGTGCTTGCCCCTAAACTCTGGAACTCTCTCCCTGCCCATTTGCGTGCCCTTGAGGACCTTTTGGCATTCAGGAAAGCCGTAAAAACTTATATCTTCCCAAATAGCTGTTAATCCTTCTTATTCTGGATTCTTCCTTTTGCTCGGTGTGTGTTGTGTTTCTTTCCAGGCGCAGCGCCGGGACGCCTCTTAGCCGGAGCAGCTGTGTGTTTAAAAATGGAGTTAACATAACATAACATAACATTAGCAAAGCGAAGAACAGTGTTGGGTTGCTAATGTTCTCTTTTGGATGATCACAACCTTACAGCTTGTATTGAACTGTTCTGTTTAGGGCAGGGCCAGCCAGATCTCTGTATGTAGTGGCCCAGATGAGCTTAAAAAAATAATGGAATGGTAAAACCAGTATTACAGTGATTAAAGCTTTTCTCTCCATCACGTTTGTGCTATCTGTGTTCAAGAAAAATGAGGCGTTTTGGGATTTGTTGAAAACCTGTTTAGTAGTTTTTGAGATATTTGCATTTCAATAAGGGCAGGCGGGCTTTGAGGGATGAACCAGTTGGTTATCTTATCATTAATTAGGTGGCAGTTCATAAAGCTGGGTCAACTGACCCAAATGTAAATTTAAAAAAAATTAACAAATAGTGTTGGACATGGGTGCATTTTTTCCACTATCAAGTGATGGACTTCAGACATCCTTACTCTTTGATTGGCAGGCCACAGCAGGAATATTTCTGCTGGTGCTGTCCTTATGTGATGCAGTACTCCATCCCTTAGTAGTGAGAAAAAAAATCATAGGAGATGTAACAAAACATAGGGTGCTTCACCTGAACACCCGCAAGGCAAATATTGGTAGGAGGAGGGAGGCACAGGGACCATATAGGGCCCCAAATTTAATTTAAAAAATATATTTGTTCAGCAGTCTGTGAATTCTTGGCTGGGGTTCATGAATTTCAGCACTCTCCAGAATGTCTAACTTTCTGGCCAGTCCTGTTGTCTGCAGATCCTATTCAAAGCACACAGACCAGAACAAAGAATAACAAAAAAACAATTAGACTACATAGACTTGGGAGCACCATTACTTTACACGGCCAAAAGCATGTTTAATAACTGAGGTAACTTTACAGTCTCCATTACATGATCTTCAATAGTATTCTCAAACAGCGAATAGAATAGCATGCTCTTTCCTTCCAGTGGGAGTAAGAGAAATAGACTAAGAGAGAGGAATAGACTAAGATGGCATGAACACTTTAAATATATATTTTTAAAGAAAGATGAGCTAGTAAGGACCCAGCTTTGGAGCCAAGATCAAGACAAAAAGGCTTGGTAAACGTTTATTTTCAAATATCATTAGGAAGAACATTCATAAAGCAAGTCAGGGAAGCTTTGCCTTTCTACATTTGAGTAATCAAAAAAACAAACCGGGAAAATAGGGTCAAAGGGAAAGGATTTTTTGAGACCTACTACTGGTTCACTTCCCCAGTAACAACACATAAATAACAAGCAAGAACCTAGGCGGTCTATGAGCCAGGCAACTATCTGGCTGAACTGTCAAATCTGTCTTTATGACAGTTGGTGCTGCAGTCACCATATAACAATATAACAGAGAGAAGGAGAAACAAATGTGTAAGTAACCCAAAAGTGATAATGACAAAGGCTTAATCAAGAACTGGTCAGACTAGATCCAGTGCACATGTTGTCTGTGAATAACCATCAGAAAACCAAGTGATCAGTCCTATCATTTGGTCGTTCACACTGTGACCAGGCGGGTCCTTAGATCATCTAGACCTCATGCCACACAATCAAAGTGAGTACTGGATATGGTCTACAGTCATAATTGGAACTACCAATTGTTGGTCTGATAGTGATAGCTCATAAAGGTGATAAAAGTACAGTGCAACAAAACAGGAAAGTGGTGAGTCTAAAATAGGGTGATATGTCTAAACAACAACTTTAATAGAAACTAGGCACATCCCCTAACTAAAGTAGGAACAGCGCAAACGACAGTATGGAACAATGACTATCGCAAAACGGGCCAACATGTTTCTGCCTACGGGGCACAAAGTCCCTTGGCATTCATCAGGGCCACTGCTCTCAAATAGTTGCTACTGTTAGAATGTGTGTGAAAACAATAGTGAAAACACAACAAGATTTCAAAGTAGGAACCATACAACCTGTACCTACAGTTCAATTACTCATCCTCCTAGTCAGTGGACGTTCAAAGTGATCTAGAAAGACACATATATTACATTCTTATTATTAAGTCATACACACATGCTCTCTACTTCTCTTTCATCTCGAATAATTAATTCAAAAAAATTATTTTAAATTTTGCTTGCTCACCCAACATGACAGGGGACTGGACCTCACCTCACCTGGACCGTGCTCAGGTATACGAGGCCCCGCACTGTGAAACAGATAGATGTGAACAGGAAAAGATATCAAAACTCAGTCATACTCACAGAATCTAACATAATCTAATTGTTTACCCTATTCACTATATCACATCTGTCCCATTAAAAACTCCATGGAGGAGCAACAACCTTGGAGTATGACTGGACACCCATTGTACAAGTAAAGGAAACCTGACTGTCGGTTTAACCATTCTACATACACTGTCAGACAGTACAGGTAATCATAAGAAGCAAAACATATAAACTATTTACTGATTTTAAAAGGAGGAGCCATACATTTCTTAATAAATGCCCCTACTGATGTCAGTTCAAAAAGAAATCCACTCCTGTACTCACCTCTCCGTCGGTGCCACCAGACTCGCCTGAGACTTGGGGGAGGCACCGAACCGGAGAGGGTGTGGAGTTAAATAACAAAGCAGAGAAGGGGACTACTTTGCCTTCGTTTTTTAAAAGTTATTGTCCAGTGTTAAAAACGGTATGTTCCAGGTGTTATGGACAATAACTACTCTCTTTCTGCATAGTGCTGGATAAAGATGCGCCCAGAAATCGTAGCAAGATGATACATGCCTCGCGAATCCATCCGCATTGGCTCACAGGCATTAGCTAACAAACAGCAAAAAACGGGAGCCAGTATCACTCCGCGGAACTACAAAATGACGTCAAAGCGGCCATTATTGTAGTTCTGGCGGTGCGGGCGCTCCGGGCTAGAGTCATACTGCGTGTAACGAACCCTAACAGTGTTAGGGAACTATTGGGAACAATCCTCATCGGATAATTACGTTGATTAGAACCAGTAATTGTTAATTGCTGACTCCAAACCCTCAATCCTGTACTGGGATACAGGAGGAAACCCAGAAGCTGCACGAGGGATATGGTGATAGTACTGGTTGGGTGTAGGATACAGCAATGTAGGATATGCCCAAAAGGATGTAAGGATATCCTCATCCATGAAAACCCTGATCAAAAAGCCTATAAGTGCCATAAGATCTTACAGAAACATTGCACAGATCGAGTCATAGGGACACAGATGACACTATTATCATGTACATATAGTCAAGAAAAGCAAGTGGCTAGAAGCGAAAGCAGTGGTCGGTCGTCTGCCTATATGCTAATAATGACTCAGATCTTCCTATATATACTCTAGTGTCACTGAATGAAGATGGGCTCTACAAAGAGTACCATGGTATCTGGTCATTCAGTCCCTTGGTGTCAGCGGAGAGTTTGAAAACCCATCGTTGCTCTCTCTGGAACAGATATTTCGCAATGTTCCTCACATATGAGGGTATGAAGGGCTTCTCCAAGACAGTCCATGTAAAATCAGACTCTCCATGTTGTTCGTCCAGGAAATGCCTTGTTAATTGCGTCATAGTTTTTTTGCACCGGAAGGAGCTCTTATGCTCAAGCATGCGTACTCGCACCCTCCGTGTGGTCATTCCCACATACTGACGAGAACAGGGGCAGGTCAGAAGATATATGAGGTTATCACTGTTACAGTTAGTGAAGTGGCTTTGTATCCAGGGTCTGTCAGTGCCTATGTTGATCTCGGTGGAGTGTGTTGTTTGTGCGCAAACAGAACAATTCCCACATGGGTGATGACCAATTGCTGGTGGTAAGTCCCAAAGAGTGTCCAAAGTTCTTTTAGGGACATTTTTGGGGCGCGTATGAATAAGGCGATCCCTAATGCTGTTGGATCTTTTAAAAGCAAACAATGGTGGTGCAATCTGGTCATTGCCGTGATTGAGAATACGCCAATGCTTCCTAATGATTTTCTGTAGGCTGTTACTTCTAGTATTAAAGGTGCTCACAAGTGTCAGTCTGTCAGTGGGGGTTTTTGGCACTGGCGGTTCGAGGAGCGCTTCACGGTTGTTGTTATATGCTCGTTTGAGAGACCGTTTGATAAGTGGTCTAGGATAATGTCTCTCCACCAGTTGTGACGACAAGTTATTTGCATGGATCTTAAAATCCTCCATCTTGGAGCAATTCCTCCGGACGCAGAGAAACTGACCATAAGGCAGATTGTCCCTCAAGGATTTTGGGTGGTAACTCTCGTACAACAGTAACGAGTTTCTAGCCATAGGCTTCCTATATAACTCACTCTGCAAGCCTGCAGATGTGACGTAGATAGAGAGCTCGAGAAAGGACAGTCTCTCCCTATGGGCCTCAAAAGTGAATCTGAGGAACTGGTTCCTACCGTTTAGCCAAAGATGGAATTCACTAACAGATTCAAGGCTCCCTCTCCACACTACCAGCACGTCATCGATATAGCATTTCCACCATATTATCGATGCTTGGAAAGGGTTGGTAGGAGTAAGCACGTGCTGTTGCTCAAAATGATGCATGTAGAGATTAGCCAGGCTCGGTGCAAAAACGCTGCCCATGCTCGTTCCAGAGGTCTGAAGGTATATTGTGTCCTCGAAACGGAAATAGTTCTCTTTCATGGCCAGAGTGGCCAAGGCCATGATGAAAGTCATAGGAGTGATAGTGTCACCGATGTTATCCCCCAAGATGGATGTAACCACTTCTAGAGTTTCATCTTGGGGGATGGAAGTGTACAAGGACTCCACATCGAAAGAGACTAATAAGTCTCTTTCAGGATCGAAGTCAATTTCGGGGAGTACCCTTAGCACGTCTTTGGTATCTTGCAGATAGGTGGGCATCCTCTGCACGATGGGCCTCAAAAAGAAGTCTACAAAAGTAGATAAGGGCTCCAAAGCTGAACCCAAGCCAGATATAATAGGCCTCCCTGGAGGCGGTCTCTGTGGCTTATGTACTTTAGGGAGGAGGTAGAAGTAAGGCATAACCGGGAATTCTGTTACCAGATAGGCCCCTTCATTTAGAGTAATCCATTCCTCTGCTAATGCTTCTTCTACCATGGATTTTATCCTCGACATGAGACCATCTGTAGGATCTTCCCGTAAGGGTAAATATGCATGTCTGTCACCCAGTTGTCTTAGGCATTCTGATCGATAGTCATTGGTGTTGAGAATGACTATCGACCCGCCTTTATCGGCAGGTTTGATTGTGATAGATTGGTCTTCTGCCAGACCTTTCAGAGCCTTACGCTCTTGACCTGACATGTTGTTAAAGGATCTGTCTTGTGTCTTCCATAAACTGGAGACTTCATCGCACACCGCTCTCTCAAACGCTAAGACCTGCGGGGGGACTGTGTGTGCTGGTGGTAGGAACTTAGATTTCAATCTCAACCCTGTATTCAAATCAGGAGTGTCTTCACAGTCCTCCACTTTGTTCTTAAAAAAGTAGTGGAGTTTCAATTTCCTGAAGAATTGGCTTAGTTCGCATTGAAGTGTGAACGGGTCTCCGTTGTTCGTCATAACGAAGCCCAAACCCTTATTAAGAACTTGTTCCTCCAGAGGAGGAGTGAACGACCAAATGATAGGACTGATCACTTGGTTTTCTGATGGTTATTCACAGACAACATGTGCACTGGATCTAGTCTGACCAGTTCTTGATTAAGCCTTTGTCATTATCACTTTTAGGTTACTTACACATTTGTTTCTCCTTCTCTTTGTTATATTGTTATATGGTGACTGCAGCACCAACTCTCATAAAGACAGATTTGACAGTTCAGCCAGATAGTTGCCTGGCTCATAGACCGCCTAGGTTCTTGCTTGTTATTTATACATTTGAGTAATGCAATGGCGTCCCACCCCACCTATGTGTTTGCTAAATGTTTAGTAACATGGGCAAAACCCTAAAAACTATATGACCATTCCCTGTGCATTGCAGCCAAGTATGCATATACAATGTAATATATTGCTATGTATCTTCAGACCTTTTAGGGCCTTTGCTGTTATGTCAACAGCAAAGGGTAGTTTGTAAGTGAGATGAAAAGAATGCCTTTTTATGTAGAAGTAGGCAGATTTAGTTCTTGCTGTCTCTTTCTCATCTATGTCAATAATTGGTGCAATCCTAAGAATGGAAGGAAAGGGGTTATATGAACTGACCTTGTTTTTCCTTGAGAAATTAGAGGTTCTAGTAAGCTCCACTGACCAAAGTGAATCCCACTAGTCAACTGTTCAGGTTGGCACAATTCACCTTTCAATCAAAGAGGTTTTCTATTCCTTCTATTCCTTTCGTGATCCTGAGATAGGAGTCGTCAGGGCAGTGCCAGGCTTAGCACTGAGGATGTGCGATGGGTTATTATTATTATTTTTTTTCATTTAACACTGACGATATTAGTCCGGCAAGTCTGGGACATGAAATCGTTTGGTAAGAATAGTAATTGCTTCCAACTTTGCCTACGGTGCTGCAGGACCTCTTTATCCAGGGAATCCTTTTCTCCACAGCCTGCATCCTTACCTTTCCCTGATGTTGGACTTCATTCATCCAGGGAAGTAAAAGATGCAGCTTGTTTGGATAACCATGTCCGCAGCCAGGGCTTTCAAGTGGGAAGAAAAAACTGTGTGTGTGTGGAGGGGGGAGGGAGTTGGGGGAACTGGGGTGTCTCTCGAAGGGGCGTGGCCAATGCAATTAAGGGCGTGGCTTAAAACGCTTAATCAAAAAATCTGTGCTTAACTAGCGTGCCGCCCGACTTGTATTTTACTGTTTCTGTCATTGCATCCAGATATAGGATACAAGTAACCTCATACCTACAAGTCCGGACCATTGGTTTTGCCAATGGTTGTTAGTTGCATAAGATAAATAAGCAGCAACTATGGCTTGTATATATAATATTGAAAAAGCTTCCACTTAAAGCCCTGGTGACACCACGACAATGTTGCTGCTCCTGAGTTTCAAAAAGAGAAGGGAGATCCAGAGAGAAAATGACTCTCTTTGAAGGATTTGCAAAGAATTCCCCTTCCCCCTACAACGCTCACCTGGCATGACGGCATGCCGTAAATTCTCCACTAGTGAGAAGTGAGCAGTGTGAGCAGCGCACATCGATGTGCCTGCTGTAAACTTCAGTCATGGAAAAAACAAATATTGGCATAGCCAATAGGTCTTGCCTTTGGGACCTTATAAGTGTTTAGTTATCCAGCACACTATCCTTGGTGCAACAAAATCAAGTGTTGCATGGCTAAATACTTATAAGGTCACAATGGCAAGACCTGTTTGCTATGCCAATGCTTGTTTTAATATCAATCATCTTCATAGGTTGCTATTCCATGCCTAATATCTGTTGTCACAGTCCTGGTATCTATTTGTGCACTGAAGTTAAGCAGGCATATAACTGTTACACAGTATATGCAGCCCTAACGGGTAAGATTGCGGTTGGAGTTTTTTTATTAATTCACATCTGATATTACTTAGCATGTTTGTGGTGTTATCCATGAATGTTTTGGGATACTTGCTGCCTCTTGCAGGTTTGCTCATAGAAACCTGAATTTTCCATATTGGAGAACTAAAAAATGTATTCTGTATTTAATACACATACAGCAGCTTCCTGTGGTGTTAACCTATAGAAAGCATAAGAGGCCTTCATACATTACATAATTAAAAAAGATAATCTCAAAGAGGTTGCAAAAATGTCAATAGTCTTCTGGTAGGCTCTCCTTCAGCCATTCAACTGGCAAAATGGATAGTGTTCTGTTTTGCCAATATTACTAAATGTGTTTTAAAGTGAATGGTACAAGTTGTATGTCTTTCGCCATACTGATTATTGTTCTTTTCAAATTGAACAGGGTCTTCCTCCAAGTGGAAACAGGAGCCGGACATCATCATTGACCGGGCAGCAAGATGATGGCAGCTCAACCCCAGACAAAGAGGTTTGTTCTAGCCATGGTTCTTTCATTGAGTTGTTAGTGAATAAAATATATAAAAGAAACGTGGTAAATACAAAATCTCGAATAATAGTCACACAAAGCACTTCCTGAGCCATTAGGTTCATCGGCCACAGTGTAGCTTTTTTTGTTGTGAGTGGAATAAAGATTGATTGTATGGGCTGGTGTTGTTTTAGTAGTTGAGCCGAATGATTGATACCCAGTCGTTTGTTGTGGAGAGCACCAATTGTAAGGAGAATAGAATCAAGTGACCTTTGTTTAATTAACATCTGGCAATGAAGAGCAACCACTATGCAGCATCATTAACTTTGGCACAAGAAAAACATGTTTCTAGAGCCTTGGTACAATGAAATAAGATCTTGGTAGGGTTTTCACTGGTTTTATTTATTTATATAAATATTTCTTGGTTACATAGCCCTCATAGTGATTCTGTAATTATTGTTCACATAGTAAGTCTGTAGGAAAAGTATTTTTTATGACTAATATTTTGGCCTCAATTGAAGAACGTAAACAAAATGTTTCCAAAACGTATACATGCATATACATGTGATCCTCTAGATTTTAGTTAATTGGTAGAACAGGTAAAGTTTTACTCTATCCCAAAGTGTCCCAAAATTTCAATTTCTTGTTGAAACTCCAATAGGAAAGTGTATTCTAATACATCAGAAAAATGTTGAACTGATTTACAACAAACTTTTGTGAACAAGAATGTTGCCCGGTCAATCTTGTTGGCCGTTGAGGTGGTAAGCAGGTTATAGGAAATAAGGATGAAAGGGAAATGCTAAACCTTTCTCTGCCTTGAACCCCCGCAAATGGTTCAACAATTGATGCTTGGCACTGCATTTCAGTGGGTGACTCAAAATTTAAGATATTATGTAATGAAGCCGACCAATTCATCTGGCATACGTTTCAGGTCTGATATAGCTGTAACTATATGGGGAAAACATAGCAAAACAATGCCACTTTTGTATTCCGGCTTCCTATTTGTATCGCGGTATATAACTGGAACCATACGAAGCTGTGACTGAGTTTCCTTATTGAAGAAGTATCTGAATGCTTAAAACATCCCATCCAAAAGCCATCCAACGATCAACTGACTCTGAGTTCTAGTCCCAACCAAAAGTAAACATTCGAATACCCTACAGTGTTGCTACATGATACCACACATCTTCCCCCCCAACAAACATTGAAGGTTTTATACCCTGAGAGGGGACTACAACCCTCCAGCATTACAAAGCTACACATGGATATAATAATAATAATAATAATAATAATATACAAGAGAAGGAAACATTAACATAGAACAAAGTTCATTTTAGTCCGTGACATAATCGTGCAAAGCTTTAGGAATTTTACATGTGTGTAAACTCTTACCCAAGGGTGGTGGTAAAACGGAGCTTCTCACCAATGAGTCACCAATGGTTCGTACCCCTGGACAAATCACAACAATGCTACCAAGATTCGAGATGCAATTATCATTGAGTTTGACTGCATTTTGGATCAATTTTGTGACCTTCAAAGGTAGAGAATACCTGGACTTTCCAGACTTCTGCGGGTATCACACTTTCACCCTGTCCCCCACCTGTACAACAGTTTTTGAAGTAGCATGCCTTACATCAAACTTCTCCTCCTCCTAGGGTTACACACACTCTCTTTCTTATCTCTCATCCAAGATTGAAACAAAAGTGTGTTGGGCCTTCTGCCTCAGAACAATATAAAGGGTATTTTCCCTGTGACCAAGTGAGGAGTCAACCAGTAAACCTTCACTCTCTCCAAAATCTCAGTTTTCCCAGTCCTTGCACTGAGACTTTGCAATTTGAATAGATTATTTTAATACTCTGTTGAATCTTTCCACCATGCCATTTGTCTGTGGATGATGGAGAGAACAACTCTTGTGTTTGATACCTCTCTTAGGCAAAAACTCCTCCATCTCATTTGAGACCAGTTGAACCCTGTTGTCCGTTAAGAAGTACTCCAGTAGACCTTCTCTGCTGAAAACACCATTGAGAAACTTTGACATCCTTAGTCTCAATGCACTGCGTAATATGTACCTCAGGCCACCTAGATGAACATGTCCATCAATATGATAACATAAGACTGACTCGATCTACAGCTGACCAGCCCTAACATGTCTAGTGCCACTTCCTGACATCTTCTTTTCGGAATTTCTCTCATCACCATTGGTTTCACTCTAGTCTTGCACACTTTATCACACTCTTTGCATTCTAAGCAATCCATCACCACACGCTCTACTTGGACATCAATGCCCGGCCACCATAAGTGTAATCTGATTCTCTCCTTGGGCTTAGATATGCCTTGGTGTCCAAACAGAGTTAATTTCATTCTGGCTGAAACAGGAGGAATAAGCTTGGTACCTCTCTGAAGAAGCCGCCCACTCACTGACCATTCATCCCGCACGTTCCAGAATTTGCAAACTTCCTCATTTACATCCTTTACCCCACGCCAACCTTCTGTCACCGATCTACACACTTCATAGATTACGACATCAGACGTCATTAAATTCCTCCATTCATTATCACTGACAGCCTCATCTGTGACTTCACAGACTTTGTAGTCATCTTCCCATAATTCATCTTGGTAATCATTTGCAGCACGGCTACCACCCACCTACATATTCTAAGTGAAAGGGATTCCAGACTCTTCTTGCAAAAAGCATCCTTCAAGGGCTTGTGGTCAGACCTGACCACAAAAGAACTTCCCCAGAGAGATTTCTTTAACTTCCTGATGGCCCAAAAAGTGCACAAGGCTTCTTTCTCAATTACAGAATATTGAGTTTCAGGTCTAACAAGCGCCTTGGATAAAAGCATGATGGTTTCCTCTTTACCATCTTTCACTTGTTTGAGCACCGCCCCTAACCCTTTGGCACTCGCAGCAGTAATCAAAATGGGAATTGCAGAAGTATCAAAACTCTGTAAGGAAGGTGCATTGCTAAGGGCTTTCCTAATATCAACAAACTCTGCTTCACACAAAGGAGTCCACAGAAACTGTACTCTATAATAAAGCTTGCATTGCCAAAGTGCGACTGGCAAACTGAGGCACAAACTTGTTGTAATATTCAGCCATACCCAAAAAGGTTACTAAATCATCTGACCTCGGCACTGGAAGAGTCTCAATAGTTTTTAAAAGGTGCCCCTTAGGTCTAACCCGCTCTTTAATTAACTTGTGACCCAAGTCCAAGTCCGGTTGCCATTCGGGGCATCGAGAACCTGCTTGCCTTTCGCAAAGCTGTCAAAACCTTTCTGTTCTCCTGTCCTTGAGGCTTTGCTCTTCTGGCCTGCTACATCCACTCCACTCCATTAGTCATCAGCGCCGGGACGCCTCTTCGCTGGGGCAGCTGTTGCGCTTCAATAAACTATTAACATAACATAACATAACAAGTATTCAATTTCAGAGAGATTAAAGCTGCATTTATTATCTCGCAACATGAGACCACAAAGAGTAAACCTCTCAAGAACAGATCTCAACCTGTTATGTTCTTGCTGGGAAGAACAGTACACCAAGACATCGTCCTGATAGACTTTAACTCCATGGAGACCACCCAGGACATCCTCCATTGCACGCAAAAACACAGAGGCAGCTCAATTTAGGTAGAACGGCAACCTAGTAAACTTGAAAACCCCCAAACTGAGTTATGAACACTGTCAAATCCGTGGATTTGTCATCAAGCCGGATCTGATGCTAGGCGGCTGTGAGAGGGAAGGGCGAAAGAAGAAGCGAGGAGGCCGAATTTGTGGATCATCGTGTGTCAGGATTTCATTTACAATGAACAGTTTCTTTTCTGATTTTCTACTGAATATCCTGAAGATTGGTGCAATGACAACTCCTAGGGTTCTTCCTTTCAAGGTCCTTGGGATCTTTTCAGGAACGCTTCTCTCTCAACTGATGGCTTTGATGTGGTCACGCACCCCGGCAGCCACAGGAAAAGAATACAAAGAGAAGTGGCGGTAAATCAACTGGTCTCAGCCTCCACAGAACCCTTCACCAAGATAGGATACACCCTTTGTGGGGTTCTATGGGTTGGTTGGTGATTTGACCGAGTCAGAGGGGTGGTTGAAAAAAAAGTAAGTCACAGTAACAGAGGAAAAAGGAGGAGAATCCAAACGGAGGAATACACAATCTAGGATGAGAATTGCTATGCGGGACACAAATGCTCATGAGTGTAGGAAAGGTGCACACGTGAAAAGTAGACCGATTGTGCTGTCAATACAGTGCACAAGAAAGAAAAAAAACGGTGGTGCTGGCAATATATACAGTGCCCCATTCTAAATACCCTCAACCCCCTCCCTTACTTATCCCTCCCTCCCGAGTCACGTACCGCGTCAGCCGCAATCCTCCTAGATTGCGTCGGCTCATCAGTTTCCACCGGGGGCATCCACCACTCGTCTGTCCAGAGCTCTGCTTCCTCCTCCGGCTCGAAGACGATGTCGGGACTGGTCTCCGGGTTCTTCTCTCCTCTGCTCTCCTGGCCGCTCTCGTCCTTCGTCTGGTCCTCCGTGTTACTCCTTCTTCCTTCCGTATCAAGAACGCCCGATTGTTCTCTCAGGTTTCTTTCATATCCCCCGGGTTCCGCATTCCTGCTCTCCCATTGGTTTCCACCTCACTGCTCTCCCATTGGCTCCCGCCTCTGTCCGATGCAACGTCTTTCTGTGTGGGAGAGTGAGCGGAAAAGATTAACCCCTTCTCTCCCTGTCTTTGACAGTCGAGACTGTCCAGCTTCAAACGCAATGGGCATGCTGGAAGGAGGGGGAAAGTATCCTCGGATGCCGCTTTGGATGCCGCCTCCTCACAGCGGCTTTAAGATCTAGTGTTGAGAAAACAACAGCACCTTCTAATTGAGTTAACATCTCAGCAATGTTCGGGAGGGGATACCCGTCAGCGACAACTGCCCGGTTGAGAGCTCTAAGGGTCACACATAGTCTCACCGCTCCTGAAACTTTGCGGGCAAGGAATACTAGAGAAAGCCATTCTGTTGCCCTGGCCTCAACAATAATGCCCTCCTCTTTTAATTTATTAAGTTCTGTGCGCATAGATACATTGCGCATTGTTGCTACAGGGTACCACACTATTCTTGGCAAATCTATAGTCCTAAAAATCATTACTCTGCTGGAGCAGCTCTTTTCTCCAAACCTTACCACTGCCCATATCCCAACAAAGGCTATTAAAATTGCAAAAGAAGCTCATTAACACCTTCGGCGCTCATGACGAGCTCAACTCGTTATGAGGCACAGTGGAGCTGTGCTCATGACGAGCTGAGCTCGTCATAACGGCCGTGGAACGCCCAAGCGGGGATAATTCACCTGCTGTGCTGGGCGTTCCATTAAGTGGGCGGAGTTGTGACGAGCTCAGCTCGTCATGAGCACAGCTCCACTGTGCAGCGTGACGAGCTGAGCTCGTCACAAGCACTGCGGCGCCGCGCGTGGCCCCCCTCCCTCCCCGCACCGCGGGGAATTAGCCCCGTGAGGAAGGTGTTAAATATATACTGCTCATTGCCCCAAAGTACAGATATGGGCCTGACATGCCCAAACACCTTACTGGATATTAAAAGAGCATTAATATGCCCTCCTAGTTGGCTGCTCTCGTAAGGTAGTCGATTTGGTTAACATGGATGATACATCCGTTTATTGTGTCTAATTAAAGATTAGGTATAGAGCAGACACAAATTTTGGTTCATTTGGATAACTAAAAATGCTACTATACTAAAGAAGCTACCGTTCAGATCCAGGCACTAAGGTAACTCTTTATTCTTGATATTATGTGATATTTTTCAGCCTGTTAGCCGATGGATGTGTGCCGATGCAACACACTTATAAACATTAAGCAATAGGTATCTATAGAACAGTGTCTCAAGACTGAAAATTATTTAGGCATGACTTGATTGAATATGTTAGATAAACTTAAACAATTGTACAAAGACCCAATACGAAAATTCCCAACTGGAATTTTGGACAAAACATGTAGGCCTAACTCAGTAATGTTGTTGTGATTTCCTCTAACTTTTATGAGAGAAAATCCAGGAATGAGCTGACAAGTATTTTAATAGTACGTTTTTGTTTTGTTAAACTTTTTGAACGACACAAATGTGTTTTTAAGAAAACTGAGCACAAGAGTTTATTTTTTTTCACAGTTGAGGCACTGGTTAAGCCATAAAAGTGACAGGAATTCCAAACCTCAATGCTTTGAAATTCTTTTTAGAAAATGGCAGTATCCTGGACAATCTGAGCTGTACATAGCCCTCCAAAAACCTTCTGTCACAATTTGGTATCCAGAGTCTGAGGGAGAGCTTACTTGGCAATTGCACAGCTCCGGTCACCTTTCCCAGATCTTGTGAATGTTGGAGTTACTGTGTGAAAAATGCACCTAACTAAAAGTATTCTGCCCTTCTTTCCTGAAAATAATAGCTTTCCTTGATTATTGACATCAGAGGGGCTAAAGAGGAGGAATGACGGATGACTCAAAAACTAATTGGTTACCCACTTGTGCTGCCATGAAAGCCATCATTCATTGCAGTATCCTGGACTTGATAGGTTGTGTGGTAAGGTACGATTCACACTGGCTATCAGAAAAATCTCTTGATCGAGGAAGAATGACTTCGCTAAATTCCTCGGCATGTCTCATTTCAGAATAACAACAAAAGGGATATCAGTCAGGACATAAATGCCTGTCGCGTATTGTCCTGTGCTAGCATTTGGTTGAATGAATGAGTTTAGAAAACTCTGTTAGAAGACTAATGTTGAAGAAAATATTGCAATTGTGCTATTAGATATTTGAGAGAATAATAGGAACTGTTTGACCTCAATGCTTGTAAGGTATGCAGAGTGGGAGCAAAGGGTTAACTGCCTTGCTTCATATTAGTGCAAAAACATTTTCACTAGTGCGCTCTGAAACTTCTCTGATCTCTATCAGCTTTCAAACTGTTAAAAACTATCCAGTAATTTCCATATTTCTGAAGGAAACCCGTTTATCCTAAACGAGTGTCAGAAAATGCCACTTGCATACTCTTAATTTATGCTGTTCCAGAATTTTCCCCGTTGATCTTGCATTGACAGTATTGAGTATAATTACTCTTTTAAGTCTAGGCCAATCTCTCTTTTTAACCGCTAAAGACCAGCCCTCCCAGATTCTGCTTTTCTGGACCTGCCAGTGCGTGCAGATTTAATACACAGTTGGCAATTTATTTTCTTACTTTCTCAACCACTTTTGGCTTGGTAGCATAAAATACCATTTGATTTGGCCACAGGTTGAATGTTTCATTGGCAGATTTTTTTGTCTCAGTTCTTTTATATTAATTAATTCTTATCTGTAATAGTTGTTCATGATTACCTTCTTATGAGCCTACTGTTTAGTACCAGGGCTGACTTGAAATTCTTGTTTTGCAGCTGTTCTGTTTCTCCTACCGTTTACATAGTTTTTCTCATTGGTTATAGACAAACACACACTTGGCTCTCAATGTCCATCCTTTGCTTTATCCTGCTTTTGAAGAAACATTCACTGATGTGGCAAGTCCAGTTCCTTTACCATATGATCTTCCGATGATTCCATCACGACTTTTCAGAACACGCTTGGCTTCATTAGCAATTGGATGAGCTCAAACCATCTGAAGCTCAACCCCGACAAGACTGAACTGATTCTTGTCGGGGGATCCTCCAATCCATGGCAGCCATCCTTTTGGCCTGCTAGTCTGGGTAGTCCTCCCTCCCCAGTTAACTGTGCCAAAAGTCTGGGTGTTGTCATCAGCAGCGACCTCTCTATGGCACCCCAGATCAGCGCAGTAGTGTCCGCTAGCCATTTCCAACTCAGGAAAATTCGAAAAATCTCCCGCCTACTTACCACCGAAGCCCTCACCTTGGCTCTGCTTGCGTTAGTCATCTCGCGCGTTGACTACGCAAACGCACTGTACGTAGGCATTCCTGACTATCAATTGAAGAGACTCCAGTTGATCCAAAATCAGGCTGCCCGCCTGATTTACCACCAACCTAGAGATCAACATGTCTGCCCCCTCTTAAAAAGTCTCCACTGGCTGCCGGTACCTGCTCGCTGTAAGTTTAAGCTCGGCTGCATTATCTCCAAATCCCTTGCAGGCCAAGGTCCCCTCTTTATCTCTTCTCTTCTCCACCCGTACGTCCCTTCTCGCAACCTTCGGTCATCTCAGATGGCCCTGCTATCAGTCCCCAGATTTAAGAGGAGGAAACATGGTGGCCTTAGCTTTTCATTTCTGGACCCATCCTTCTGGAATTCCCTCCCCTTATCTCTCAGGCTGTCACCATCATACTCCAGGTTTAGGTCACTCCTCAAAACCCTTCTTTTCACTGAGTCCTACCCTTAGATGGTATTTCACTCTCCCCTTCCTGTTCTTTTAATTAACCCTTTTTCCACTGAGTTTTACTCTCAGACTCTGCTCCACTTTCCTCTTTCCGCTCCCCCAACACAAGCGCCAAGAAACCTAATGGTGATAGTTGCGCTCAACAAATTTTTTTAACATAACATAACATATGACCATGTACAAGTCTTAATGGATTGTATCCCCCGGATGTATTCTTCTTTTACTTGCCATGGGTGATTTCCTTGCCATCTTAGGTCTTCTAAGACTGTGCAACTCTTAAAGTGTTGCAAATTCCCATTTTAAATCTTTCCTCCATCTCATTTAATTTCTATTAGTGAATTTTTCAAGTCTGATCACGTGGCTGCAGTATTGAGTTTCTCCAACTATTAATTTCCCCACGCCCTTTTCTCCATGCCCTGGAAAAAAGCCATGTTGGACTCCATTAAGGAACTGGCTGTCCCAAAATCTAAAACCTGGTAATGTGAAGGAAATTAACAGCATCATACAGTACAGGTCTCAGCTCCATCATTAGAAATTGCTCATCTTGGCTGGAACCGGACCTGTGTCATAAGATATTGGAGAGCTGTAGTGCTCTGAAGAGCTTGAGGGCAATATGGGATGCTGCCTGACTAGGATTAGGAATGAGACATTGGAACCCAGTCTGCCCAGGGAACTGGAGACTGGTTTAACAGGGAAGTGATTCACAAGAATTGTGCTATTTGTCAGGAGGCTTCTTGGCTAGCCCAACCATCTAAGGACTGTTGTCAACATCAGAAGCTAATATTTTATGCTGGATCAACAATAGAAGAAGGCCAAGCAGGTATATTTCTGCCCGCATAAAAAAGAGATGGTGATAAATTTGAATTGCTGACAGCAAGAAATGATGAGTGCCTTTGATTCTATATCGGAGAAACTGATCAAAAGATAAAAAAACTGGCTTATGCGGTTTCAGTGCACTACAAAATAATATAGTCCTGGTTGGCACGGGTTCAGATGCTGGTGGAGGTGCTGGGAAGTAGGTGCTGCAACTTGAAGGTATGGCTAAAGGAGTGAAAAGGCTCCTGCTGAAACTAAAGGAATTCCGGGACACAATGGTAAATGGGATGATTGGGCTGGATAAGAAGTTGAAAGTATTTTGAAACAGAGGAGCATCCAGCATCTGTATCTAGAGCTTTCCTCCAATGGCCTTCAGAACATCAGTCACTGATGTCTTCTGGTCACTGAGCTTCTTCACTGCGTGGCAATAGGAATATGGTGAGGAGAGGTTACTGATTTCCACTTGCCGCTGGTATGGTTGTGGCTGCTTAGAACAGTACCATTATTTTTTACATCATGATTTAGACCTCTGAGAACCCATTCTGTGCACTGCACCATTGCTAAAGGGGGTCTCTTTTAAATTAAAGGCAGAAGCGTGCAGCTCATCTCTAACAACTGTGAACAAAGGCTATACAGTTGACAGCAGTTTCAGGTACTGCATAGACTGCTGCAGAACGTGGGCGTTCGCGCTTCGGTGTGTAACCCTGCTAAATACAAAGTATGTTATGACAGCAAGTATTTGTTTTCTTATGAATGGACACAGTGAGGACTTTCCTCAACAGTCGTAAGATGATTGTCCAATCCTGACTCCTGGAAAGGCTTTATACAGCTCTGCAATGCTTGAAATGTTTGAATCTCGCTTAGTCATGGTTGTTTGTGAAATGGTGCAGAGCGTTTTTTGGTATAGTTTCTCTACAGTGTTCCCTCACTTCCCCCCTTCCACCCATCTTCCCTTTTGTTGCCTGCCAGATTGTATAACACACACCTTTTCTGTTTCTTACCTTTTGGTGGCTTTGAACTGTTTGGCCTATGCTGTGTGGAGCCTCACTGTAGATACGTTTGCTCTGCATATTCCTGCCTTCTAGTTTTGGCCTGATCTGGACATCATTGTTGCCCCATACCTTCCTTATGGACTCTAGAAAATGAAGAGGCATAGAGGATGATGGAATGGATGCCTGCAAGAGGAGGAATACTACAAGCCTTCTGGCGTACTGGCTCATCAACCCAGCCCAGAGAACATTAGCTCTGATTTCTTAAGGCTGGAAGGGGAGGAAGTCTAAGAAGAAGAAGAAAAAGAGACGCTTAAGAATGCCTGACTACCTCTGTCGACACCGATCCTCCCACCAAGTCCATACTGAAGCACGTTAGTATGGTCGACTCTCATACGTCCAAAACACACAAGCATCCCAACGTTGAAGCTGAACACCCACGTCCACCACGGGGGTCGGGCCTTGAGCCCCGTGCGTGAACAATCCCTTCCCTCCAGGTTAGCCACTGTACTTTGGCCGGCACCACAGAAAGGCACCAGAGGAGAGACCGGAACCAGCTACAAGCCTCAACTTCCATCAGCCTTTGAGTCCAAAGGCACACCTTGGTGCCCAGACGTTGTAGCCGAAAGAGCCATTCGCTCTGAAATCAAATGCAATCCAATGGAAAGAAATGAAGGCTTTGTTCCAACTTCTCCCCCTACCTATATAGAAGGGGGAGAGAGATTGTGGAGGAGGGAAAAGCCATCTCTATCGCCACCATATTGTGTGCGCTAGATTCATCTGATACTTGCTGAAAGAGGGATAAAAAAAATTTCTATCCTCTGCCATCACTCCTGACTGTGTATTTCTGGCTTTAAGCCAGAGTTTTAACAACATTTCGGCAACCTGTCTTTTGATGGCGAGCACCTCTTCGTGCTCACAGAAGAACACAGATACCTCTAAGGCCATGGGTGCCCTGAAAGTACCGCTACCAACTGGCTCCTTTTGAAGGCAGCAGACAAGGGGTGGGTCAAAATCTACCTCCTCCGACCCAACACATTCGTACTAGCGACACCAGAAGGCCTATCACCGGGGATAGCTAACCTATTTTAGATGCACCATCCGTGTCTGCTGAGATCCAGCATGTGTTATCAAACTGATTTTGCAAGCTGGTGATGCATGCACAACCACGCAGTCTCCTTAGACGTCACCTAGTTCTGCACCCTGAAATAGAGGCTTGATACTTAGGAATCTGGAGCACCCAAAATGCCAAAATCCTGAGACTTAAAAGCTGTAAAATAGTAGTTGAGATTAATTCATGTGTTCCTTCCATCACTTTATTATTATTATTGTCTATATGGTCAGAACACCAGATCAGCCTGTATCTCTATGCAGAGCTTCAGGAATGTGAACTTGTTAAGCTTCAGGAATGTGTACTTTTTCTACTGTCGGGCATAATTTGTGAATTCAGAGATAAATGACCACTTTCTAGGATATCTAAAAATCTATCTGTGCCAACGTGTTGTAAATGCAAAGTGGTTGTAAAGTTGGTACGGTATTTTAGTACAGTGTCTATAAGCAAATTGAAAACCAGATTATAGTCCCTACTAGGACTATGAGACATGCATGCATAGTAGTTATGGCAGTAAACATCATCTAATTTCCAACCTTGACCATTCCCTGTGCCCATTGTTTTTGAAGACCAGTTCTTTGGGTTCAAACTTAAGTGAATTAGGAACATTGCATCTCTCTCCCTTTTTCCAGGATTAGAAATAATGTTCAGGTGTTCATTCGCGAATTCTTTCTGCCACTATTAGTAATTGCAGCAAGTTTGCAAAGAGGTTATGAAAAAGGTAGCAGGTTATGAAGATTGTTCTGGTAGGATCTACTTTTCTAAAAGTCTGCTTTTTCACCACATTATTGAATCGATCTCATGGGCAGATCCACTTCATTAGTATTTGTTGCTGTGTATTCGTCGACAGCGCGCACTCTTCTTTCCTGGTTTTGCGGTTGTTACTAATGTTTCACTGCTTTAGCATGTAAGTGTATAATTTCAGCCAGTGTACCTTGTACTTTTTTTATTTAGATATTTTATATTTTTGCCAAGTTCTTAGGATTGTGTGATTAAAGCAGCATTTTTAAGCCATAGACTTTCCAACTCCATTTTGTCTCCCTGAAGAATCCGTGAGTTGTTGACAGACCTTGCTTCCGGATCTGAGGAATGGCTAGTCCACTCAAGTGAGTCATGTAAACGTGCCACAGATTCTCCTGTTGAGTTTCCCATTAAATTGCGAATTAGTACTCCCAGTGCAAACTGTTGCCTGAGGAGGGCTAACCCCTCCGCAGCAGTCAGATGTGTCTCTTGAAGCAGTGCTATATTGAGCCCCGATGCTTTAAATAAGCTTTCACCTTATGTATTTTAGTCCTATTGTTGAGGCCTTGAACATTTCAGGATATGATCTTCTAGTGTGTGTATTCCCCTGCCATTCTGATGTGCTACAGTCTCATTTCTCTCACGTGTGACAGCATCTACACCTGATTGCACTCCACCAAGCACATTCCCAGGTATATACAGCCAATGTACACCATACCAAACCTTCAACAGAACTAAACCCAACTCCCCCACCCCAGGTCAGTAAGTCAACACCCTCCATCCAAACCAATTACTAGAAACATCATCGAACAACTGTGCTAGTGACGCACATGGTCAACTTTATTAAGGGAGTGACGTGCACTTCCGGCAGCAGCTCCGCAACCAACCATTCAGCTGAGGTAATCGATTAACTCTAGCATATCCATGCTGCCCCCCATGTGGAAGAAAGTGTCCCATCAGTACAGAGCATAGTACCCTCTTAGGACTCAATACAGGGTTATCTAGTTCAGCCAGTGCCAGCTAGTGCCATATAATATCAGCTGACTTCGGAATGATATGGGGAAGGTCTTGTCCCGGTTCTGAATCTGTTGCCGAGTCTGTTACGGGCCCTTAGTTGTGTCTTGCTCCAAGTCTTGATCCAAGTCTCGATGTTGTCCGCTCCCAGAACAGCTAATGGTTGCAGCTGCATCCACCGCTCGTTGTCTGTCCTGTTGCCGATAGGCTTTAGTAAGAACGCGCCTCTTATACGACCTATGCGTGTTAGGTCGCTGCGACCACCATAGTTGCAAGCGGACTTTTGAGGACCCAGTGCTCAGTGATCACTCATCTGTCCAGGCCCACATTACCTTCGGGTCTGTGAAAAATTGTGTGCCTGTGCTTGTGATGAGTCTGAGCTTTGCCAGGAACAGCATTGCATATTTAGCATCCATCCGATGGAGTTTTTTTTTTTTTTTTATAAGGATATTTTTATTATTTCAAGGAACATGTCAACCACATACATATCAGCATGTATTACATCACATCACAAATTACATAATGGTGCAAGATTAACAAAGAGATTTTCCCTGCTAAGCCCCCTATATTTGATCATTCCATCATCTCCTCTTTAGTTCCAAATCACTCATTAATCAGAGGTACACAGCTCACCTCAGTACGTGTTCCATTTGCCCCATTTTCTATCCCCTTTCTTGGGACACCCTCTAGATTTGAAGACTTCTTTTTCCGCTGTCATACATTTATCTAGTTCCTTTGCCCAACCCCTTGATGACGGCATCTCGGCAGCTATTGTGCATTTCACCACAAGGGTAACCCATTGTTGTTCCAGCCCTGTGAGGTCTGTTGCCTCCCATATGTTGAGGAGCCCCAGTTGCTGTGTCACCTTGATTTCTTTCCCAATGGTTCTATGCATATGTTGTGTGGACCCTTCCCATAAGGCCCGTATGCGTGGTATAGTATAAAAGGTAGCCTCTTTGCGACACTGGCAGAGACACAGTGCATCTTCCCTGTGCCCTATCTTTGTAAGAGTAACCCGAGTAAGATAGGTTCTGTGCAATATTTTTAGTTGGATAAGGCGAGCTTGAGAAGGATGGGCGCCTCCCGTGGGGCGTCAGTGCAGTTTGACAATCGTCGTCCTCGATTAGTCAGTTATCATCTTGCCATTTGTCTCAGAAGGTCTAAAGTGGGTTGGGGAGATTATTACACAACTTCCGATATGTTTATAATAAAGCTTTTTCATGAGGGGGTCAGAGAGAAGACTGACCACTAGGTGGGATGACTCCGGTATATCCCCGATGTCTGGAAGTGCAGCTTTAGGAACATGATGGATTTGTAGATATCGGAAGACCTCCCACCGACCAAGATAAAACTCTTTTCTCAGTTCTGCAAATTGTACTATTTTCCCTCTTTTTAGTAAGTGGCCCACTGTAGAGATACCCATGGTGTCCCATCTATCTAACCTGGGTTGATTGCATAGTGTACATAGTTTTTGAGCTGACCATAACTGGGTGGCCTGGGTCAGGACATCTAGCCAACCAAGTTTCCTATTAGCCTGACGCCAGATTTCAACAGTATGGGCTGTAGGGCCAAAGTAGCGGCTTCTCCTGACTTTAGAATAAAGAGCACCCAGGTAACCTTCCCTGCTCATCTGATATCCATCTAGAAGATAGGCTGGGTCTAGCCGGGAATGATATGTCCAGTGATTTACCACCATCAACTGTAACACCCAGTAATATAGGCGTATATCTGGGAGTGCAATACCCCTGTCATACCACCCTCTGGTTAATTTATGTAACGCGATGGTAGGTGCCTTCCCATCCCACAACAGAGTCCTAACCTCACTTTCAATGGTCTTAAAGTCGGATTCCGGGACTTTGTTCGGACAGTTTTGGAGGATATATAAAAATCGTGGGAGTGCCAGCATCTTGAAAAGGCTGGCCCGGCCCAATAGGGAGAGGGTCAAAGTTCTCCAAAATTTGACATCATTTTGCAACCTGTCCAAACGTACAGCCAGATTTTTGGTGTGAAAGATATTGGGATCAGGGGTTATGTAGATTCCGAGATAGCGGAATCCATCCTTCGCCACCTCCACCTCACATCCTGCTGGGAGTTTTGGGATCGAGCCATGGATAGCAAAGATCACTGATTTGGACCAGTTGATCGAGTATCCCGAATATTTACAGAAATTTGTGAAAATATTTAAAATTCTATGCATTGATTTTGTCAGTGGCGCAAGATAAAGCAAAATATCATCGGCATTGAGGAAGATCCTGTCTTCCTGACGCTCAGCCCATTTCAACCCTCTCAGTAGTGGATCTCCCCTGACCCATGTTGCCAGTGGTTCGAGCACCAACGAAAAGATCAGTGGAGGCAGAGGTGCCCCTTTTTAATGAAAATATCCTGTATGTGCGGTTGTTGACTTTAACCTGGCCTTTAAGATCTGTGTAAAGGAGCTTGACCCATCCCGTGAATTTCGGGCCAAACCCTAGGCGCCGAAGGACCTCAAATAGGTAAGGCCACTCAGTCGAAACAAACGTCATTTTAAACTATCTTTTATATCTGGTATCTTGAGCAGCCAGGGGATGATTACTATTGTATTTTTTGGTGCGGTTATGGTACGTGAGCTCCGCCCACACTGGGTTTTGATTTGAGATTCCCAGCAGCAAACAGCGTGGTTTCCGAAAGGTACCAAGGCTTGCTGAGTGGGTTAGGAGATAGTCTATGCAGGAGAGACTCTTATGGGCGTTTGAATAATAAGTGAAATGGGTCAGATCTGGATGATAATGACGCCATATGTCAGTGATGCCCATGGCAGTGATAAACTCCAACATGTGTGTGGTCGGCCGTGTTGAAATCTCCCCCAAAGACTAGTGTGCCCACTGGAAGATCAAACGGGATCTTACCCAAATCAGTCAGTGCCTCCTTAACCTGCGCTGGTGGAATATATAGTGAGATAACATTAAGCGGCCTTCTCTCCCAGCTTGCCTCTAGGACTGCAAATCTACCTTGGGGCTCTGCCCATGTGTGTATTTGATAAAGTGCAAGACTCCACTTTACCAAGATACCTGTGCCTCCGGATCCCGAGGTGTAACCTGCATGAACCAAAAGTTTATATCCCCTCTAGTCAGAGCTTTACAATTGTTCCCCACCAAGTGTGTTTCTTGTAGCAGAACAACATCAGGGGCCTGCCGTTTGAGGTACTCCATCACAATTCCCCTTGTTATTTTATCACCCATCCCATTGACACCCATTGACGTTCCACATTAACACAGACAGTGACGACTCTACAAAGTTCTTTGCCATTTTGCCATTACGTAGTGCATGTACTAACTCTGGAGCATACTAACCGGAGTCACTGCTTCGAAAACAGACCCTCCAACAGTGTGAGCTGTTGGGTGGTATACGTTAACACAGATTAGAAATGACGATAGAGACCCTTCTGATTTTTGAGTAAAGATATAGTGTGTGGCCGATTCAAGTGCCTTATACAGAGTGACCTGATTACAAAACACATAACAACAAACCCCCCACCTCTCCAACTGCCCCTTCCACCCTGCCCCCCTGCCAGTTGATTTCGAACTACCCACACCCCAACAAGGCTGAGTGCCTGTCACCCCCTCCCCCAATCTGGAAAGGTGCCTGGTGCACAGCCTCTCTATCCCCTGCCCACTTCTATGTGATTTCAATAAGTAACCTATGACTACGGTGTTGTTGGACCTCAGCCCAAAAGAGATATTATAAACCTTAGTGCGGGGCTAATGAAACCTCCCACCTGCTACATTTGTGCAACTGGGATTGTTTATCAGGACACTTGGGGTATCTGCCCCCAGAGCAATACATCGTTGTGAGGGGGCAAGTGCGGGGACCACAGGGGGTGGCGAATCAGGAATGCTATGATCAGTTTCAAAAGAGGCAGAGTCAGGAAATAGTGCACGAAGCGAAGGCTTTATTTTTAAATAAGCTTTTCTCCTCTTAGTGGTTGCTCTCAGTCTTGCGAAGTCAGAGGTCTCCGTTCTGACTCCTCTGGTGAAACCGGGACTAGCCAGTATGACGTAGGGCTGTAGACCTGTCTAGCTGCTCGTTCCGGTCGGAAGACGAGTTGGTGTCGGTCTGCTGACGGGCTCGTGTCTCCGGAGAAATCCCCAAAAGGCAAAGAAAGAGAAAGAACACAGTCACTGGGACGTCCACACAGGACTTCCAGGGGGCCCGGGGAGTGAGGGAAACCAAGTGCACAACAACACACAGCCGTCCGTGGTGCTCGTGAGGGGAAGGGGACTCGGCTATACACTATTTACACTGGGTCTCGAGGTCTTAGCGTCTCACTCCGTCCCACCCAGCCCGCAACTGCGCCCCGTACCTTGTCCAGCCACGCTCCTCCCGTGGGACTGTGGCAGGGCGAAGCGCCAAACCGGTGGC
The DNA here is from genome assembly GCF_964261635.1 of Lissotriton helveticus. Taxonomy (NCBI): domain Eukaryota; kingdom Metazoa; phylum Chordata; class Amphibia; order Caudata; family Salamandridae; genus Lissotriton; species Lissotriton helveticus. The sequence continues at coordinate 1,631,810,600 of NC_136063.1, read as the reverse complement.
CTCCTGGCTTGACGACCGCTGGGCTCTCTCCGTAGTCTTCTCCTCCGTTCTCCGCCTGCACCGCTCTCCGTCTCCACGCCAACACACCATCCGCCTCCAGGGAAACGCCGTCCGTCTTCTCCGGCGCTCTTCCGGCTTTTGGCTCGTCCGCGCTGAAGGTGGGCGTGGCCTCGCCGGCCTGCAGTCTTGGGTTAAAGGGACCGTGCTCAATCTCCGCAGTGTAGTCCCACACACCGGAGTCCTCCTTTGAACACCAGTCCCCTAGTTCAGTGGCAGCAGTCTGTACAGGGACAACAGAAAGGGGGGTCAGCGGCAATGCGGACCACCAGTCCGAGGGCAAATCAGTATTGGCATCCCCAGAGCCCGCCTCCCCGTCACAATCGTAGACTCTTCACGTTACAGCTTGCTCCACTTATCCGTAATTCACGCCATCCATTGTTTAGCAGTTCACTGTGTCTTCTCAGCTCCTGGAAACTAGGTCCACTCCTCCACCCGCCGGATTGCCACTAGTTCAACAGGAGGGCTCCGGTCTGCTGCTTCTTGGTCTTGTGTGTCTCTCTTTACTGGGCTTGCCCACTTGCCGCCACCTCTCCATCCAGTCCCAGGCTTCCTCTGGGGTAGAGAAGAACCATATTTTGTCATTGATCACAATCTCAAAAGTTGAAGATTCTAGCTATGATTGGTCGGAGAGGAGCCCCCGGCCTCTGCCCACCACCCCCCCTCCCCGGGACCCAATGGGCCCGTTCGATAGATAAATAGTTGGAGAGTCTCTCTGGTCGCAGATGTTTTGTGATTAATTCCTCGAACAAAGAGGTCTTTAGTCGGGCCTTCCGCTTGCTCTGGAATCCCCAAAATGTGCACATTGTTTCACTGCGCCCTGCCTTCATATTCATCTAGCTGCGCTTCCGTTTTAACCTGATTTTCACGCATTTGTTGCACTTGTTTTTAGGTCTCGCGACCTATCGATGCACGCATGCGCATCGAGCGGAGCGAGAATTCAAGTGGCGAAAACATCATGAAACCACCAGCTTTTTGCTGGCGTTTTCATGAAGTTCATGTGAACCACGTGTTCAAACATGAACGCGCATCAGCCTCCCTCCATTTGCCGCACAGCACATCAAAGGGCTTCGCCCAGCGTGCGCTCTGCGGCTTCTCCTCCCCTAATTGAATCATGGCCGGCCGCAGGCCGGCCGTACTTTCAGTTTCCCGCACAGCCTTCCTTGGATTTCTCCTCCCCCTCCCCAGCCAGATTTACTGCAACACTCCAGTCTCTTGATCGTCTGTTATTGCCTCGTTTTCTTATATTTCCTTTCTAATCTGGCTCTCAGACACTTGCTTTTTCCTGTACCTAGTTGCAGTCTCGCCGTTTCCACATTTTCCACACTGACTCCTCTCTAAATATTTTCTTCCCTTCCTCTCCCTTGTCGCTTAAAACATGTAAATTGATTGCCCTTGTCTCACTTTCTATCACCTTGCCACTCCAGGCTTCCCCCTTCTCTCGCCTTCCCCTGCCCTAACATCCATGTACTCATAACCTCTTCTCGTTTCTATATTTAACCCTTTCTCTCTACCTCTCGTTTCTATATTTCACCCTTTCTCTCCACTCCTCCTTTTTCCTGTCCTCTCTGCGAATCCACTCCTTTTCTTTTTTCCCCGAATAGCAGTGTGTTTCATTCTCTATTTCTCCCCGTCAGTAATTATTAATTTATTTTGCCTGACCTCTTTTTTTGAGTCACAGTGTAATACGAGTTCAGCCCTAATTTGCTAATCCAATGGCGTCACACGGACGGCTCCGTCTCTAGGCTTAACGCAACGAATGCCGAGTCATCGCTTAATTACAGCTTTACTAGAATAGATAACCAGCGCTGTGCGTCTTTCCTAACCGAACTTGTCAGTCTAGTGACTGACAGCGTTTCTTCGACTATTGCGGCAAGGCGCGAAGGCTACACACATTTGCACTTCACTTCCTCACAGAACTACCACAATTGTTCCTTAAGGGAGGAGGCGGCAATGAGTACTGGGTCCAAGTGCAACAAGCATTGGCATTGCCAATAGGTCTCGCTTGTGGAACCTTATAAGTATTTAGTTTTGCAGCACAATATCCTTGTTGCATAATCGGATATTGTGCTTCAAAACTAAATACTTATAAGGTCCCACAAGCGAGACCTATTGGCAATGCCAATGCTTGTTTAAGTTGGGAGGTATCTCTAGTTATCTCGGTAGTCACATCTTCCATCGCCTTAACTCTTGCATCCATTTTCTGGAAATCGGCATGCATAGTTCACGGTTTCCAGTCGAGATTCCAGGGAAGATCGTACCCCAGTAATGGCTGCCATGATATCCTGAAGTGTTAAATCTGGTTGTTTGGAGGGTGTGGGGGGGGGGGCTGTATCTTGTATTGTGTTGCCACTTGGGCATCTTGGTCGTCTCCGTTTTTATTCCATGCGTACTTGTCAAGCTTAGTTTGTAACATAGTCTTTGCTCCTTTTCCGCCAGCTATTTTCGAACCTGTTGGGTGATGAGTGTTAAGTTGAAGTTATAACGTGGTATTCCCCGCTGCCTGCCTAGAGGCCACGTGCCTCCAGCGGCCTGTCAGGTTTCCCGGTATAGTTATGACTGAACGGTTGTCACTAGATATGACTGAGAATTGTTCCACTGTTCGCGTTGGGACCGCGACTACTGCATTTGACGCTGCTGGCAGCATTCCCCGTGCGACAGCGCCCTCCCTCCCTCATTCACCTCTCTTCCTAGTGCCCTGGGGTAGCACCGCCACCCCCAGCGAGCACAGCATGGCATATGGTTTCAGTTTTTTTTCTTTTTCCTTCTCCTGTGACTTTGTGGGTGTCTCTTCAGTGCAGAAGTATGTGTCAGAGGGTGGGGGGCCCACACGTTTATACCCCCTCTCAACTACGCAGTTTGGTTGAGACTACACAGCCAGGGGGGTCCCCGTCGACTGTCCGTAAGCCAGACCACTGCCACAAATGTACTTAAAAGTCCGGTGAGATGGTCCGCTGTCAGGTCTATAATGACAGCAGAGCGCCACCCCCCACCACCGCCACGTGAAGCGTCTTCACTGCCTTTTCTGTCCCCATCAGTGAGGCTCTCCGTGACTCATTGGGGCAGAGGCTGACTGCGCCCCCAGGCCATCTAAATATGCTGCACAGTTTCTGGCAACTCAACCCTGCGCCCCTCAGCGTAGAGCCACACTCCCCGCCACAGTAGATCATCCCGCGGGGGTGGTCGAGCATTACCATAAGGATGCCAGTTCCTCCGATCGGGGGTGGCCTATGTGTAGGCCTCCCGATGGCGCCTCCATGTTTTGACTCGGCTCAATGCTGTGTGTACTCTGGCAGCCGTGCACCGCCTCAGATTATGTTGCTGCCGGTCCCCGCAATGCCAGCAGCCAGGACTCCAAGCCGCAACGGCGTCTGGGACCCCCCGGCATCTCCGCCTTGTTCTTCAGCCAACAGGGGTGAGTGCTCAGCATCCTGTATTATTGCTGCTCCCATCCTAGATGCACTCTTGCCTCATCTCCGTCATATTGTGATGCTGCGCATACTGTGACCGTACTCCCCCTCACACCTCGTCACATTTCAGGGGGCAGTTTCTCGATTTTCAAATGCCTACTACTGCTAGGGCTGAGGTCCACCGAAGAATGGGCATCACTGTGCAGATTTTTACCAGGATTTATGCCGGATAATGAGTGAGGGCTCCGGAGCCACGCTAGTGTGATGCCATTCCTGTCGGCTGCTGGCCACGCCCCAGAGTCGTTTTTTAATTTCTTGAAATGATGTCTGCAGTTTCTGCACAGCCACTGTAAAATCCGGGAACAAGAACACTCTATTTCTTTCAATGTGTAGTTCCCCTTTTTCCCGTGCCTGCCTTAGGATGTGATCCTGGACAGGGTAATGTAGCAACTTGACCACCACCGGCCTAGGAGATGCCCCCGATGGTGGAGGGCGAGCCGGGACTCTATGCACCCACTACATGGCAAAGAAGGGTGACAATCCTTCTGAGGCAACCTGCTATACAGCTTTCCAGAAAGGCAAACATATTCCCTCAATATGATCTGTCATACCTATTGGTTGTTTGTTATTCCTGTGTGCTCTCTCCTTAGCCCTGTATTCAAACTTCCTGAGGCTCCCCACTACCTCCAGCAATTGATCCTTCATTGCCCAAGTAACAGGCCCTAGCTCTGCCGCAGTGTGGCCGCAGGAGTGTACCCGTTGGTTCTGGGTGAACCAGCAATGTCATCCTCCATAAGATCAATTGTAGTAGAAGTAGTCCTGCAGATCGGTCCTTCCATTTAGTATGTCTGCCCATGGCGTCCTGATATAACTGGGTGGGCACCGTTCCCTATGAGGTCCAGGCTAATAGGGGTGGCTGCACAGCAGGTTCCGGCTCAAGTCGTAATGAGAGACCCAGATCTGCACACCCAGTAGAATGGGGAACACAAAGTGACTCTCCAATGTCGTGTCCTTCCCCACTTGCAAATCCACTGAAATGCTATTGTATTGTGGCAGCTGGGTCAGTCCCATGCTCTGCCGTATACGCCTCAGGGCGCCCTGCTCCTTCAGTGTCCGACCATTATGCCATCCACAGTGCCTCACCAGTCTTACAAGAGGAGACTTGGCCCAATGCACACCATGTCCTCCAGGTTGGGTAACAGCGCAGTTTCTGTCTCTTTTGGAAGCAGTTTTTGGGCTCGGCTGTCATCCTATGACCTAGGCTGCCCCTGTTCCCCCGATGTTCGCCAGCAAGGTCAATGGCAGGGCACCACTGTAAGAGTCCAACCCAGGCAGGACAGCACTGCATAGTTGAGCCCTTCGTCAGAGTTCAATGCTCCGACCCGCTTGGCCCTATGTTGCTGCCCCCACCCGAGGGGGTGGTGTAAAGGGGTATTTTATGTAGCTACTACCCGCAAGGCAACCTTACTGTACAGCAGCACTATAATCCCAGCTCTCCTCTTACTAAAGGCTCACCGTCAGCCTGCAGCAGCTATCACAATGTGGCTCCCCGGCACATGCCCGACAGTCATCCTGGGTGAGGGCTGCTCTGTCCGAAGACCTCCAATCTGTCTTGCCTTGCTGGCGGCTTGCTTGTCTACCAGCAGGTCTAGGGTCCTGAGACTAGGTCGGTATGCAGCTCCAATACCCGCGGGACGTCTCCTCAGGGTCCCGTTCTGCCGTTGTTTGGCATTGTGGCTCTCTGCAGAAAACACCTTGGGCTGTGCACAAATTATGTGCCTCATCGCCCCATCCAACTGTTAAGTACAACCTGGCTGGATATGTTAGTGTCAACTCCGGGCAATGGCGGCAGAAGAAATGCCAGGATGTTACTGGATTGTGGTGCTTGGCTGGGAGCTTGCGGGCGTCGCCGTTTACTCCCCTTGTCGTCAGGCTACACCCCCCCCCCCAACTCATTTTTACATATTCATTTGACATAAAGGTTTATGCACCCTTGTCGTTGCAATTAGATACACTATGAGCCTGAATCTTGTTGAAATGTTAAGATTATTGAACTGGATGGCAAAAATGTGCTAGTCACACCTGGACAGACTGTTGCTCGTTTATACCTGGAAATTAATTTTATTGTGTGGTACAGTTGAACGGATTGTTATGCTACATAAAACACTCTAGGTACAGGTAGAAATACTACAGAGACCTTACAGAGTGAAATGTTGTACTCTTGGCAATATATATAGAAACAAAGCTAGTAGCCTAGATCCTTAATTTCCATGCAAGGTCTTGGTGGAACCTAACTATGGCCATGTTGAAAGAGCAAAACATTCCTAACAGTGATAGGGTGCGGAAGCCTGTCGTGTGTGTGTGCTATTGAAAGACCAGCTTTGCGAGCTGCAACAAAATACCATCTGTTCTGCCCCTCTCAGCAGAAGTCTTTCAGAGTTTCTTTGCATTAGTCTCCAAGATGCTGCAAAGGCCATTTTACATCTCGATTTATTTCAAGAGAAGTTTGCATTTCACCTTTGAAAACCTAGGGCTCTAGAGGTGAGCTAGAGGCTTGCATTTCCTGGCACTGGAGCTTGACGTCTCTGCTCTTATGTACTTAAAACTGTTAGCATTACATTAACTCTTAAGTCATGTCAAAATTGTTTGATGTAAAAATGTGTTTGAGGCATGTGAACTGTAGATCACATGCAGTGCATAGCTCGCCATCTAGTGTTGGGTCGGGATGTTTGCACTTTGTTTTTCTCTGAAGAAGTGTTTCCAGTCACGAGGTAGGTGACTCCTCCTTTCGGTGATAGTGCGCATGGACATCGACTCCATTGTTTGATTGTTTTTTTCCGCCATCGACGTCTATCGCTGCGCTCCGGTTCGACACCGTTCTTTCGGTTTCCCTCTGTGCGCAAAATACTCACCCTCGACGGTATTGTTTTTGATCGCGTCTCTCTTTCTATTGTGTATCGTATTTACTTACTAAAACTAATCTTTCGATCGGAAAGCTCGTGAAAGGCCATCGGGCCAATCGCAGTCGATGGAATGAACTCCCTTCAAATTCTGCCCTACGTGTCATGCAAAATACCAGCGCACCGAGTCGCAGGAAGTGTGTAACCTGTGTTTGTCCCCTGAACACAGAACAAGACTATGACTCGTGCCAGGATTTCCACTCCAAGAAAACACTTAGCGACCGTCTGGCTCGATGTGAGGACACGCACCAATCTGACAAAGAGGCCGGGGAGGCCTTGGGAACCCAGGAGGAGCAGGAGCTGGTCACCATCTCAGAGCCGACTCCGACCAAGTGGACGACATCCCACATGGACAACGTTTTGTGAGTACAGCTCCCCTCTCGTCCCAAGACACAACTCCACATAAAAAAGAAGGCTCTGGTCCAATGCGCACCCTCGATCTCCGTTTGGCACCAAGACCACGCTACCGAAACTCCGCCTTCTGACTCTGCACCGAAGCCTACTAAAAAGCCTTCCGGCTCTGAAAAGACTCCCTCCAAATCGAGCTCAGAGACCTTGAGGGTCGAAACACAAGTCCGGCACCGACCCCCCCCCCACCATTCGGCCTCGGAACACAATTCGGATCCGAAGATCCCCAACGCTTACAATTCCGGCACTGAAAATGTAGGCGCTGAAAACAGTCTGTGCCGAAAAAGCACCATTTTGACGCTCCGATTAACAAACCGGATCCGAAACAGAAAGTGTTGTATATTCATCCACAGACTGGACATATCCAATTCTCCTCAGTTCCCGCCAATTTCACCTGAACATTCAACACCACATACGCCTGACAACCAGGATGATGGGGATGACAATGGGGATGGTGATGATAATCCGCCACTACAAGACCCATGGAACAGTTACAACACCAGTTCGCCCACAGGCAATGATCGTGACTTGTACCCTAACAAGCCCTCTCCACCAGATGACAGTGTAGGCTACATTGAATTACTGGGTATTGCTGCCAACTACCATGGGTTGCAGCTACATAAAGAATCCTTAGAAGAGGATTTCTTATTTGAAACCCTCAGTACCACGCAGAATTCATAACACACACTACCCATGCTCAATGGGATGACCAGGCATGTAGAAGACATCTTTAATGACCCCGTCAGAGCTTGTATTCTTACCCCTAAAGTAGACAAGAAGTACAAGCAAGCACCATCCGACCCAGTATATATATGGGGACATTTACCACTAGACTCCCTGGTTGTGTCCAATGCAAGGAAAAGAGCCAACTCCAAACAACAAGATATGCTCTACCCCCTGATGAAGAATCCAAACTTATTTATGCTTTGGGGAAAAGGGTGGCCTCTCAGGCAGCGTACTTCTGGCGTGTCTTCCACACTCCGGCATTGCTAGCACGATACTACTGTGCGCACTGGGACAAGATGGAGCAATTGATCCAATATTTGCCCAAGGAACACAGATCTAAAGCACAAAACCTTGTGCATTAAGGACAACTTATTTCTTCCAACGCAATAAGTTGTTCCCTAGATGCTGCAGACACTGCTGCTAGAGCTATAAACACCAGTGTCATTTTAAGGAGGCATGCCTGGCTTCGCATATCTGGTTTCAAGCCCGAGGTTCAAACCTCCATATTAAATACGCCCTTTGATAAGGACCATCTATTTGGCCCAGTGGTAGATTCTTCACTAGAGAAAATAAAGAAAGACACTCATCAACACAAAGCTGAGGTTCCTTTTGGCGCTCTTTTTACTGCGGAGGTTCTAAAAATGCTACCTCAGAGACCACCTCCACCTATAAGAGCAATAACCAACCCTCTCCATATAGGGGTTACTTCAGAGGGGGGTTACAGAGGTAGCGGCAAAGGCAGGGGTTCAAACACACGCGCCTCCCCCGGGAATACAAAGCAGTGACTTGCCTCTACTTCCCCCGACCACTTAACACCTGTCTGGCAGTCAATAACTACAGACAACTGGGTACTACAAATTATCCGTTCTGGTTACTGCATGGAGTTCATCAACACTCCTCCAAACATTCCACCAAAGTCACACAAACCTTACACAAGATCACCTACACCTCCTCAAACAAGAGGTTCAGTCTCTACTTCTAAAAGGGTCTATATAGCCTTTACCACCCCAACATCACAGGTCGGGCGTGTACTCCTTTTACTTCCTAATACCCAAAAAAGATGGTATTCTCAGACCAATATTAGATCTCCGAGAACTCAACCTTTACATTTAGTCAGATCATTTCCACATGGTAAAACTTCAACAAGTACTTCCTCTGCTGAAGAAAGGCTACTTTCTGTCTACTGTAGATTTGAAAGACGCCAATTTTCATATTCCAATCCACCCTGTTCATCGCAAATTCCTCAGGTTTGTGGTAGCGGGTCAACACTTCCAGTTCAAGGTACTCCCACTCGGAGTCACCACGGCTCCCAAAGTCTTTACAAAGTGTCTGGCGGTAGTAGCTGCTCACCTGAGAAGCAGACACATCCATGTGTTTTCCCATACTTGGACAACTGGCTCATTAAAGCCAGCATGTACCAGCATGTACCAGAAATGCCTGCAGCACACTTCACAATCAATTTGACAAAATCACATCTCCAAACAGCCAATACTCAGGACTACCTTGAAGCCATGCTAGATACTGAAAAACCTCTGGCGTTCCCCAGCGCAGCCAGAATTCGAAATATTCATGCTTTAGTTTTCCAGTTTCAACCCAATCATTGAAATCCAGCTCGAGTTTATATGCAACTGATGGGAATGATGGCATCTTGCATCATAATTGTTTCCCATGTCTGGCTGCACATGCGTAAAATGTAAATGTAAATGTAAATGTGCTGGACTTGTAAAGCGCACAGCTGCCCGTAAGCGTCCCGGCGCTTGCATAGGGAACCCGTCCTGGTATTCCCCTATGAGAAACCCCGGCAGGGTGTCCACAAGGTGAAAGCCAGGCATCCCGCCGCGAGGGGCCGTAGTGGAGATTAAGCAAGCTATTGCCCAGAGTCGCAGAGTGTGACCCCGTGAGTTGAGTAGGCACCAGAGCGAGAATTGTCGAGTCCGTGGAATTTTGAGCCCGAGACCCGCCGAGGCGGGGAATCGAACCCTGGTCCACGGTCGATCTCAGCTTCCGGGTCTGCCGCCTCTAACCACTGAGCCACGCTTCTCCACACGGACATTTAATTGTGTAGATGACACTGGATGAATTGCAATCTCCATTGTATTTGAGAGAAATTGATTTGCCCGATTGTGGGTGGTGGATAATGTTACCTGTCATAAAGTTATTGCAATGAACGCAGTTATAACATTTGCGCATTCCATGAAACACCTGCATTTCTGCCATCTCTGTGGAAAGAATTTCTTTGATGTTTTTACTCCTGGTGTAAGCAGAAAGGGGTTCTTCTTCGAATAATCCATTGAAATCAGGTTCATGTTTCAAGAGATCCCACCTGGATTTGATCATCTTTTTTGATTGAATTTGATCGTGTTGAATACTTGGACACAAGTACTAAACGACTGGATTCACTTCCACCTCAAGAATGCTTAGCCAGTCAGTGGAACGAGTCACAGGGTCTATTGACTGATCTAGTGTTGGGAAGCAGCCGTACTCCTCGGTCTCTGCAGTGGTGGTACACACAAAATTTGTCAAAAGGACGGCCGTTCATAGACCTGGTTCCACAGATAGTACTGACAGCGGACGGGTCCCTTACTGGCTGGGTAGCTCATCTACAAAATCACACAGTGCAAGGCCTGTGTAGTCAATGGCAGAAGTTGCTCCACATTAATCATCTAGAGCTGCTTGCAATCTTTCTAGCCCTCAACGGGTTTCAGACTCCCCTGGATTGCAAAGCTGTCTTGGTTCGTAGAGATAACCTGACAGCTATGTATTACATACAAAAACAAGGGTGGGGGGAACACACTCTCTCCAACTGTCCCACTTAGCCCAAGACATCTAGAGGTGAGCCATTCACCACCAACCTTATCTCCTTGTGGAACACCTCCCAGGAGTGAACAACCAGATTGCAGATCTCCTCAGCATGTAGAGGCAGCAAATACACGAATGGGAACTCCACCCTCAGGTTCTCCTCCCATACTTGCAAAGTTGTGGAGTCCCTCATATAGACCTGTTCGCCAGATACCAAAACGCGAAATGGCGAAGCTTCGCCTCCAGGTACCCACACCCGCAATCCAAGGGCAAAGCACTATGGATGAACTGGTAAGGGATATTTGCCTACGCTTTTCCGCCTCTCCCACTCATTCCTTTAGTGGTTCACGAGCTCAAGCAAACGTCTCTCACACTGATCCTAGTAGCTCCCACATGCTCACATCAACCTTGGTTCACAACCCTGTTGGAGCTATCTCTGGTTCTGCATCAATAGCTGCATTTAACTTCCAGTCTCCTCACACAGAACCATGAAGAAATCAGACCCCCAGAACCCAAACAGCTGAACCTCGCGATCTGGCTCCTGAAATCTTAGAGATTGGTTACTTGAACCTTCCACCAGAATGTAAGACAATCATTAGGGAGGCTAGAAGTCCTACTACAAGGGCCTGCTACGCAGCTAATTAGAAGTGATTTGTTATTTATTGTGGTAACAATCATATCAACCTTCTTGATGCTTCAATACAAAACATCATCTGCTAACTGTTATACTTGCAACAATCAGCGTTGGTTTACACCTTCATCAGACTACACCTAGCGGCAATAGCTGCATATCTATAAAATAGACAGTATTTGTCATTGTTTAGAGTACCAGTGATCAAAGCCTTCATGGAAGGACTGTAAAAGAGTCATTCCACCTAAACTTCCACCTTCTCCAGTGTGGAATCTTAACATAGTCCTCACAAGATTAATATGCCCACCTTTTGAGTCCATGCACAAATGCGAACCACAGTTCCTCTCCGGGAAAACTGCTTTCCTCATTGCAATCACTTCTTTAACCCCTTGCGTGCTTATGACGAGCCCAGCTCTTCATGAGGCACGATGGAGCTGTGCTCATGATGAGCTGGGCTCGTCATAACGACCGCGGCCCTCCCACGCGAAATGATTCCCCGCCTGTGCAGGAGAATCAATGAGTGGGCGGAGTCGTGACGAGCCCAGCTCGTCATGAGCACGGCTCCACTGTGGTGCCTCCGCGCCACCCCCCCCCCCCCTGTGCTGTGGGGGAATTACCCCCGCGGCAAAGGGGTTAAGGAGAGTGATTGAATTACAGGCATTAACCATACAAGAACCATTTTTCCAACTACACAGAGACAAAGTGGTTCTTCGTACCAATCCTAAATTTTTACCTAAGGTAGTATCTGTATTTTACATAAGTCAGTCAGTAGAGTTACCCGTATTCTTCCCACAACCTAATTCAGTGACAGAACAAGCTTTACACACCTTAGATGTTAGACGAGCGCTCTTGTACTACATTGAAAGGACAAAATCTTTTCATGAAACAAAACAACTCTTTGTTGCTTTTACGCCACCACACAAGGGCAATCTTATTTCCAAACCAGGTATTTATTGCAAGGTGGATTGCTAAGTGTATTCAACCCTGCTATTGAAAAGCAAAGAGAACTCTTAACTGTACCCCCTAGGGCACATTCCACTTGCAAGCTAGGGGCCACTATGGCTCTTTTGGGAAACATTCCCATAGTTGACATTTGCAAAGCTGCAACATGGTCTATACCACACACATTTACTAAACACTATTGTGTAGATGGGTTAGCGACACAACTAGCCAATGTGGGTCAAGCAGTACTTAAACTATTTCAGACAACTCCAACAGCTAGAGGTTAGCCACCGCTTTGGGAGGATACTGCTATATAGTCTATGCACAGCATGTGATCTACAGCTGACAAGCCGCGTACGGATATTGTTACTTACCCAGTAAGCATCTGTTCTTGGCATGTAGAGCTGTAGATTCACATGCGCCCACCCACCTCCCCTGATACCTTATCTGCTGTAGTTCTCTATTTAATTTACATACATATGCATGGACATCTCTATTCTTTACTACTACTCCATTCTCACCCTCTGCAGCAAACAAACTAACAATGGAGTCGATGCCCATGCGCGCTATCACCGAAAGGAGGCTTCACCTACCTCGTGACTGGAAAGACTTCTTCGAAGAGAAATAAAGTGCAAACATCCGGACCCAACACTAGATGGCGAGCTATGCACAGCATGTGAATCTACAGCTCTACATGTCAAGAACAGATGCTTACTGATTAACCTCTTCCGTGCTCATGAGCCCCCCTCCCCGCTCCCCCCTCCCTCTCCCCTCCTCCCTCCCCCATTCCCCCTACCCCATCCCCTTTTCCCTCTACCCCCATCCCCCTTTTGTATGAGCAGTTGCCTTCAAGCCAGTCATCTACGCAAAGCTACTGCACGCAACTGCACTCCAACACCAACAGAAGCACAGCACCACCACAGCACCAGCGCAGACCACCTCCGCACCAGCACACTACCTCAACTCCATCTTTAAACCAGTGCAGCACCACCGCAATACCTCAGCATCAGTGCAGCACCACCACAACAGCATCAGCATGGCATCACTCAGTGCCACCACAGCATCACTCTGCACCCTCTCAGCACCAGTGCAGCATTACCTAAGCATCACTCAACACCACCACCTCAGCACAGCACTACCTCCGTCTGCATCAGTGCACCACCTCCTGCGCAGCACCAACTCAGCACCAGCGCAGCCCCACCACATCATCAGCACAGCACCACCTCCGCTGCAAATCTGCACCAACGCATCATCAGCGCAGCATCACCTGAATATCACCAAAGCATCACTCAGCACCACCTCGGCATCACTCAGCCCCACCTCAGTATCACTCGGCACCACCTTGCAAAAGCACACCACCACCTCAGTATCAATCAGTACCACTTGAGCACCAGTGCAGCACCACCACCCCAGTATCAGCACCTGAGCACCAGTTGAACTCCACCACCTCAGCATGACTCTTCACCACAGCGCCACTCAGCACCACCTCCGCATCACTTAGTACCACCTAAGTATCATTCAGCATCACCTGAGCATCCCCTCCAAACCTGCACACCACCACTTCATTATCACCTCCGTATCATTTAGGATCACCTGAGCATCACCTCCGCCACGCTAACCACCACCTGAGCATCTCTCCGCACCACCTCAGTCTGCCCTCTGAATCTGGCATCTGTTGATTCTCCCCTAGTGTCTGTCAGCTGCACCTATTATAATTGATGTACTATTCCCAACTTCCACCCTCCTGTTGTTTGTGTCACCCCCCCATCAACAAAAAAAATAAAGCTATAACAAACCAGCATGGACAAAAATTAGAACAATTTTTTTGTGTTAATTCTGTTTTTATTAGGGTAGTTCAGTTGTATATAATGTTTTCTTGGTTATATATAGGGTGACTAAAATGGTTATAACACTTTTTTATTATAACTTTTCAGCATGCTGCACAACATTCACAATGCTCTACAACACAGCTTAAAGACATTAACAGAGGCAATAGCTCTGTCTAAACACTTACAAGGTCCCGAAGGCGAGACCTATTGGCTATACCAATGCTTGTTTTGCTATGTTATTGGTATTTGCTTTTCATTCATATGCCAACGTGTCATGGTGATGTAGGGATAATAAGACAACCTGGAAGGCTACAAGAACAAAATGATTTATCGGTTGAAATGGAAAGCTTCCATTTTAGTGAAGAATTGTGAGCTCGGGTCCGCGTATTCCATTATTTGATGCCGTTACTGAGCAAAGCTCTGTCTCAGAATGATTGATTTCATTTTGGGACTATTCAGCAAGAACTGGCCAGTAGAGCGGAAGGTACTCTGTGGTACGTGAATGCTAAACTTCCAGATTCGGAAAGGAGATGAAGAGTTGTGAATTATTTTATGCATTTCTGCAAAGGCTTCAAACGGAGAACTGTTTTCTTCGCAGGTAGCCAATTGACCCTCCTTGGAGGAGAGTGATATAGCCTCTACTTCTGTTCCTGGTCAATAACCGGATGTAACATTTTGCACCAACTGCAGCCGCCTTTACAGTTTCTCAGGCAGCCCTCTGTAGATGGTATTTCCATAGTCTGGTTGACAATGGGTTATGGCCATCACTATGAGCCTGTGGTATTCTAATCCACATAAGGAAAGATCTTATGCATATGATTATTTTTCTGGAAACATGCTGTCGCTACCTTGGATATCTGTATTTTCATGTAATGATCAGAATCAGTATAGATACCCAGATTACGGATGGCCTTCGCTGGCACCGGTGCCTCTGTCTTTAACACCTATTCCACAAAATAGATTTGAGTTTAGTAAGGATCTCAAGCTCAGAGACGTTCTTGTTTGTTTTTAGTATGACATACCTCTCATGAAAGGTTGAAAGAAGGACATCTGGCCTTTTGCTGACCTGTGATCATAATTTTATAAATGTGCAAGAGCTTCACACAGGGACGTTGTACTTGTGTTATATCGTTTTGAGAACTACAACGCCTCCCTACCTGTGGTTTGTCATTCTTCGTTGCCCCACTTTTTCAAGATTCACTGTGGCTGGCGTTGCACTATACAATTGGCATAGGTGGGTAGTAACACTGACTGAATAAACAACTTGAATAAAACCGGATTTTCCAAGTTTGCATTTATTCCTTCTAAATGATTTACATTCTATGATTGCATTAACAAACGCCTTAGAAGCTTGCTTGCTCAGGTCTGCTTTCAGAAACATTGCTGAATAGTTGGAGCAATAACAGATCTATTTAAATGGAAAGATTTAAATTATGATGGTGAATATGTTAAAGCCTGTGGCACATTGCAAATACTTTCGTGCTCGGGTTTTCAAGATTTTTGTTACCTAAATTCTTTTTTATTGAAAAAATGTAAACTAGGAATGGGTATTGTAAATGTAGACTCCTGGTGTGTTTTTGTATGCTGTTGGTAGAAGTACTTTTCTTTTGGGGTACTGGTATTTGTAGGGCATCTGTTAAATGTTTTGGAAATCACGGCGTATGAAAATACATAAGTATGGTATTTCGTGGCAAATTACACCTTTGTCAAATTGATAAATCCACTTCGCAAACAGCAAATTTTTTATTTAATGCGATTTTCTATAGCGCGAACTTTACCCGAAGGTGTCCGAGCGCTTTACATAAGAACCAGTTGCAAAACATAAGGACTTAGAATTACATGCGTTACATAAAAGATACAAACAGAAAAAAATGCAAATGTACAAGATGTAAAGTCACACAAGGAGGAGATACACACAGAAAGGAAAATTGCAAATGTACAGGTAGTAAAGTCACTCAAGGAAGAGATACGAATGGATATACTCTGAGTCATATAGGAATGGTAGATAGTACAAAGGTCTACTGCATATACTAGTGATTAGAGTTCTCTATATACATAAGCAAGGGATACAAATGGATATACTCTAAGAGTCACATACGAATGGTAGAGAGTACAAAGGTATACTGCTTATACTAGTGATTAGAGTTATCTCTATATACATATATATACACATAGTAGATTTTCTCAGGAAAAAAAAAAAGAAAAAAAACTCGAAAAGCAGAGTTCCATTAACTGGGGTCGGAGGGGGGATGCAGTCACAGCACCAAGGGAGCGTGGGAGGGATACAAGGGTATGGAGAAAAGGCAAATCAGCAAAGGGAAGAAACATTTGAGGATCGTCAAGGGGGAAACGAGGGAAAAGGGTGAAAGACGAGGGAATGGACAAGATGGTGGGTCGGGGTCCAGAGAAAAGCGGCCGAGAGGAGCAGCAAAATGGCAGCCAGGACAAAAGCAAAAGTAAAGAAGTCCATGAGAGTCCGTGCCGGGAAGGGGACCATCTCCAAAAATGTCTGGATGCACAAAAGTCACCAAAGTCAAGAGTCCAATGAGGAACCCAGAGAGCCCTCTGGTTCGGGACCCTTGTTAGAGCAGTGCGTGCACCTGGTGGTAGAGGGAGTCTGCAGGAGTTGGGTGCCGGGTGATTTGTGGTGAGTGTGTGCGCTGTAGCACTGGATTGCGCGCACGGTACTCACGAGCAGCAGGGGCGGCTTGACTCTCCTCCTCGCCCGGTGGCCGGTGTCGCAGTCACCTCCATTTTCGCCCGGGCCGCCCAGACCTTCATCCTTCGATGGACCACGGCAGGCGCCTCCTGCAGCGAGAGGCCCCCGGTCCGGGGGAGAGGTGTCTGGACGAGAGGTAATGCCCGGCGGTGGGGGTGGGGGGCCCTCGGGGTCCCTTCTTGTGATGTCTGCCGCCTGGACTACGCTTGTTGGAAAAGAAAGCAGGACGTTGCTGGGAGGTGCTGCGAGGGCAGACGGTGTGGCTGTGGGAAGGGCCCGGGATCCACACGGGGCAGCAGGTCGTTGTCGTTGTTAATGTTGGCGTTAGCGGCCCCGGCGGCGCCCCCGCCGGCCGCGGGCTCCTACATGCTGCCGCGGAGGCTCAGGTGGGCCCCGGGGGGCGGCGTCATGGGGGGCTGAGGTCTGCGGGTGCCCTCCGGTTTGAATCACCCGCTCCTCTCGTGGCGCCGGCCGGGGGGCATCCTTTCCCCAAATTTCGCTCCTCACCCGCGGTGCGGGTGCTGAACCGGGGTCTAGACTACCTGCGGCGGCAGATGGAGGGCGGCGGCAGCGGACGAGTGAGTGCCGTGGAGCGACTGGCAGCGGACCGGCTCAAGTACGTGAAGAGCCCTAAGGCGGCCCTTCACGTGTCTGGTGCACCCTCACCCCACCCGCCATGTCAATCTCCAGCTCCTCAAAAGTGTTCAGAGTTCCTGCCTTAGATGAGATTGTGCGTCCGCGCTGTGCATTGCATTTTAGCAAACCTATAGGCCAGAAGTGTTCGTGGCATAGCTATGGTATTAATGTTGTATGTATATCTTGAAATAAACATAGATTTAATGAACTTAGATTCCATTAATTTGTTACTTTGATAATCATCTTGTTTTTGTAAGTTGGTGCACTGCTGCCACCGAATTTCGATCTACCCGCAATTAATTCAGAGCTAACAGGCTGGTTATTATCATTAGAATAACACTGGCTGTAATGTGAAAAACTGCTCCCTTCCCTTGGTCCAGTGCTAGAATGAAATATTTAGTGGGAAATCAAAAATTTCAAGTAGTAACTTTCCCGCAGTTTGTCTATTATTTACTAAAGTTTTAAATCCTCCCACTGACTTCTCCCGCCAGATATGTCAAGCAACCTTAATGCATTACTATTCTATTACATTGTCTCTTTCTTAGTTGACACAGTCCTTTGTGAGCAAGTGATGCATTTCACACCATAATTACATTAATCTTATAATGACCACCGGATTTGAGGATGTCCATTCTTTTCTTCATCTGGCACTCTCCTTTGATCTGTATTATCACTTGTACATCCCCCCCAGTGGCACTAGAAAATGCATTTTAGACCAAAGTTGATCTTTGAATGCCTGATGGAAGATGGAAGTGTTTGAATACGGAGTGTTCACTTTAGAAATACATTCTGCATCCCATATTCAATTACTGGGCCATGGTGCAAGAAAGATCCAACTTACAAAGTATTTTAAAATATTGTCAAACTCGTTTCTACTGCATTTCAATGGTAACTTTAAAAGAGTCATCAGATGAAAGAAGAAAGAACATTCTTCAGGATATGACTTTGATGTGAGTTCCTACACAGGTATTTCTCCTTACAGTGCCGAGGATCATAGACCCATCTCACTTTTTGGTAAGATGCTGTATAGTCCAAAACATCCATGTGAATGGACCCTGTGAATTATACCACCGATTGAAAGGGCTGGAGAAAGATTTAACTTTGCCTGCTTCCTACTTTGCCTAATCAGCTAACAGAGCATTTTTTCTCAATGTAAGTATGGCTTGCTATTGCTTAAAAGTTTCACAAACACTTAAAGCTTCTATATGTAAATGTAAATGTACTGGTATTTATAGAGCACACAGCTACTTCCCTGAGGTAGTGTCCCGGCGCTGTCCGTATACCGCTTAGGAACCCTTCCTGGTTTTCCCTGTGAGTGTTCACTCCTGGGCACCCCCCAGGGTGAAACCAGGCATCCCAGCGCTTTTGGGGCCGTTGTGGAGATTAAGCAAGCTATTGCCCAGAGTCGCAGAGTGAGACCCATGATTAGAATAGGCACCGAGGCGAGAATTGTCCGGTCCGAGGAAATTGAGCCCAAGACCCGCCAAGGCGGGTATTGAACCCTGGTCCCGGGCCAGACCTCTGCATCAGGGTCTGCCGCTCTAACCATTTGAGCTACACTTCTCCACATTTGACCCATATATATAGTCAAAGCAGTAGCTGCCAGACCTGAAAATAAATGATGAGCTTAACAATACCAGGTGTATGTGGAAAGTTATTCCAAATAGGCTCATTGCATCTACGGCACTTTCTTGTAACTGTAATTCTTTGTCCATATTACTTCCTGATCAAGAAGGTAAATTCTTGGATTCATTGGTAAAGAAGGTAGGTACATTGGCTTAGAAGCACTAAAAATAGACCGTGCCACACTTTTGAGACCAAGATATGAAAGGGTTTTGTGTAACAAATTGTAGTTAACAACTAATGGCCTACATTTTCACAAATAAAGGATGATTTGGGTGTATGCTATTTAAAGGTTTAAGGTGTCATGCAGTAACTGAGGTCATCGTGAGCAGGCATAATAGTACATAATATGGTGACTGTCATTTGACGAGTGACATTTTCAGTCTATGGGCACGGTTATGCTTGCTTCCTTGGTGAGGTATTTTCTGTAGACTTGACTTTTTAGCTCCCTAAAGTTTAACAGATCTGGGGCCAATCTCATCTCAGGCAGTTGTGGGTTCCAGAATCTGACAGCACAGCTTAAGAAGGATTTATTAAGGGTTTGTTTATTTCTTGAACTTCATGATTCTTGACGCAGCAGCACTTTACACAATGTCCTACATCGTACTTGTAAATCACACCGAGCCTGGCAGGGGGACAACGTGAGTTATTAGGACTTGTCATAGCCCTCCAGCAAGCACCCATCTTCTGATGGAAATAAGAAAATTCAGTAAGGTTTGTGGCCTATTTTGTATCCCCTTGCAGTGTGGGTGGGACAAGCATCAGAAAAGAAAATAGTAGCAAATTCTTGTCTTAGATGTGGGTCTCAGTTTGTTAATAAACCTGGGACGTGGAAGAATTATATAGAGGTAATAATGAGTTTAGCACTGAGACTTTGCGTAGCTCCTGGAGAGAATTTGTTGCTTTTAGTACAGTTTCAACACTGTAAGTACTTTATGTAACACAGGAACACTATTAATTGTAATGTGAATTGTTAATGACCTTCTATTACTACTTATGTTACCTTTACTTCTTGCTAGTATCGTTATAGAGTGCTCTACCAAGGGGTTGGTTTCCTTGTGAAAGGGTGGGACTTACTTGGATAACATATTTCAAAGTGTTGTGGCTTCCAAAACACCATCCACTCACGTTATGTTCCATTTTAAAGTTAGTCTCACGTGAGTTAATAAGAAGTGAAGAAAAGTAATTGAGTTTTAACTTTAAAAATATGTTTAATGTGGGAAATCTACACTAAACACCCCTGTAAGTGATTTGGAGTCGCTGTTACTGTTTTAATGGGATGAGATATTTAATGTAAGTCGTTTTTAAGCCATACGTGAATACACTGATGTGTGATTCGTTCAGCAAGGGCTAGCCCTTGAGCCAATTGGGGTGGCCAGTCTGTACCTGCTAGACCTATACTGATGTACATGTCGAAAATGTAAAATGATGTTCGTCAAAGTGTCAGGGCAAAGTTTTGCACACGTGGTGGCTATGCCATGTCCCTTGATTATGGTATCAAAACAAGCAAAGTGGGTAAATCTGGTTGATCGAAAGGGATACAAATATTGAATAACACTGTCACGCTATAGAGGAAAAGGAAAACAATTTCCTGTGCCGTTATTTTTATTTTTCATCACTCACACTATTGCCGTGTCGTGTATGGTGATCGAAGGATCTTAAAAATGTCTTAAATGATTTTACGCGTTCATGTTTGTTGCCTGCATTTTCTTTCCTCTAGTCTAGCACATGTAGAAGGTGACACGTAGCGTTGTTTCTGGTCTGCTGTGTGCTGCTTTCTGCTGGACTTGGATAGTTCTATTTTAACAGCGCTGTGTGTGTCTCCCCTCATTGCTGTTTTATTTCCGTCTCCTTGCCACTGCCTCGAATGCCACAGCTGCTGGCCGGGATGATAGCAGAGCCCGCTCTCCTCTCGGAGTACACTATCTTTGCCGTGGAGGATCCCAAGCGGCCTAAACCACAGACTGGCAGCGCGGTGAGTCCCGCCCGCCCGCCCCCCGCAACCCCCGCCTACCCCCGCAGCAATGCCTGGAGCTGTGGGACCACAGTAATTCTAGGCCGCAAACTAGCACTGCTGCTTCTGGCTTCTAGTTTCACAAAGGTCTGCTGTGCATCCCCCTCTTCTCGCCTCCCTTGACCTTTAACCCGTACTAAGATTAGCTCTGCTGTGCCCGCCTAGATCATGGCTGACGTGACGTGCTGTCTGTATGCACTGACCTTTTAACAAAAATATTAACATGCTTGTGTCTGTTATTCATTATTGCGGAGGCGCCCCGCGCCCCTCCGAGTCTTTGCAGCACATGGATTAATCACGTGTTTGTTAGCCAGTGCCCAGGAGCTGTAAACTGCACCATGAACGTTGCAAGCAGGGGTTATAATTTCTTTAACGCACTAGTTTTAGAATGTTCGTCTGTGTTTCAATTGAGCATCTGCACAATAATGTAATTAAAGTTGCAGTTGTAGCCCACGGCATCCCGGGTTTAGGACTGTTTGAAAATAAGTCGTCCGTACAATTTAGCGAAATCAAGGGAAACCCAAGTTGCGCTGTCATGATGGACACACTCATGGCCGCCTTGAGCCGCACACTCTTGAGCAGGCTGCCCTCTAGCGGATAGACCCGGGAAGCATCGGGAAAAAGTAGACCGGCCCATACTTAGGATCTCGAAGTAGTGAGTGTCCTGTGTTTAGTTTAAACCCAGGACATAGGAAGGGTGCTGAACTTCTGGGTGCTGTTACGCATACATGTTTACTGCTGTTATAAGTATCGGTGATTTTTTTTTTTTTTATTAAGTGTAAAATGTTGATTTTTCTGTCTGTCTGTTTGTTCGGATGGCATGGCACCCTTTGGTTTGATCTCTCCTTTTCGGCTCTTTGTTTTCACACAGTGATCTTACTCTGTATCTTTGTGTGCTTTTTGTTCTCTTTGGACCTCCTCCCCCTCCCCCAATGCCCCACCTCCTTTGTCTAATCGCTTTTGTGCTCTGGCTCTCTGCTATCTCTTTCATGGTAACCGCCTTTTACCTGCAGCATCTTTGAACTTTGTGTGTACCCATTTCGAGTGATTGTCTCACTTCTTTTTTTGGCGTCCACGTTTGCTCCCGTGTACTTTCATCAGTCCTCTTAAACCGGTCTGTGTCGGATGCCTGCTTCAATCCTTCCTCTCTTCCATTCCTTTCCCCCATCCCCCAGAGGCAAGGCTCTTCACCTTGTAGATATGCCCCCTGAGACATCTTTAGCTGTTAGCTAGACTATTGATTTTCCCAAAAATTCTTACATAATATACATTTACTAAAAATCTTTGCTTAGCGTGGTCTGTTAGATTGTCATTCGCATTTTACTTCCGTCCAGGCTCCATAATATGACGGACACAAGACTCAAACTATATCTCGCTCATGAGACCTGGTCTGGCTGGAGTTGCTTGTGTTCCTGTTCAGAGGGGACCTGGCTTGGCAGTTCAGGCTGGACTCTTTCTTTTGGAGCATGACCAAGGCTAGCTTGCACATATCTGGTCTCTGGAGTACAGTGGGCGAACATTTTTGAACTGGACAACTACCCAAGCGATTATCAGTGACTGAGACTTTAAATAATTCCCCCTATTACTATTCTGTTCTTCTCATGCAAAAAGCATGGGCCAACTTTCAGGCTGGTAAAGCACTGATAAAGTGTTGGTACGCCCGAAAGGCTACACTTTCTGGCTACCTATAGGGTCCGGAAGTGTGACATATGAAGTGTATTTGCCCCTTGAGCTCTGGAAGACAAATGTTATGCCCCTATAATGTTGTCCAATGGATTTCTGATGCCAGCAACCTAGTTGACCTAGTTGCGACAAGGGAGCCACAACGTAAGGAGATTTAAACACTAAGTCCGGAGGGGCTGTAGACTAGCTGACCTCACTGAAGAGGCTGAGAAGGACTGCAAGCCTCACCCTGCCACGCTGTAAGGATAATAGAAAGAATGATTGTTAGCAGGAGGTAAGCGTGCCTCTAATTGAACCACTGCACAGCAGGTCAGGCATAAAGACATATTGGACTACCTTGCTCACCTCTTCCTTCTATTCCCACGCTTAACACCCACCTCTGTTGATCATAGACATTGGGATAATAGGTCTGTTAAATAGCAAGACATACCGGATGGCAGAAACAGTCCATAAATGCATCAAGGCAGAGTTGCTCAGGGTGCTGGACTTGTGTGTAATTGACTAGAGGTTAGATCTGAATTACTGGTACCCAAGCAAGGGTCAACGAACTTTCACTTATATACTGTCACAAAACTAGATGGCCTTCCTCCACCACCTTGAGCTGAATAGCTGGTTGATAAGTTTGGATGCATCAAAGTACATGAATACTTTTGTTGCGACCACTGGCTACTGGGAGATCGTCTTGACACCCAATACCTAGGAGAATACATTGTTCTCCACTCTGTGTGCCTCTTTCAGTATAAGGTTATGTTCTTTGTACTAATTCATGCTCTTGCCACCTTTCAGGGCCTTGTCAATTATACGTTATCTAGCCCGGAAGTGTTTTGTGGCGCTTATTTCAGGTCATGTGAGGACCACAAGGAGCAAATGGAGCCAGGGCTGATTTGAATTTAAAAGCCAGACTAACCTTCAAGACAAGCAAGTGCCAGACTCAAAGATTTGACCCATGGAGGTGAAAGTCCACGTATTGTTTTTCTGGGATGATCCCACTATTCAGATCCAGGTGAGAATCTTCTTAGACTTCAACAGGCATTTTTGGACCTTTATAGGAAGCTATGGGAATACACAGTGGCCCCTTTGACAATCCTGACTTTCAGAAAGTAGCCACAAAAAACCTCTGGACTGAAGAGCTTCTGAAGGCCTTAAATGATGCGAAGGCCTCAGTTTCTCATGCCCCGTTCTGAAAGCGCCTGACTATGGTCAACTTTCAAGACTGTCCAGACGGATGCGTCGGACAAATGAGTAATGGCTGGTTTTAGGCCGCTCAACAAGAAAGGAAAGGAACAACTGGTGACCTTTATCAGTTGCAGATTACTCCATTGAAAGCATGCAATTTCATGGTGTGCCCCCTCAGGACCACTTGTTTGGAACACAGCTTGCAGCCAGATGGGATCACATAAAACTGAAGTGGCTGATGGCTATGAAGGATGAGAACCTGAAGATACCCCAGTGAGCCGTTTCCCCTCAGGTATTTTACTTCTGTGTGGAGAAAAGGCATTGTTGTTGCATGGAAATGGATTATTTACAAGTTAGATGACTGAGTCCCCTACCTTGGTGCAAGACCAGGTCGGTGTGACAGGGATAGATGGCTGCTGGAATGGAAAGCCAAGAGCATGGCTCCAGATAGTCATACTGCCCTGCTTTGTGTATATCTTTCTGTTTTCCCCTGTGTGAATCTGATAAACTTGACTGCATTCTGAGCGCCCCCCAATTTACATAATGTAGAAGTGTACTGTGAGGTTGAGTGTCTTCCACTCTCTATTTCAAGTGCAGCATTTGTCTACATTCCCATTCTGGTAACATGCTCGAGACCGAAGATACATGAAAGTGCATTTATGCTTGGCCTATCCGAGTAATTAACAATAAATGAATTTTTCTACTTTCTCCTTGAACTTTGAGGAGCTAGGGTCGAGGAGACAACTGCTATTCGTTTTTAGGTCGAGCCTAGCGCAGCACGCAAGCGCTGCTCTATGGGAGGCTTCATGTAATCAATCTAAACTTTTCAGTGTGGCCCAGACTCCCCCCCCCCCCCCTACCCCCCACTCATTTGGTTGGCTGTTGCCTCTGTAATTTTGTTTTTGTTGCCTGCCAATGGCTAAACGCGGGTGCATGTCCCACCTTTTTAACAAATATTCACTCCCACAGCTTTTGCCTTGCTGGCGTGAGCAGTGGCACGCAGAACGCAAGCTGCATTCCGTGTGTGTCAGGTTACACACTAGGCTCCGTGCTTTGGCTTGTTTTTCCTTATAGCGTGCACCACTCACGGGCTAGCAGATGACCAAGCTGAGACCTCCGCTGCGAGTAATCTTCATGTTTCTCTTTCCTCTTCTCCTGTTTCTCTCGTCTTCTGCCTCACGCTCTCCGTTTTCCTCTCGACTTCCTCCGTTCCATCTGCTTACCTTTCATGAGCAGCCGTTTCCTGCCCTATGACAGCATAGTCACGGACGCAGTCCTAAGCCCTGATGAAGACAGTGCTTTCTACGACTGCGGTAAGTGTGCAATGCCCACTGCTGCTAGTCCTTCAGTGTGCAGTGAGTGTGCACTGCACCACGATCACAACGGGTGTGTTCAACTTGTTTCTCTGTTGAGTAGGTTCTCTCCTCACTTCTCTGTCGAGCTCTCTGCTTGTTGCCTAGTTCCTCCCCCACTCTTTTTCTCTCTCTCTCCGGCAGTGCTTCATTTCATGTTCTTCCTGCTCTTCCCTCTCTCGGGTACTACTTCCCTTCACTCCTCTCTGTCCATTTTTCGATCGGTCTTTCTTTTCGCTCGACTTTCTCTTGAGCTGCCCGCTCCCCACCCACCCTATCCCCCGCTCAGCCCCTCCACTCTCTTGCCATCCCTGGACACCTTTTCATTTCCTTTCCCCCTTGTTGTTTCTTTTCCCTCATCCTTCACTCCCTTGAATTACTCCGCCTCTTCCACTGTTTGCTGCCTCTCCCCTCCCTCCTCCACAGTCGCATCATGTTTCTTCAGACACTTCACGTCCTACGCTGTGTTTCATGTGACGTCATGCACCCACGCCCAGCAACAAGTGAACATGTTACACAGACTTTTCACATCGACCCAACGCAGTGCAGGAAGGAAACTTAACACCCACTAGCCCCAGTTAATGCACCCACTTACCACCATGCTGGGCATCCTGCAAGCCAGACATCCCAGATACCCCCTATGCACATCTGGAGTCCCCAGGCCACACCCAGAAAAAAAAGCTGTATTATAGCTCATTGAGTGGTGGATGATGAAGCGCAGTGGGCTGAAATCATGGCACTATGTGAAGGAAGGGCGCGTCCCACCTCAATCCATTGTAGAACAGGGCTTTTCCACCATTAGAGTTTGGCCCAGAGTAAGAGAGACAAGCATTGGAATAGCAAAAAGGTCTCGCTTTTGGGACCTTATAAGTATTTAGTTATGCAGCACAATATCCTTGGTGCAACAACATCAACTGTTGCAAGGCTAAACACTTATAAGGTCCCAAAGGTGAGACCTTTTGGCTGTGGCAATGCTTGTTTTATATGCCTTCGAACACGCCACAGAGGTGGCTAGCACAGGGCTCGGGTCATATGAGCAGATTCTTCAAGGTGAGATGTCTAGCGTGTCCTGCGGTATGCCCA
The DNA here is from genome assembly GCF_964261635.1 of Lissotriton helveticus. Taxonomy (NCBI): domain Eukaryota; kingdom Metazoa; phylum Chordata; class Amphibia; order Caudata; family Salamandridae; genus Lissotriton; species Lissotriton helveticus. The sequence continues at coordinate 1,631,784,552 of NC_136063.1, read as the reverse complement.
GCCAACCAGACTAATAGTCCATATAAAAGATTCAGGAATAGATGAACACCCTGAGATTCAAGGAGCTTGAATTATCCTCTTATTACTTTTGTATAGCGCTAACCATCAGCGCTGGACATCCTTCTTTGAACCCTGAAAGGAGGGAAGAAGTCCTAATAAAACAGATGAGGGAATATTTATCATAGTCAAGGTGACTTCATCGTGGGAAGGGCTGTCACAACCTCATCACACCTCATTTGAAGTAACAACTCAGGTAAAAACGTTGCAATTTATATTTTATATGCCTGTAACATATTATTTACAGTGTCCATTTTGATATATAAACTCATGCAGAGATCCCTGAGGTTTCTATTAATACCCCACAGAAACCTTCCGAATGTTTGCGCTCTATATAAAAGAACAATAATGTATTATCACAAATAGAAATTTAAAAATACAATTGAAAGGTTATTTTATCTATTGTAAATCACATGCATATTTTCCAAATAGTAAGATGTACTTGAAATTATAAATTATTCAAAATGGTAACATTTTAAAACTAATGGAAAGTATGTATGTGTGCTTCGTGACTAAAAAAAGGACACTTTCTGAACAAGTAGAACAGATGTCCTTCACAAGAAGTCGAATTATGACTCAAATCCATCCCGCCATTCTCTGTCTAAAGAAAAGCCGCAAGGGCATTAAAGTGCCCATCGAACTTGCTTCCGATCAACAAATGAAGGAGCATATTCTGCCGCAAGTGCATTAAAGTGCCAATCGAACTTGCTTCCGGTCAACAAATGAAGGAGCATATTCTGCCGCAAGTGCATTAAAGTGCCAATCGAACTTGCTTCCGGTCAACAAATTAAGGAGCATATTCTGCGACTGGTCCAGATATACCCCAAATTCCCTGGGCCATCGACGACAATGCTGAGGGTTGAGGCATTTAAGCAGACCCTCCATTGCTGCACAGATTTTCAAATTATGCAGCACAAAAATGAAGTTTGCGGCATTATTGCACCACTTTATTTTACTTATACTTATTCATTTACAGCCTTAAATCAATGGAAACTGTTTTAGCAGAGTATTCCACTTTGAAATAGGCATGTTTAAAGTCTCTGAGAGTATTTGTTCGCTTTACAGGAAGGAGAAATCCTGCTGAACTCAACGAGTCAGATTAACAAATAAATCGGGATTACACAAATTCTCAAAACCAATACGCTACTCAACAGAAAGCACAAACACATTTCAATTTCCTTGGAGGAATATGGAGTGGCAAAGAAACCACTGGCTTCCAACAGATACCATTTAGTCTGCATCTGCCATCAAGAAAGCCCAACAGGCAGTGGTATTCAGCATGTCTGAAACACACCTAACCTTGACACTTGTGTAACTTTGAAGGATCTGGTGTTGTGGGTCATGCGTTGAACTGACTGGACAGTTTACATTTTCATCGAGGCAGGTACTACTGTGACATTTACTGTTTGCCCCAAGCACAGACTGTGCCCTCCAGAATGAGGAGCACAACACCATCATCTTCTACCATGCAGTGTGCCTATGGGAGTGTTCCAATCTAAAGCCACCTTGCCAATTTGCCTATGGGAGGGGAGCTCTCATACTGTATCCTCCAAATGTATGTATCAGCTTCTATGTACCTGTACCTCAGAGTCTAATGTGTCGCCCAAACTTCTGCCACCAGGGTGTCATTCCCCATCCTAGATTACTGAGAATATGTTAAGCTTAATCTGATAGATACTTCTAGCTGCAGATTACTTACCTTTGAATTTCCCAGGCATCCGACTGAATCCGGAAGCTTTTTGGATGAGCAGTACCCCTGCGTGCCGTCGGGTGGCTCTGTCCGGCTCTGTGGGACGTTGACAAGCTCGTTGGCATCGGTCATGACATCGCGGTCACCTATCTAGGTGCCACGCAGGCGCACACCGTCAGTTCCTTCTCACTTTTTCCACGCCAGGAGCTCAGAGCCATGAAGTGAACCGACTATTGTATGTCATAACTAGGGCCCTGCAAAGGGAGCAATCCTAGCCCTACAAATGAGTCAGCAGAGCGGGGAGGCATGGATGGGTCTGTAAGGAATCTGTAGCTAGATATTGTCTCTACCAGATAATGCGTTACCAAAAGTCAGTAACTTGTTCATCTGATAGACTTCTTGCTGCAGATCCCTTACCTTTGAATAGATACCAAAGCCATACTTCCTGACAGTGGGCTGCTGACAGTTTTCTAGACTTAAAAAGTCCTGCAGGACCGAATAGGCGACATGCCTGTCTAGACAGTAGTATTTCGCAAACGTGTGTAATGAAGCCCACGTTGCAGCCTGGAAGATGTCCAGAACTGGCACTTCACGAGAAAACACGTTGGTCACAGCCTTCCCCTTGGCAGAATGGGCTTGTATGCCTTCAGGAGGCTGCTTCCTAGCCAGGGCGTAGCAGATTTTTTTTTTTTTTTTTTTTTTTTAAAACCTTTATTGCGCATTATCATAAACAGATACGGGCCTACAACCATCCGGCCGGCCGAGACAAATATACGAGCATGAGACAAAATTATCGCAACTCAGTAGCACAGAATACAATAATAACAAACGATCCAAATTACTGCAAATAAGCGGGCGCTACCGAGAAACAGGAGAAGTTAAGGTTCATTTTTAAAAGGTGACATAATTAAGTGGTAGAAAAGCATACGAATCGAGAAGGATCTGAACACATATAGGTCACCGAAGATAAGGGTGGGCAACGCGTACCCGAAGGATTCAGAGCAAGCAATGAGAACTAATCAAAATGGCGGCTAAAGAACAACACTAAAGGATAAATAGGCACCAGTTACACATAGCACGCCTAGCGTCACCCATCTAATCCCGAACGATCCCACCGACCCAGAAAAAGCGAAAAGAAAAGGGTGAGAACATAAAGAAAAATAAGGTACCATAGAAACAAAAGCGGACAAAAGAAAACCCTTCCCCCAACCCCCCACCCTACACACATGCAGAGGCTATGGTCTACCCCCCCCCTAACAGTGTGCCTGTCGCCCCAAAAGAGCACCCGAAATATAGAAGAAAAATAAGAGAGAAGAAAAAGAGAAACAGTAACGTATCAGAGGAGGGCCTAACGAACATACTCAAAACAACCAGCATACGTAAACGCGGCCGCCATCCCCGGACCCCCAACCCGACATAGAATCAAAACACAGGATCCCCGCGTGTACGATATAGTCCCAGCAACACAAGTTCAGGAATCACAGGGAGAAACTTCATCAACCTTGCCCCTTACGGTCCGACGTACAAACAAGGTCCAGCTGGATAGTGGCCGTCATTAATAGAGCAGAAAGACGGGATGACCATTGCAGGATAGAAGACCGTCCACCAAAGTCTGAAGAACTCGGAACCGTGCATGTCACAACATCACAGAAGGGTCCCACACTCAGCAACAACAATCCACCGGGAGAGGCCGAACAAAGAAGTGAGTACAGTCCCAGGAGAAGGCGGCGAGAAACATCATCAGACCACTGAGGCGCCGCCGGACACAGCGCCCGGATACGAACACCCAGCCAACTCGCAAGTCCCGGAACATCAAGGCTCTCCCCAAACATAGTATCCAATTCCACAACAGGAGCGGGGTTCGGTAGCTCTCGTACCTCCGTAGACGTCCGGTCAGTCAATCCATGGCAAACAGCAGCAGGATGTGGCATAGTGCTCCGCACATGAGAGCAGACGTGGTCAGCCGAGGGCATAGCAGACAAAAGGGCATCCAATCGGTCCTCCAGCTCTCGGGCAGTACATCGAAAAACATCTCGCAATTCACCCAGCGCCCCAACAATATCGCAAATCCGCAGCAGTTCCCCGGGACAGGAGGAAGCAGCCGCACCCTGTATGCCAGCCTCACAGATATGGAGGAGATCATAAGACCGGCCGGCGACCCCCCCTGCGGGCAGCCGGTCATCAGGTCGCAACTCCGTACAATAATGACAAGTCAGAGGCACAGGGGCAGCACACTCCATTCCGACACCCAAACAAGTCCAGGCAGCGACGGGGCACGCTCGCATACTCAGGAGCAACCCGGGGTCGGCAAATGCTGGAGTCGGGGAAGAGACACAAGATGGCACACACCAAGGCGCTGGGCAACGAGAAAGCTGGAAAACTCTCGTACGAGCTGGGGAGAAGATACTGTAACACTCACAGCCGTCTTGCCCCTGAAGAATAAAGCGTTGCGGAGCAGGCGGAATATCCGCGGTGGATAGCACAGAGAAACAGCACACCCCCGCCGGGCGGCTCCGACGTAGTTACGATGGCCGCTGGCGATGCAATCATGGCCGGCCGTCTCCGAGGAAGAAAGACCCGGTCGCCGCCATAGGGCCAAAGGAGGGAGCAGGGGCGCTGTCTCTCTTCCCCCACCGGGAACACATCGAAAGCACAGCGTCAGGAGCAGAAACACCTCCCGGATCCGAAAATGCGGGTATGGAGCAGGATAACTTGCAGGATGAGCCGCAACACGGGGTAAAAACGAGAGGGTCGGCGGAGCCGAGGGTTCAGGCGGCCATCATGGTTGCGGGCTAGGCTCCTCGCGTAGCAGATTTTAATGCAGATAACGACCCAACTTGAAATAGTTTGCTTCTGCATTGTCTGACCTTTTTTTTTTTTAGCTCCCACGTAACCCAAAAACAATTGATCGTCCACCCGGAACTCTTTTGTGCGGTCAAGGTAGAACAACTATGCTCTTTTTGGGTCCAGACAATGGAGACGCTCCTCTTCCTTAGAAGCATGCGGCGGAGCAAAAAAGGGGGCAGCGTGACTCATTGACCCAGAGGGAAGGGAGTCACCACTTTCGGAAGAAATGATGCTTGGTTGCGAAGCACCACCTTATCCACCAATGTCATAAGGTAGGGAGGATTGGATGACAAAGCCTGCAATTCACCCACCCTCCAGAAAGATGTAATAGCCACTAGAAAGGCTATATTGATGGTAAGCAACCAGAGGGTACAATTGTGTAAATGCTCAAAGGGAGCACATGTGAGAACTAGACTGAGATCCCGCTGTGGCATGATAAAGGGCGTACATAGGTGGGAACATATGTACAAGCCCTTTTAAGAACCTATTTGCAATAGGCGATTTGAACAAAGATGGTTAGTATGGCAGCCTCAAGAAAGCAGACAGAGCAGAAAGATAACCCTTAAGAGTACCCAAAGCAAAATCCTGCTGGGCAAGGGTAAGAATAAAAAGAAGAATATTAGACAAATAAGCAGAAAGACCTTTCTGTACAAAAATGTTTAATCTTTTGCCACTGACAATTTTGTAGATAGGAGGGATGCAGGGATAATAACTTTCCCTATCATCACAGTCCTTTAGAGAATTTTTAATCCTGGCCAGGAAATCCAAGAACAAAATGTTGGGAATATTCCCAGCTAGTTTTAAACACAGTTCTACTAAGTCTCTTCACAATAAGATCCTTTAGACTTTTACGTTTGTACTGTCCTCCCTTCGCCTATGATCCATCCCTGGCGTTGGTCTGTGCGGGATGTTGTTAGCAAGCCTGATGATGAAGCATGCCACTATTAGTGGGTTAGGGCACTTTTAACACATTTTGCATTTTGTTTGCTTTGCACTCATCGGCATCTATTCTTCTTTCCTCCTATTCCTTTTTGTGTGTATAAAAAATAGCTTTTCTGCTAATTCATCAGCCGTTAAAGATAGTTTTCTTCTCCTTCAGCTGAAAATACCACATTATTAGTGTTATTAATTCCTCATGGACCCATGTTTTACATAAAGCACTTGATACTACTGCAATCACAATTCCTCCTTTATTTTTTCAGTAGTGCTTCAGGAATGTGGGCACCCTTCGTGGTCTTACTTCTAAGGAAACCAAATTGCATTAGCAAGTACTTAGCAATTTTTGTTCCATTTCTTTGCTCCCTTTTACTACATAAATTGTGGAGAAAGGAGGCCAGTCACCAGTTCCCCAGGTTTATAGAGATCAATGACCTATTGGATCAGGTACAGTCTGTTTTTTATCCCTCCCATAGAACCAACACAGCACTTCTTGCTGCCACCGAAGAACTCCATGCAGTACTAGATCTTAGCGGAAGATCAGCCCTCGCGGTCATCATGGTTTCCAAAAGGCAGCCCCAGTGTTGTAGCTGCCAACCAGCTCCATGCTGTGTGTTAATTCTCGGCTAATCTTTTATGTTTTCTTAGACTTCTTTGCAGACCCATACATATATCCCAAAGGTGAAACTGCAAGTCCTGGAATCCAAAGTATTAGTGCATAAAATGGCAAGACTGGCTAACGCGGACCCTTAATTGTTATTGTTACACGTGGCCTTCATTTTCTGCTATACACAGCATGTAATATTGCAATTGCATTCATCGCATCCACCAGAGGTTTATTGCTTCCAGAGTCTAAGGGACCAGACATTTTACTGTCATCTGACTTAGGAAAACCTAATCAGAGACCAGAATAATGCAGTCCAAAAGTATTCAGGCATGGACCAGATTTCCCTATACAAGGGTAGAGTTGTTTTTTCCTGTGACTGCAGCAAAGTCTTGCGTCCTGGAGATGGCTCTGTAGTGAATCTATTTTGCCTCTTCTGCTCTGTTGTTCCTCATTCATAGACCCAGAATAGGGCTGGATCAAGTGACAATGAAGAGGCAAAATCCTTGTGAGAGATCCATGCTGGCGCAGCCTGAGCAAACTACACCCGATATCTACCTGCAGTACATGTCAGACCCCAGCTTCTTGAGCACTTAGCAGCAGGGACAAACAATCAATCATAACGCATTGTAGGAGGGACTACAGGCTTAATCTGCCGATACACCACTGAGCATGAAAAAACACTTTTGTTTGCTTTTGTGGCACCCAGGCATTTAATTGCGGCCTTCGCGCTCCTTGCCTAATTTAGAGGTAAAACCGTGAAATCGCGAAAAGCTGGGCGGGGGGGGTCTGTTTAAGGAGGCCATGCTGTGTACTTTTGGCACTCTTCTGGCTTCTTTTGACATTCCTTCCGGCCAAAGATCCACAGGGGTTCCAGTCGAGTTATAGCCAGCAGATCTGTCCTCTGCACTGTCTAAATTGTTAGAGCCCCCCTCTGGTTTTGCTCAGAGTCTGTTGCTGACTTCCATTTCAGCTCCGTGACCAACGTTTGTCTCTTTCATTGACGGCAGTCCCATCGTCTTTTGCACCAGAACGGGACCCCATTCTAACTCGTATGTCCAACCATGAGCCAATTCCATCTTGACCCCGACCATAGTCCTGCTCGGACTCCTCACCAGTGCACTCGATCCCTGCACAATCTGGTTCACATAATATATTCCTTCTAACCGTCCACACAGGCCCCATTACTGATTCTGAACAGAGTTTGCAGTTAGCTGGAGATGGCTGTGGTGATAATGTGGATGATTTAAGCCCTCAATATGATGATTACAGCTTTTACATAGACGTACAAGAGGCCAGTGGGTCTAATAGTTCCCTGATACCAGGTTGATTTGTAACACCAATTGAAGAGAGTGCTTCTTTTGTTATTGTAATTAGATGAACAGTTGGGATCCTGGACATACATCTGCCTTCTGTTGAAGTTAAGACAAATGTCCTTACTGAGGTTTTGCACCCTGGGCCAGCCTCATCTGAGCCCTTAATTCCATTCTGTGAAGCCCTAACTGACACCCTTTTGGGCACTTAATTTAAACCTTGCCTTTGCTCGCTAGTGAACAGGCAGGTGGCTGGACGCCACAGACGGGCACCTGGGGACCCTGATTTTCTTATGGAGCACCCTGCTCCTGAGAGCCTGGTTGTCCAAGCTTCCAACAGCAAGGTGAATCCTAATGCATTCTCCACAATCCCTCTAGGCAGAGAGTCGAAAAGGATTGAGGCTTTTGTGAAACAAATGTGCTCTTCAGCTAGGCTAGCCTTGAGGTCGGTCATTGTGTTCTGCTTGTTATGTATTTATATCTATACCCTCTGGGACATGGCCAACTAGATCTTGCCGACAGTCCTTGAGGAGTCTAGGCTCAAACTGTTCAAGATGGTCAGATTGCAGCAAAATATGTGAATTGGTTGGGTCTGTATTCTACCGATTGCTTAGGGTGAGCAGTTGGTACAAGTGTAGTGCTGCGTCGCCTTGCTTGGATGATATCCACAGACTTTTCTAGAGATGTATGGGCATCTCTTATGGATATGCCGTTTGATGTATCCTGCCTTTTTGGCAAACAGGCTGATTTTGCCCTCAAACGCTTTAAGGAAAGTAGAGCCATGACACATTCCTTATGTCTTTCTACCCCTGCCAGACAATCCGTTTCAATCCTTCTGAGGCTACCAGTGCAACAGCCACTCAATTCCTTTTGTGTTCTTTTCAGTCCCTCTCTCCTGCGGCATTGGCCCCCATGCTGCTTTAGTTTTCCCATAGCAGCACATGACCACCTTGTGGGAGGCAAAATCATACATTTTTATCAAGGGTGACAATCCATCACATCCGACAGATGGGTCCCCCAGATTATCCAACAGGGCTATTCCCCTCAGTTTCCGACCCGCCGCAGCTCCAAGGCCAGAACTAAGTGGATTTCAGAGGAGCACATATCAATCTTATTTACAGAGGTGCAAAGTCAACTCTCCAAAAGTGCCATCAACAAAGGTTCCAGCATCAGGGCATCTGCCTGATTGTGACCACCAGGGTGGATGAGCTCACCCAGCAGTACCTGGTGGATCACAAATAGCATTGGCTCCCAAGGGTGTCGCTGGACTCCTTCTGACAGTGAGGAGAACCCTGACTGGATTTTTTTCACCCCCATCAAAAGTGAAGTGTCAAAACTACTATGCGTTGAAGTTCCTCCGCAAGCTCTCTCTAGGAGACTCATTGTGGCTAGAGTGGAGCACAGTACTCCTATATGCTTTTCTGCCTCCCCTGCACGGAGTTGTGAAAAAGATCAGGAACAATCAAGCCCAAGTCATTCCTGTGGCTATGGATTGTCCAGGAGAGTGTGGTACCCAGATCTTCTGAGAATGACCATCTCTCCTCTGATCAGGCTACCGCTTTGAGAGCATCTTCTGTCACAGCAGCAGGGCAGGGTTCTGCACCAGAACCTCCACACTTTATGTATGGAGATTGAGTGGTGACAATTGTCTTTGTTAAGTCTATCAGCTGAGGGTGCGTATGTCATCTTCCTGTCCAGTTGACCCTTCACAAAGTCAATTTATGACAGGCGCTGGGACAAATTTGTAGCCTGCTGTGGAGCCCGCAACACATATTCCACAAAAGCCAAATGCTGATATATTATTGTTTGTATTGTTTTTGGGCCTTCAAGGTCTTGCAATGGGCACTATTAAAGGTAATTTGCCAGCCTTTCTGCATTTTATAGACTAACCGTCCTTGTTTAAATCACCTGCTGTGCAGTTTATTAATCACTTCCAACACATGTTTCCTCCCATACAGTTTGTGGTGCCTCAGTGGGATGTTAATTTGGTCAGGAGGTACCTCATGTGCATCAACCTTCAGGCCAATACACAGCTTCTTGTTGCATTTTCTGACTTTCAAAATTCTCTTCCTGATTGCGACAAGCTGAAGTGATCGGGATACTGAGGCTCTTGGTTCAGCCTCCCTACATCCCCTTTTTTTCCAGGCAAACTGGTTTTGAGGACCAAGTCTGTCTTTTTGCAAAAATCATTACTCCTTTTTACATTGGGCTGTCCATCACCGTGCCAACGTTCTTTGCTTCGCCTCACCCCAAGAAAGGAGAGTAGAGACTCCATTGGTTGAATCACAAGAGCTTTTAGCTTTTACATTCATTGCACTAAGGATGATCAAGTGGAGTATCCGCTTTTTGAGACGTTCTTGGAGGCAAAGAAAGGAGAAATAATGCAGAAAAGGACTTTGTCTTAGTGGATAGTCCCCTGTAATAAGATCTGATACTCACTGATCAAAAAGCAGCCTTCAGAAGGACTTGAGGGCTCCTTCCTCCAGGACCAATGCTGCTATAACTGAGTTAGCGTGCGGAGGGCCTTCTCTTGATGTCTGGCATGCTGTAATGTGAGTGTCAGTGCATAGGTTCATGAAGCACTACTGCTTGATAGATAGGTTCAACAGGAAGGGCATTTCGTCCATTCGGTGCTACAGGACTTTTTGGACTGACCACCTGTAGTAAACTAGTTCTCCTTCCAACATGGCCACCTGCTGTCATCCTAAAAAAAAATAGAATCAGAACAGAAAGCTTAAGAACGAGTCAAACATCTTTTGGAAAATTAAACTGTCACGTATAAAAAACATTAAATATATGCACCTGTCTTAACGGTATTCTACTGCAATCTCCTGCCCCATTCCTGCAGAGTACATAAAAGCCTTTGATGGTGCGTTGGCAAATCAGACAGTGCCGTCACAACTAACTATTTCACAAAATGTAAGCGTGAAGAGGCTGTATGTAGTCCTTAGTGTACTGAAGCATCCCATGATCAAAGAGCAAGAGATGCAAAGATTTTTGGAAGTGGAATAGTCTGACTTGGAGAACACGCAACTTGTTTCAATTATTTGCCCCAGTTGTAGTCGACTCCTACAACATAATGAAAGATATCCTGCAAGTTGTCAATAAGTACCGTCTTAAAAAAATCGCACTTGTTGATGGTATAAAAACAATTGTTTGCCAGAGAGGTCGAAGCACATAGACTACTGAAGCACTAAGGCAGTACTTAAGCACATAGAACAACAGAACAAGAGCCCAGAAGTGGGTCAGAGCACTATGAACAGGGACAAGCATCCCACAACTAGTTCCGGTTTTACACAGAGAGCCCAGTGAGAGGGCAAAGAGTCCAATTAAGTGAAAGCGAGCCCGCTTCAGAGAAATAAGTTGGAGTTGTTGGTCCCAGAACCTGAAGGTGGCAAAGGCCCTGAAATCATTCGAACACACAGCTCCCAGTACCAACTGAGGACTAAGGTCCCATCGACCCAGTACTAAGAGTGGACACAGGTCGTCCAAGAAGGGACAAAGGTCATTCTTGAACAAGGAGTGGACAGCGTTCGTCCAAGACCCACTACTATGAATGGACTGTGGTCGTCCAAGTGTGGACAAGGATTGGACAAAGGTTTTCCGAGAGAGCACAGAGCCCATGACTGGTATGGCTACCAGAAGTGGGTCATAAGGTCCAGAACAAGGTCTAACGTTTCACATATGGAAGCTGGTGAGGGAGCTCTTAACCTGGTCTGTAAACTAGAAGGGTACAAATGTTCCCAGAACCAAGAAGAAGTTCCTGCAACGGGGTCTCTGTGCCCCAGTACTGAGATAAATTGTCCAGTATCAGAAATTGTAAGGAAATCCAGGAAAATATTTTCTTGAACTTAGAGTCCAAAAACAAAATCTAATTCTGATGCCCTCAACCAGAGCAAAGGATCCAATACTTAAGAAAGAGTTCAAGAATTTGTTAGAGGGATCCAGAACCAGACCAGGACTTATAGTTCAAATTCTATCTTCAGTTGAATTTTTATCTTCAACGCCGAGTGTAAAACAGGTTGAAGAAAGCGAATTGTCTCTCTTTTTTTTTTTTGCTGGTCAAGGACAGATAGGAGAAAGTGGACTGTTTTTCCTGTTTTATCAGTTTAAGGGGAATCGGTGGTGGTGATACCTATTAGTTGTTTTTGTGTGATGTGCCTCACTTCACATTTCACTCTCAACACTCTTTGCCCCTTAACGTTTGTTTGCCTTCTCTATCTTTATTTTTCTCTCTATTATAAAGGAGGAGGATGGTGTGTAATACATTTCTAGATAAAGGAGGAGGATGTGTAGTAAACTAGTTCTCCTTCCAACATGGCTACCTGCTGTCATCACACTTTCCTCTATGCTCCTACCTACTAGCCTCCCAGAATGCCTGTCTAGATTCTATGTTGTACTTGGAGGTTCCACACTTGACAGTTGAAGGTCTGGTCAGCTGGCGAGTTGTGTTGCTCTGCTGTAACTCAATAAACCTAACTTATAACTACAAAGAAGTGTCCTGCTGTCTACATCTACTTATTTAAAACAGCACCATCTACAGACCCTCCACCTTTGGAAGTCACAGCCTTGGTATTTATTCTAAAGATGAGTAATGTGCGGTTAGAAGTATTCGTCAGAAGAACCAGTTACTTACCTTCGGTAACGCTCTTTCTGGTGAATAACTGCAGATTCTTCACTGCCTTACCTGCTCGCTTTTCTGTGGAGGAGCCTTCTTTTTAGCCTCTAAGGATGTCCCAACTTAGAGATCTGCACTTGGCTACCTGGAATTGTTTGTGCTCCACGTCCGAGGGCGCGGATAGTGTCAAGCAAGGGACGACACTTATTTGCGGCTCTGCTCTGCCACTTCTGGGGTGAACCGAGGCCAACTCAGATCTGCATGATGCCAACTACTGGCTCAAGGGAGCACTGCTGTGAAAATGTCGGGTACCAGTGTGGCACATGTGCAATATTCTGAAGATGAGGAATCTGCAATTAGATAGAATATTAACTAGAAAGAGCGTTACTGAGGGTAAGTTTTTCATTTTAAAGAGGACATCGTAGACACTGTGCTGACGCTTACTGTCACATACACAATATACTCCCACAAAGACAAACATCCCCCAGTGAAAAACAGCACATAAGGACTAAAGTAAAACTGTGAAAACTGCATCAAAAGCTGATTCAAAGTAAAGAATAC